>NC_138770.1:503535025-503910025 GCF_965119305.1 Pelophylax lessonae | reverse complement strand
ACATTCTCCCTCTCAAACAACCATTTTTTCACCCTCACTTTATCTCTTTCCTTTTCTCCTAATTCAGCCAACCTGAACTCCACCCTAAACTTTTCTAATATCCAGTAGTCACGTGCCACTACAAAGGCAACCGGCAACCTTGAGTCCCTTTCCAACCACCCCCACCTCCTAAACAACCAACCCCCCATAAATGCAACCATCCCAGCACACAACCCACCATTCTCCAAAATCCTCACCACACAAAACCAATACTGCAATAACAAAAATACTCTCACATTCGGAAAACTTAAACCACCATTACATTCTCGCCTACACACATACTCCCTCTTCACTCTTTCTATTTTGGACCCCCACAGAAATGTAAACAATAGTTTATTAATTTTCCTTACTCTTATCTCCCCAGGAGGAAAAATATTACTTGTATATAAAATCAAAGGTAAGATTACAGCCTTAATAACTAATACTTTCCCATAAACTGATAGCTTTCGCAGACACCAAAACCTCAACTTCTTAGCCACCTTTTCTCCTACTTCATTCCAACACACTTCCCCCTTCATTCTTTGATCAAAAAAAAATACTAAGAATCCTTACTCCATCCTCCGCTCTCCCAATCTGATCATCCACACTTTCCACATGTCTCCCATACACACCCATGCTACACTTACTCCAATTCACACTCATTCCTGCGCATATACAAAAAATAGACAAAAGCAGCTTCACCCTCTTTACACCAACTACCGACTGACATACTACTACCACATCATCCATATAACCCAAACATTTCACCGTCCCCCCTCCACTACCAGGCACCAAAAAGCCCCTCACAACCTTATCTCTCTGAATCATCCTCAACAGTGGGTCAATAAAACAAATGAAAAGAATAGGGGACAAGGGACACCCTTGTCTCACCCCTGATTTAATAAAAAAAGCCCGCCCCAACCTTCCATTAACTAAAACCCGACTACTAATTCCCCAATACAGACCCTTCAATACTTTAACCAGATGCTGTGGCACACCCATCCGCTTTAAAACCTCCCACAAAAAGCCATGATTGGCTTTATCGAAAGCCTTTTCTAAATCAAAAGACGTCAGGATAATCGAGCTATTCCTGTCTTTACAAAAATTAATTATATCCCTAATTAAGATTACATTTTCTGAGCTTCTTCGACCTGGCACAGCACAAGTCTGTGTCACACTTACCATCTTACTAATTACTCTAGACAATCGTCTGGCAATCATTTTTGCAAAAACTTTATAGTCAGAATTTAATAAAGAAATAGGCCTCCAATTCCGAACATCTTTTCTATCTCCCTTTTTATAAATTAAGACCACCACCCCCATTTTCATAGATTCAGACAAGGTACCTTTGCCCATTATACACCTAAACACCTCTACTACTTCCCCCTTAACAATATCCCAATACATTTTAAAGAACTCACTGGGTAAGCCATCACCCCCCGGGGTTTTATTCGCCGCCATACTTGCAACTGCTTCCCAAACTTCAGCCTCTTCCACCTCTTTCTGTAAAAAAACCCTATCATCCTCATCTAGATTATCTTCCAACATATCAAACACTCTTGAATCAGACTCATCTACACACACTCCTTTATAAAGCCTTTCATAAAAATCAGTCACACAATCCAACACATCATCCCCTTTACATTCATTCCCTTCCTCATCATACACTGCCTCAAACACCCCTTTCTCACCACAAGCCTTCTTAAAGAAAAACCTAGAGCATTTTTCATCCTGCTCCAAATATTTAACTTTTGCTTGAAAAATAATTTGTTTTCCCCTTCTGGTTAGTACTTCCTTAATTCTTCCCCTAACATGCTCAATTTCCTCTGCCATGTCAAAACCCATATTCATAAATGAATATAATGTAGCCAACCTGGCTTGCAAACGAATATATCTCCTCTTTTCACTGATATTTTTATCCCTACTTTTTTTTTGAAAAAAACCCTTAATTTTCTTTTTAATCCAATCCCACCACCCCAAAATATCATTAAAGTCCTTTTTCCTATGGACCCATCTATTATACAATTTATTAAATTGGGCTTTAACATGCTCATCCTGCAACAGTAAGCTATTTAATTTCCATATTCCCGACCCTAAGTTAATGTCACCCCTCACACACAAATCCACATATACTGCAACATGGTCAGAAAAAACTACTGGTCTATGCCTGACATCAGAGCATTTTAAAGCCTCTGAAAATAAACATAAATCAATTCTGGACTTGGCTCGCCCACTCTCAGAAAAAAAAGTGAAGTAGGGGTCCACCAAATCCAGAACGATATGTGCATCATTAAGATGTAAATCCTGAATTATGCTATTCAAAATAGCACTATTAGCATTCAGCTTAGCATCCACTGTTCCCACTCGATCTTTCAAAAATCGGATTGTATTAAAGTCACCCATAATCACACAAGGCCTCCTCCCCACTGCATGTAATTTCAACACCTCAAATACTTCAGGACGGTCCCGTCTATTCGCGGGAGCATATAAATGAAATAATCGAAATTTCTGGTTAAACAAAACTAAATCTGCCATAAGTAGTCTTCCAGGCACTAACACAACATGTGATATGATGTGAATGTTCCTATTTGCGATGATAATACCCACCCCAGCATTCCTATTGTCCCCAACTGGCGACCAGATATAATCCACTACCCAGTCCGGAAGTTTGGGCGGCCGATTAAAGAAACATTCCTGCAGGCAATAAATGTCTCCTCCATTAACTTTCAGATCTTCAAGAATAACTGCTTGCCTAGCAGGAGACCCAAAACCCCTCACATTGAGGGAGACAAACTTAATGCTCATTCACATAATGTGCGTTATTTACCCCCAGTCTCATCACCTGTGCCAGAAAAATGACATACATTGTTCAAAGCGACAACACTTTCATCATCCAAAAAATCCAGGCTAGGTGACAACATGGCTGGCTGGAAAGAATCAAGTGACCCAGGACTCAAGGGTGATTACTCCTTCTCTACTTCAGTGCCCAACACTGCCAGGACCTCAAAAGGGTTACTTATTTCAAACCCAGGTGTCTCTACCTTAAATTTTTTTGCCTTCTTCTGCTTGGGGCTGTCCAAAGAGTCCACCTTTGTCTTAGCCCCCATTGTTTCCATCTCCTCCACCTCTTGTGCATCCTGTACCTCCGGTTCCCACTGCAAAGCTGCTGTTAGGTTTTCCATGGGCTCTTCCACCTCCCTCTCCACCTCCACCCCATCCTCCACAAGTACTGGCTCAGCGCTAGTAGTTGGCTCTTCTGCCCTCTCTTCCACTTCCAGGTGCCCACTTTCCTTATCTTCAATCTCCACTTCCTCTTCCTGTCTTTCCGGGGAGTCAGACAGCACCTGTGTGGACACTGGTCGTCCACTCTCAGAGGTGCGCTTAACAGCCTCAGCATATGAGACAAAGGCCCTCCTGACCTTTGAGCAATTTTTCACTGTGTGGTCACGCTGACCACAAACATCACAAGCACGCTTTACCAGACAAGCCCCGGCTTCATGCCCCTCTTCACCGCAGTTCCGGCAACGCTTTTCTACATTACAGTCTTCCCTGGTGTGCCCAAATGAAAAACACTTCCTGTAATATGCAGGCTGACCAGGATAAAAGAGAAAGCCTCTGTTACCCGCTATTGAAAAGTTGGCCGGTGGGTGACACACCCCACCAATCCCTCCTGGTTCCACCTTCAGTTTAACAAAGAACTTTAATTTGCTATTAAAGATCCCTAAACGGTTAGTCAGCCTGAAGCCCCCCTTCACTGAAGAGCAGTACCTTCTCAAAAAAGCAACAACTAAAGCAATATCCGTGAAAGGATTGAAAAGATGAACAACCAGTGGCTTCTCCTCCATGGCATACAGGGGTTCCACAATAAAAGGTCTTATTGATTCATTATTTGCTTTTTCCAATTCCCTACACTTTTCAAAAACATCCATGCAAAGGGAACTGTGCACAAAGGAAACATCATAATACCTGGGTGCTTCATGATCCTGAATACAAAAAATATGTCGCAACTCCACTCCGACCGACTTCTGCAGTAAGTCCTGCACCAGAAATTCCAAGCTCACTTTACGAATATAACCAGGCAGAACCTGAAAACGAAGGGTGTTCTGTATTCCTTCTCGCTCCATCTTCTCCTGGTATCAACTCCACTCCACTCCTTTCAGGCAGTGTAATGCCTAACAGAAGCAAGCCATAAAGACATGTGACCCTTCCACAGGCCAAATGATATGATCTCTTACATCCCTTTATATAACCTTGGTTAAACTACACCCACCCAGTATAGGAAACGCCCAGCAAAGTAATTAATTGGGTCTGTTGGTTCCTAAACCAAAATCACCAGTTCACTAATGAATGAGTGTTTGGCTGGCCACCCATGATCCAAGTTTCTTACAAGTCAACACACATAAGAAATGCTTTCAATAATCTCAGCATGAGCACAAAGTGGCTTTTTCATTTAGACTAATGCCTCGTACACACGTACCGATCGTCGGCCGACCGATCGGCCGTCTTTTGTCCAGGGCTGTCCTGTCTGTTGAAAACTGCAAAAGACTGCACACGAATTTTGTTGGCCAACAACAGACGACTGCAGAAGTGATGTCATGTGATGGTTAACTTTCCGTGTGTTTTTTCTTTTCTGAGCATGCTCAGTCTTGCAAATCTGCTGATTGTCGGCCGAATTCTGTACTGACTGGCGAACAATCGGCCGTTCTGGTGTTGGCCAACAAAAATTTTAATGCCTGCACGACAGATTCTGTTCGGCCGAAAATGCGATGTCGGCTGTCGGAAGCATCATACTAACAAGCCTACAATCGGCCGATCGGTACGTGTGTACGAGGCTTAAGGCTGGCCATACATGTTCCAATTTTCTGTCCAATTTTCTGTCCAATTTTCTTGAAATTTACCTTCAAGTATGTAGTACAAAGGCCTGCCTAATTAGATACAAGTGAATGTGTTTTTTTAGCTTTGACCTCACATTATGTGGTTTGTGGTAGATCTACCAGAAAATTGTACAACAAAAGTTGAACATGTATGGCCAGCTTAATGGGCCATACACACTATAATGCCTCGTACACACGTACCGATCTTCGGCCGTAAATATTCGGCCGACGACCGATCGGCCGATTGTAGGCTTGTTAGTATGATGCTTCCGACAGCCGACAGCGCATTTTCGGCCGAACAGAATCTGTCGTGCAGGCATTAAAATTTTTGTTGGCCAACACCAGAACGGCCGATTGTTCGCCAGTCAGTACAGAATTCGGCCGACAATCGGCTGATTTGCAAGACTGGGCATGCTCAGAAAAGAAAAAACACAGGGAAAGTTAACCATCACATGACATCACTTCTGCAGTCGTCTGTTGTTGGCCGACAAAATTCGTGTGCAGTCTTTTGCAGTTTTCAACAGACAGGACAGCCCTGGACAAAAGACAGCCGATCATTCGGCCGACAATCAGTACGTGTGTACGGGGCTTAAGATTTTCTGAAATGCTTTCAATAATCTCTGAATGAGCACAAAGTGGCTTTTTCATTTAGACTAATGGGCCATACACACTATAAGATTTTCTGAAGACTTTTTCCTTTAGATTTACCAAAACCAGATAATATGAGGTCAAACCTAAACACTTTCAATTTGTATGCAATCTGGCAGGCCCTTGCACTACATAGAAAAGGTAAATCTGAAGGAAAAAGTCTTCGGAAAATCTTATAGTGTGTATGGCCATACATGTTCAATTTTTGTTGTACAATTTTTCTGATAGATTAACCACAAACCACATAATGTGATGTCAAAGCTAAACAACACTTTCACTTGTATCCAATTAGGCAGGCCTTTGTACTACATACTTGAAGGTAAATTTCAAGAAAATTGGACAGAAAATTGTAAGAAAATTGGATCGTGTATGGCCATACACACTATAAGGTTTTCTGAAGACTTTTTCCTTCAGATTTACCTTTTCTATGTAGTGCAAGGGCCTGCCAGATTGCATACAAATTGAAAGTGTTTAGGTTTGACCTCATATTATATGGTTTTGGTAAATCTAAAGGAAAAAATCTTCAGAAAATCTTATAGTGTGTATGGCCCATTAGTCTAAATGAAAAGGCCACTTTGTGCTCATTCTGAGATTATTGAAAGCATTTCCTATGTGTGTTGACTTGATGTAGTAATTTTTTATATATATATCTATATATCTTTTTTTGGGTTGTTGAATTCTGAGTTCTGGGGTTGCACTGCATATGTTCAATCAATTTGCAAATTCTCAGATTTGCAAGCTCAAACACTGCTATTTTTCAGAGTGTAATGTGGCTCTATATAGGAAGCAACACTAATATGGCTCCCCACTCAACAAATATAATAATTTCACACATATACAATGTTTTATTTTTGGGGTGTTGCTTGTCATATATAACAACAGACAGTTGTAGGTAGTTCAGGGATTTGAACACCCAAATACATTGTTGCAAGGCAGCTGTGCTAACCACTTGGATATTTTGGTCATTTTATTTAATCAAGCTCAATACATATTTGCAACATTTTTGCAAAACACAATTTACACAAACATAATCACTTTGTTACATTTATTTCATAATATATGCCACTGATAGTTTCTTAGCCTATCAATTTAAGTTTAAAATACTAATTTTTCACAGAAATAAATGTTTTAAACACCTATATATAATTTCCAGCATGCAGGATTATTTTTAAAAATTTGTTGATTATATACAGTTTTACTAAACTAGGTTAATTATTTGGGAATTGTGGTCTCTGAGGTTTTTTTTTTTTTTTTGTTTCTTGTTATCTTTATATCAAGCTTACATGCACTGGCACCTTAAGAGCCTATTCACATTGAGGCGACACGACTTCGGGGGGTGACCTGTGAAGTCGCGTGCACCGCTGTGCACCGCGACTTGCAGAGACTTCACATACTGGAAGTCTATGCAAGTCGCTCCGAGGTCGCCCCAAAGTAGTACAGGACCCTTTTTCTAAGTCGGAGTGACTTGTGTCGCTCCTATTAGAACGGGTCCTGTACTACTCAATGGACCATGACATACCGCGACTTGTCAGGCTGACAAGTCGCCTGACAAGTCGCGCTAATGTGAATGGGCTCTAAAAATTAATATAGTTTGATTAAATTAGTCCATCAAAAAATTTTAATAAATAAAAATTATTTGAGCTTGAATTGGGTCTAAATAGAATATATATATATATATATATATATATATATATATATATATATATATATATATATATATATATCTATCATTTTTTTTTTTAAAGTACAAATCACACATGCTTTGAAAAAAATGTCATTAGCTTTAGGTAGTTAAGTGGTTAGCACCGCTGCCTTGCAACAGTGTATTTGGGTGTTTGAATCCCTGAACTACCTACAACTGTATGTTGTTATATATGACAAGCAACACTAATACGGCTTCTCCCCAAAAATGAAACATTGTATATGTGTGAAATTAATATATTTTTGGGGTTGGTTAGATATAGGAAGTAGCAATAATATATTGTTTTTTGCATATATATATATATATATATATATATACATATGCAAAAAAACATATATTATTGTTACTTTCTATATCTAACCAACCCAAAAATATATTAATTTCACACATATACAATGTTTAATTTTCGGGGAGGAGCCGTGTTAGTGTTCCTTTTCATATATATATATATATATATATATATATATATATATATATATATATATATATATATATATATATATATATATATATATACATAGGCAAATCAATAAATAAAAAACATATATATATATAGATATATATAGATATATATATATATATATATATATATATATATATATATATATATATACATACATATAATTATTTTTTGGGTATCTATATATATATATATATATATATGTGTGTGTGTGTTTATATATATATATAAATTATATATAATAATAATTATATATATATTACATATAAATATATTTATGTATAGATATATATATATATATATTTTTGTGATTCATATATATATATATAGACATACATAGATATGTGCAAAAAAAATAAAAAAATAAAAAAAAATTATTAGCGCCGGAATAGCGCCGTTTTACCGCAAATTTGCGGCGGTATTTGCCGCAAATTCAATAAAACTCCCACTAACGTTTTCAAAAACGTTATTTTCAGCCTAGTTTTTGGTTTGGAGCATGCTCACATGAGCTATCTGCCAGAAATTGACTCTGGAGCTATTTTTGCAATTTACACTTTTATTAATATCTTTTTTTCTACTTAACATTTTCACACAGTTTAAAAGCAGTTTAGCTCAAAATCATATAACACATCTTTCCCACACATTTTTTATTTTTTTCCTGCCATATTTTGTGATTTTGAAAAAATTAGTCCACCTTTTAGCTGGACTGTTTTTAAGTCCAGTCCTGACATTAGTTGATCTTAATGAATCTCACAGTTGGCGTTATTTTCCGCCCGCCGTTCTTTGAATACCAATTTCAGACTTAAAAATTCGCCGGTTCGCAAAATCCCGCCGAAACGCCAATTCGCCGTACTATGAATCAGGCCCTTAGTTTCCAAAAAGGAGCAGTGATGCATAGAGGAAAAAACTCACATTAAACATTAAAAAAATATCAGTGGGGCTAGGTATTTTCCCAACTTAATCAAGGTACACTGTGAAAATAAGGAGAAAGAAGAAAGTACTATAGCCCAAAGCAGTAAACAAGAGATATAATGTTTGAGGATCAACAGCTATGTATCCAAGGAAATATTAAGGAAGAGGTAATGGGGGAAGGAGAAGGGTTATGGAGAGGTGTAAGAATGTGAAAGAGAGATTGAAGGATTTGAGGATGGGGGTCCCATGTGAAGGGGAAGAGTAAAGAGAGCCTCTTTGGTTCCATCTTCTTTGGGACTAAGGTAGATCACGGGTTTGAGTTGTTGGTGATTATTCATTTGAGTGTTTATTTATGAAGCTGGTTTTGGTAGAGAATTTTAAAAAAGAGCCAGCATGACCATGTGCGGCTGAATTTAGTTGGGATATTGCAGGTAATACTGATCAGTTCCTCAATTTCTATTCAGTTTGTCTGATATGGCAGTACCAATCATCTAGTGTGGGGGGAGTAGCGGTACCCCAATTAGAGGGGGTGCACTTCCTGGCTGCATTTACTAGATGGAGAGCTAATGATTTGTAATAGGTGGATTTAGGGAAAAAAGTATGATGTAGCAGGTTGGAAGGTGGTTATCTTGGCACTATTATCATGTACCGCAGTCCAAAGCATCTGCAGTTTTGAGCAGGACCACCAAATGTATAGCAAAATACCAGTTTCGAAACTGCATGTCCAACAGAGGGGAGAGGTCTGAGGTGAGAATTTGTGAATATGTACAGGCATTCTGTACCATCCGGAGAGTACTTTTTAGCCTAGCTCCTGAACGGTGACATTCACTGAACCCTTATGTGTATGAGTGAGTACATTATCCCACTCATCATCCGTGAGGTTCATTTCCAGCAGTCTTTCCCAGTTCTGACATATTTTGATGGCTTTCAGTGTTCTTAGAGAACAGGAGGGCATGTTAAAGAGATTGTGTGTCTTTGAGTTGTGGACCTGGAGCATATAGCTTTAAATGATGTGTGCGGAAGGCACCAGCCTGGTGAAGACCTCGGGTGATTGAAAAAGTGTCTAAGTTGGACGTAAATCCAGAAAGGGAAGGTGGAGTTAAGTGTCTTGGCCCGTAATGTCTCATAGGAAATAAAAGATCCCTTGTGGAAAAAGTGTTCTGCAAAGACCTGGTCATGAAGCCAAATGTCTTTTAGCAATTGGTGCGACAAACCTGGAGAAAAATCTGGGTTGTGTCTGAGAGGGGTAAGCAGACCTGGGTGGGAAGAGAGATCATATAATGTGCAGGCTGTTTGAAAGCAGTGCAGGGAGGAACCTATCATCGGATGATGCTTACATTCCATTGGTGTATTTTGTGTGGGTAACCAAGGAATCAGGTGTATTGGTATTGCAGAATTTGCCTGTTCCAACTGGACCCATGCTTTGACATTTCAAGAAGAGTTCCAGGCTACGATCCCTGCTAAATGGCAAGCCATGTAATATTTGTAAATTTCCGGCAAACCTATGCCACCCTTCGTTTTGGGTAATGTAAGTTTGTCATAGCTGATTCTAGGGCCTTTATGCCCCCAGATAAAATGAGTGCAAGTTCTGCAATACGTTTTAAAGAAAGCTTTAGGTAAGTTAATAGGCACTGTTTGCAGTAGATATAGGAGGCCCGGGCTAGTACATTTATTTTGACAATGGTGACTCTTCCGAACCATGGGAAGAGTCCCTTATGCCATTTTTCTAGATCTCTTTGAATGTCTCTCAATAAGGCCATGTAGCTTAAGGTATAGAGCTCAGAAAGGGAGTGTGGGAGTTGAATACCAAGGTAGGTGATCGACTGCTTCTGCCATATAAAGGTATAAAGGTAAATTTGGATTTACATAAAGATACTTCTTGTGCTGGTAACGTAACATTAAGGGCGAAAGATTTCGAAAAATTGATATGCAAGTTGGAGAGAGAGTGTTATATAGTTCAAAGTCTTTCAATAGGCTAGGTAGAGTGGATTGTGGCTCAGAAAGGAACAGCAGAATGTAATTTGCAAACACCGCTCATTTATATATAAGACTCATGATATCAAGACATTTAACATCACAGTTAGATCGGATGCATCGCAGTATTGGTTCCAGCGTTAGTACAACAAAAGCAGCAAGAGGGGGCAGCCCTCCCTGGTACCGTTTGAGATGGTGAAGGAATTTGATAGGTGTTGCCCATTGTAAGATTTAATGTGATGTACTGTTTAGGCAGCTTTCTTGGCTTGAAGGGCTCTCGTTAGAAATCTGCCACTTTTGTTGCTATGTTCATAAAATAGCTTCTTAGTAGCAGATAATTGCATCTGATGGTCAGGTTCAAGGCGTTAGGAAGTTCTTGTTTTGCTGTTAGTAAGTCATTTAATATATTTACCGCCTATTAATTTTTTATGGGCAGCTTCCAGGGTATGAAAATGAGCCATTAGAGTGTCTAGGTGGGCCTTTCTGTCTTTTAATTTTTTTTGCAGTCAGTGAAATTATTTCCCCTCTAACCACACATTTGTGTGCTTCCCAAATTAAGATCAGAGATATTGTGGCGTCGGTGTTTAAAAGTACTGGCGCAAGCACTCTCGGAGCTTGGAGGTATGGAGGTCGTCGGTGAGAAGGGAGGCATCCAAACACCACTGTTTAGTGCGCAAGGATTGTCTTGTATTTGTTCTGCAAATACTTAAATGTCTTGCTTAAGGTCATTAATGGCAGCTGAGAATGCAGCAGAGAGTGTATCCTTTATGTGAGCTGCCACAGCATGCAGGTCCTGCAGAATAAGAGCCACTGATTAAGTGGCATTTAGTGGCTGACAGAGGCTGCTTGTTGGAGCTGCTGCATGTGGGAGCTGTGGGGGTGCCTGTGTAGGTACCTGTGTGTTCAGGGAGGAAGACGTTGGTGCCATGTTGGAGGCTTGGGTCCAGAAGATCTCCAGTATTTGCCTGCTACTCTGTGTTCTCTGTGAGCCCTTGGGGAACTTCCCATGTTGAACTCGCTCTGGGTCTCCGTGTCAGCTCGTCTGAAGTCCTACTGTCGGCCGAAGCTTCATGCTTAAGCGGCCATTCTCGTCCTTGGCAGACCACGTCCTATTTTATGTAAAATGGTATTGTGTATACTTGGTCTGAGCAGCTGCATGTCTTTTTTAAATTTTAAAAAGTGGTCCACCAGCAGGACTAGTGTTTCACTCTACGAAATGCTTCAATGCTGTCTTTATAGGCTATACAATATGTGGCCTTTGTCTCAGAAACATCACACTCTAAATTGTATATAAATAAAACTTGTCTCATCTCTCCCTCTTATATCTTGTCCTAGTAAAACTGCCTATATTATGTGCAGCAAGTCTGTGCAATTATTCAGACTGTCATCTCTGACATAACACACTCTAATTTTTGTTTTAAATTAAAAACTGCCTCATCTTTCTCTGACAATTCTTTGCCATTTAGTCTTGATTTTAAAGATTCACCCCCTATTGATTTCAGTGAGGTTCAGATTTAGGTTTGTCCAATGACCAGCCTGAGAATTGTGAGTCAAATGAACAGCCTGCAAACCAAACCCAAGCACATTCCCTTATTGGTAATTATAGGTAATTATTAGCTTGAAGTTACCATTGAGTTGAGAAGTAGTGCAGCTCATATTTAGGATATAATGACTGTGTTCCATACAAGCATCCAATTCTTCTATAGAGCAATCCTTCAGCCTTTTTACAACCTCTTGGTTAAAAAATACATTCTTTACGACTATTTGACATTGGTCCTTAACCTCCCTGGCGGTATGATTATGTCAGGAATTACATACCAAAAGCGGTACAATTCTTTTCATGGAAATTTGGCGTTCTGTATTATAGGCCTACAATTCTTAGTAATTACTGACTTAAACCTGACCAAAACAAGAGTCTAGTAGACATCCCAGATGTGATAAATTTGAAACACAAACGCATGAATTATAATCTAATCAATAATATAATTTTATTATTTAATATATAATATATATAATATATATGTGTGTGTGTGTGTGTATATATATATATATATATATATATATACACACACACATATATATATACAGTATATATATATATATATATATATATATGTAATATATAACGCATGAATTATAATTGAATCAATAATATAATTTTATATATATATATATATACATATATATATATATGTATATGTGTGTGTGTGTGCATATATATATATATATATATATATATATATATATATATACAGTGGGTACGGAAAGTATTCAGACCCCCTTAAATTTTTCACTCTTTGTTATATTGCAGCCATTTGCTAAAATCATTTAGGTTCATTCTTCTTCCTCATGAATGTACACATAGCACCCCATACTGACAGAAAAACACAGAATTGTTGACATTGTTGCAGATTTATTAAAAAAGAAAAACTGAAATATCACATGGTCCTAAGTATTCAGACCCTTTGCTGTGACACTCATATATTTAACTCAGGTGCTTTCCATTTCTTCTGATCATCCTTGAGATGGTTCTACACCTTCTTTTGAGTCCAGCTGTGTTTGATTATACTGATTGGACTTGATTAGGAAAGCCACACACCTGTCTATATAAGACCTTCCAGATCACAATGCATGTCAGAGCAAATGAGAATCATGAGGTCAAAGGAACCGCCTGAAGAGCTCAGAGACAGAATTGTGGCAAGGCACAGATCTGGCCAAGGTTACAAAAAGATTTCTGCTGCACTTAAGGTTCCTAAGAGCACAGTGGCCTCCATAATCCTCAAATGGAAGACGTTTGGGACGACCAGAACCCTTCCTAGAGCTGGCCGTCCGGCCAAACTGAGCTATCGGGGGAGAAGAGCCTTGGTGAGAGAGGTAAAGAAGAACCCAAAGATCACTGTGGCTGAGCTCCAGAGATGCAGTCAGGAGATGGGAGAAAGTTGTAGAAAGTCAACCATCACTGCAGCCCTCGGGGCTTTATGGCAGAGTGGCCCGACGGAAGCCTCTCCTCAGTGTAAGACACATGAAAGCCCGCATGGAGTTTGCTAAAAAAACACCTGAAGGACTCCAAGATGGTGAGAAATAAGATTCTCTGGTCTGATGAGACAAAAATAGAACTTTTTGGCCTTAATTCTAAGTGGTATGTGTGGAGAAAACCAGGCACTGCTCATCACCTGTCCAATACAGTCCCAACAGTGAAGCATGGTGGTGGCAGCATCATGCTGTGGAGGTGTTTTTCAGCTGCAGGGACAGGACGACTGTTGCAATCGAGGGAAAGATGAATGCGGCCAAGTACAGGGATATCCTGGACAAAAACCTTCTCCAGAGTGCCCTGGACCTCAGACTGGGCCGAAGGTTTACCTTCCAACAAGACAATGACCCTAAGCACACAGCTAAAATAACGAAGGAGTGGCTTCACAACATCTCCGTGACTGTTCTTAAAGGGCCCAGCCAGAGCCCTGACTTAAACCCAATTGAGCATCTCTGGAGAGACCTAAAAATGGCTGTCCACCAACGTTTACCATCCAACCTGACAGAACTGGAGAGGATCTGCAAGGAGGAATGGCAGAGGATCCCCAAATACAGGTGTGAAAGACTTGTTGCATCTTTCCCAAAATGACTCCTGGCTGTATTAGATCAAAAGGGGGCTTCTACTAAATACTGAGCAAAGGGTCTGAATACTTAGGACCATGTGATATTTCAGTTTTTCTTTTTTAATAAATCTGCAACAATGTCAACAATTCTGTGTTTTTCTGTCAGTATGGGGTGCTATGTGTACATTCATGAGGAAGAAGAATGAACCTAAATGATTTTAGCAAATGGCTGCAATATAACAAAGAGTGAAAAATTTAAGGGGGTCTGAATACTTTCCGTACCCACTGTATATATATACATATATACACACACACATATGCATATATATATATATATAATATAAAATGTGTTATGTGTTTTGTGCAACGTTTTTTTTTTTTTTTTTTTTGAATTTCCCTCCCTAGTTCCGCTCCCATGCAGCATTGCTGCTGCAGGGAACGGAACTAGGAAGTGATCAGACCGACGGTGGACGGAGGAGCGGCGGGACTCTCTGCTGGCGATCTCAGCAATGAGAGATCATCGCTGGATCGCCAGGAGAAGGTAAGAGACACCGCTGCGCTCTCTGCACATCTACCCCGAGCGTGACTCGGGGTTACCGATCCTGCAATGAAAAATCCACCCCGAGTCACGCTCGGGATTACCGCCAAGGAGGTTAAAAACCTTAAAAGTCTCTATACCCAGTGTAAAGATGTGGGGTGATTATACTCAAATGGTGCATGTGATTTCAAGAGGAAGTGCCACTCCAAACTGCATTTTTAAGGGCATGGCTGCCCAATTTTATTTAAAAGAATGTAAAGTTCACAAATGAACAGCAATTTTCCCTTGCAGGGGGTTCCACTATTACTGTAACTGTAATCAGTTATACAGTGCAGGATGGCAGTGACCTGTACTGGTTTATTACCAGCAGCAGGCGAGTGGGGGCGGGGGTGAGACAGACACATGAAGCTGATAGGCAGGGAGGGGGGTGAGCAGAGAGGATAGCTACGGATGACGGAGGCACGCAGGCTGACCACGGTGGATGGGGCTCACTATTCATGATTATCGTGGTCAACACAGAGAGGGGGACACAGGAAGTGGCAGGATCTGCCAGGTTTTTGACAGTTTCCAGAGGGGCAGGTTAGACAGCACAAGCACTGTGCTGTTTAACCCGCTATAAGGAAACAGGAGCTCTATTTTATTTTTTTATTTTTTTTTTTTTTTTAGGGTAACAAACATTTTGTTTATTATTTAGTTGTTAGTTCTTCTGTTACCCTAATATGGCAAACTATAGTTTATAGTTTATTTTATTAAATAGATTAATGATTTGTCTTTAAACCTGCTGCACTGGAACCTGTGAAAAACACAAGGCTTTCTAATATTAAAATAGTTATTTATTTTTCTCTATTGGAAATAAATGCAGATTAGAATGTTAATTTATACCCTATTGTTTAGGTACTGTATATGATCCCAACATAAAAAGGCTTTGCTTTTATTATTCTGTCTACAATTTATATTTCAGATTTTCTACAAGGCAAAACACACTACCATATTGAAGAATTGCTGTGCATAAATAACACGGTGTAGCCATGCTTCAGTTAAATTGATTTTACAATTATGTATGAATTGCTTTGAATGTGCAGGTTTAAAATATTGTATATTAGCTAAAAACCAAAACTATTATTGGACAAATGGTGCAATTTAAACTAAGATAAAAAATGAATTTTAGATAAAGATAAATAATCAACATTCTAAAACACTGAAAAAAGCTGTGCTGTGACAAAAAGAATGCTGAAACTAAACATTTTGTTAAGCATTATAATTTTTTCTTGTAAAGCTTTTTTTTTTCTTGCTTGCTGTAAATAAAGTAAATAAGTAAAATAAATAAAAGACAAGGCAGGTTATTGTTATTAGGCATGTGGATTAAGGCTTAGACTGAATTTTAGTTCCTAAACCTCAGTTAGGAATCGGTATATTAGCAGCTGTAGCAATGCAACCACTAAATGACTTGGCAAATGATGCAGAATCAGGCGCCCGCTAGAGCATGAGCATTTGGCCTAACATTATTGACCTAATATGGTCATGAACAGCTATCGGCACCTGTCATTTGCAATGGCAGTAGTGGTGGGGCAGAATCATTGTGACAGCAAATTGTGGTGGTGAAAGGTCAACCTCATGGGCAATTGACATGGTGACAAGCTGCCTAGCAAGTGGGGATTGGATTCACACTCACTTCCCACCTTGCATGGCCAGCCAGGCATTTTTTTTCTCCTTGCCATCCCATTAAAAAAAGAAAGATTGAAAGAAAAGGGAAAAAAGAAGAGAGCGTTTCTTTGTGATCCTCTACAAGGCACCCCCCTCTTGCAAGGCTCCTTATCGCCATGTGGGTCACCACATCTAAATCACAATCTGGAAACCTCTTTAGAAAAGTTGACCTTAGATACTCCCCTCAAGTAAATGACTATCAACAATGGCTGGCAATGATTTTTTTTTGTAACATCATACTGCTCTGCGTGTTTAAGCATAACTTATTGGGTTTGTTTCTTCTAACAAAGCCCGAGTTCACTTTTAAAATGATGGAAACCCATCATAATTTTTGCTTTGCTGTGCATGTAGTTCTACTTGGATTTCAGCCTAAACCTCTGTAGACTTAATTGCTCACTCTAGAGGTAATTAAGCATTGTATGTGTGATTTTGCACCTTGCAAGCTTCTTTAAATGCAATACAGTGCATTTTAAATTAGTTTGCACATGTTAGTCATAGATATCAGTGTACAGTTAATCTGATAACATTTTCATGTTACTTTCACTTCGTTTTTTCCCTTCTGCTGTATTTGTATGATTATATTTAATGCATGAGAAAATCAGCCCAAACTTCATGCATGAGAAGTTTGGGCTGATTTACTGATGTAACTGGTAATGACACTCAATAATGTTATCTTACATAAGACAGACAATCTTTTAAAGGAGTTGCCTATTTTGACAATTCAATGCACTGCAATGCATTTTGTAATGCACTGCAGCACAGTCTATCAGCAAGCTACTTTGGGTCACTACATTGCACAGCAACACAGTGCAAAAGTTTGATTTGGTCCTAAATACATCATAAAATGTACTTTTCTAAATGCAAGCAGCCTAATTACCCACTTTTGAGCTGGTATAAGCCTCCTACAATCATCTGTAAAACACCATTAAGACTGGAGGAGGGAAAAGAAGCACAAGGAGCAACCAAGTTATGATGCAGTACAGGAATAATGCTGATAGGGGGAGACAGCAGGAGAAAGAGAGATAAGATTACCAGTGTCACTTAACTGCAGCACGTACATACCAGGACTGGATAGAAATATAATCAAAATTATCTGGCAAGTAAAACAGCTATCATACTCAAATTCAGCTTTAAAGCTGTTCCAAGTAGTGATGGACGAACAACGGCCGGGGCTGTTTTCGAACATCAGCCGCAAATTTTCTCAAAAGTTCGCTAACCGCGGGTTCACGGCGGGCCCCATTGACTTTAATGGGAGGCGAACTTTAAAAACCTTTAGGTCATATTTTCAGCAGCAAAAGACTTACTAGCTGTGCACAAATAGTTCCAGCACATGGACAATGTCATATGAGAAGCATTGCAATTGGAAAAGTTACCCTAAAATTTTTTTTTTTTTTTTTTTTAACAGCAAAAATTTTTTTTTTTTCATAAATCAGCCAGAACTGACAGCAGCCAGTAAATACATGTCAAATACATATTAGGTACATTCACACATCTGTAAAACGGGTCCGCATCCATTCCACAATTTGGCAGAACGTTTAAAGACCCATTGATTTTCAATTCCAGTCTGAAAAATTAGGCATTCACAGGGTAAAGAAGTAAGTGTCGGCCATTCCAGGCCCCAAAAAATAGCCCACATGCGTTTACCTGACAGCTAAGAATGTTGTATTCTGTGGCTGAAGGTACATTAGGCATTCACAGGATACAGACGTAAGTGTCGGCCAGTATTGGCCCCAAAAAGTAGCCCACGCGGGTTTACCTGACAGCTAAGAACGTTGTATTCTGTGGCTGAAGGTACATTAGGCATTCACAGGATAAATAAGTAAGTGTCGGCCATGAAAGGCCCCAAAAATTAGCCCACATGGGTTTACCTGACAGCTAAGAATGTTGTATTCTGTGGCTGAAGGTACATTAGGCATTCACAGGATACAGAAGTAAGTGTCGGCCAGTATTGGCCCCAAAAATTAGCCCACATGGGTTTACCTGACAGCTAAGAACATAGTATTTGGTGGCTGGAGGTACATTAGGCATTCACAGAATACAGAAGTAAGTGTTGGCCATGAAAGGCCCCAAAAATTAGCCCACATGCGTTTACCTGACAGCTAAGAACGTAGTATTTGATGGCTGGAGATACATTAGGCATTCACAGGATACAGAATTAAGTGTCAGCCAGTATTGGCCTCAAAAATTAGCCCACTTGGGTTTACCTGACAGCAATGAACGTAGTATTTGGTGGCTGGAGGTACATTAGGCATTCACAGGATACAGAAGTAAGTGTCGGCCAGTATAGGCCCCAAAAATTAGCCCACTTGGGTTTACCTGACAGCTAAGAGCGTTGTATTCTGTGGCTGAAGGTACATTAGGCATTCACAGGACAAAAAAGTAAGTGTCAGCCATAAAAGGCACCAAAAATTAGCCCACATGGGTTTACCTGACAGCAAAGAACGTAGTATTTGGTGGCTGAAGGTACATTAGGCATTCACAGGATACAGAAGTAAGTGTCGGCCATGAAAGGCCCCAAAAATTAGCCCACATGCGTTTACCTGACAGCTAAGAACGTAGTATTTGATGGCTGGAGGTACATTAGGCATTCACAGGATACAGAAGTAAGTGTTGGCAAATATAGGCCCCAAAAAATTAGACCACATGGGTTTACCTGACAGCAAAGAACGTAGTATTTGGTGGCTGGAGGTACATTAGGCATTTGCAGGATACAGAAGTAAGTGTTGGCCAGTATAGGCCCCAAAGATTTGCCCAGATGGGTTTACCTGACAGCTAAGAATGTTGTATTCTGTGGCTGAAGGTACATTAGGCATTCACAGGATACAGAAGTAAGTGTCGGCCAGTATTGGCCCCAAAAATTAGCCCACATGGGTTTACCTGACAGCTAAGAACATAGTATTTGGTGGCTGAAGGTACATTAGGCATTAACAGGATACAGAAGTAAGTCTTAGCCAGTATAGGCCCCAAAAATTAGACCACATGGGTTTACCTGACAGCAAAGAACATAGTATTTGGTGGCTGGAGGTACATTAGGCATTCACAGGATACAGAAGTAAGTGTCGCCCATTCCAGGCCCCAAAAATTAGACCATATGGGTTTACCTGACAGCAAAGAACGTAGTATTTGGTGGCTGGAGGTACATTAGGCATTCGCAGGATACAGAAGTAAGTGTTGGCCAGTATAGGCCCCAAAAATTTGCCCAGATGGGTTTACCTGACAGCTAAGAATGCTGTATTCTGTGGCTGAAGGTACATTAGGCATTCACAGGATACAGAAGTAAGTGTCGGCCAGTATTGGCCCCAAAAATTAGCCCACATGGGTTTACCTGACAGCTAAGAACATAGTATTTGGTGGCTGAAGGTACATTAGGCATTAACAGGATACAGAAGTAAGTCTCGGCCAGTATAGGTCCCAAAAATTAGCCCACATGGATTTACCTGACAGCTAATAACGTAGTATTGGGTGACTGGAGGTACATTAGGCATTCACAGGATACAGAAGTAAGTGTCAGCCAGTATAGGCCCCAAAAATTAGACCACATGGGTTTATCTGACAGCAAAGAACGTAGTATTTGGTGGCTGGAGGTACATTAGGCATTCACAGGATACAGAAGTAAGTGTCGGCCATTATAGGCCCAAAAAATTAGCCCACATGGGTTTACCTGACAGCTAAGAACGTAGTATTTGGTGGCTGGAGGTACATTAGGCATTTACAGGATACAGAAGTAAGTGTCGCCCATTCCAGGCCCCAAAAATTAGACCACATGGGTTTACCTGGCAGCAAAGAATGTAGTATTTGGTGGCTGGAGGTACATTAGGCATTCACAGAAAAAATAATTGTCGGACATGAAAGGCCCCAATAATTTGGCATTCCATGGACATGAAATGCCTTTTATGCCGCTGTATTTAGCAAAGACAAGGACCAGGAATTGTTGTGGGTGGGTGGCGGTCTGGCGGATATTTGTGGCCTGTCATGAGGAATTTCAATGAAACATGGTCTACTGGTTACATGTGTTGAATTCCTCAGAGATCCATGCCTCATTCATTTTTATAAATGTGAGGTAGTCTACACTGTCATGAGCTAGGCGAGTGTGCTTATCGGTCAAGATCCCCCCTGCTGCGCTGAACGTCCTTTCGGACAGGACACTGGATGGGGGCAAGCCCACAGTTCCATTGCAAATTGTGCAAGGTTTGGCCAGAGGTCAAGCCTGCCCACCCAGTACTCCAGGGGTTCATCACTCCTCACAGCGTCCACATTGGCCGTTAACCCGATGTAGTTGGAACACCTGTCGGTCTAGGCGTTCCCTGATGCTGGATCCGGAGTACAGCTGTCAATGGAAAGAAGGATCTCATATCTGAAGTGACCAAGACATCTTCAAACCGCCCTCTTCTTGCAGGCGCTGTTGGATTGCTACCCGCATCTGTCTCTCTGTGAATGTAAATTCCTCTGCCAGCACACGCAAAAGCAAAATGCAGAATTTCCTGCAGCAAGGACTGGAAGTGCTGCATTCTGACCGCCCTCTGTGATTGTGGTAACATTTCTGCCATTTTTTGTTTGTACCGGGGGTCTAAGTACGTTGCCACCCAGTACTGGTCCTTGGTCTTTATGCTTTTTATATGGGGGTCCCCCTTAAAACACTGGAGCATGAAGGCCCCCATTCACACTAAACTGGAAGGGGTGTAGTGGCCTGCTTCCAGCTCATCATCCAGGATAATGTCGTCCTTGTTCTCCTCCCCCCATCCACGGATAACACCAGGGATGCCAGAAAGGTTTAAAGCATGCTCTTCTTGCTCCTCCTCATCCCCCCCGGCACCATCCTCCTCTGACTCCTCTTCAGGCTCCTGTTGTTGACTTGTCCCAGATGGAATAGCACCCACTGGGAATTCATCCAACTGTCAGGAAAGGAATCAGCATTCAGCAACAATAGAACTCCGGAGGCAGAGCAGGTGTGTCACCACGCCCATCTCCCCAGCCCTGGCCCTATGTAAGGCGCTCTCTGGCTGTGCTTCAGTGCTGGTTTATCATCAGCTCCTGTACCCGTGACCTGTCCGATTGCCTGTTGTTCCTGTTTGACCCGGCTTGCTCCTTTGACTTACCTGCATCTCTCCTTCCTTTGACCTCGGCTTGCCTGACCACTCTTTACTCTAAAAGACACCTCTGCTGGATCTCCTGTGTACCGACCTTGGCTTGGATCCCATGGACTCTCTCTCTTGTACGGCCCTCTGTACCTTCATCTCCTCGGACTGATTATCTGTGTATGACCCTCGGCCTGGCATTAACCTTTGTCTCTTTTCTCTGAGCATCTATAGATCTCCTGGAAGCGGTCCTGAATCACCATCCATCCATCTGGGATCCATCCGCATCCAGTGCTCCTTGGGACGTGTCATCTCCTGTTTCACCACCGCACCGAGCTGCAAGGGAAGCCCTCTCAGCACTTTGGCCTCCACCAAGGTAACTGACAGCATAAACCAGCCATGTCAGAGGCCGACAGAGGTTCTTCCCCACTCGAGGCTCTGTGCCAACAGGTTTCAGCCCTGACCCAGGCCGTACAAAGACTACAAGATGGTTACTTTCAGCTGGAAGGTCGGGTACTTAACCTAGCCGGCTCCTCCTCCCCGATGGACCCTACTCAGCCTGCCACTAGCTCGCTACCGGCTCCATCCCAACAGGATCAAGCTAGCTCCGCCCATTCAGTTTCAGCTCCGCCACCAGAGCCACAGGTGCCCACACGAGAACGCTTCCGTGGGGAGCGAAGGAAGTTCAGGGCCTTCAAGAATGCCTGTTTGTTATATCTGGCTCTCCAGCCCAGGACCTTCTCCTCTGAATCCATTAAAGTAGGGTTTATAATTTCCCTATTGGCTGACGAACCTCAGACTTGGGCACACAACCTCCTGGAACAGAAGAGCCCGATCCTAAATTCCGTAATCTCCTTCTTTGAGGCTATGGCCCAATTATATGAAGATCCCCAGCGCACGGTCACAGCAGAGTCTGCCTTACATGCCCTACAACAGAACAAACGCCCGGCCGAGGACTACGCTGTAGATTTCCGTAGGTGGGCAGCCGACACGGACTGGAATGAGGCAGCATTAAAGTATCAGTACCGACATGGCCTCTCTGAAGCTCTAAAGGACGAGCTTGCTCGGGTAGAGACACCAGCATCCTTGGAAGATTTAATCTCCCTTGCCATCCAGATGGACAGGCGTCTCCGGGAAAGACGCTCAGAACGCCTCCAGGGGGCTCGAGCTACTTGGGTCATGCCTAAGGTTCCATTTGCGGCCTCTCCTCTTCCTGGACCAGCTGTCAATGCCTCTGCAGATGGTGAACCCATGCAGATTGGGCTAATTCGTTCCTCCCTAACCCCCGAAGAGCGACAACGTCGCCGCCAGGTGAACCTCTGCCTATGTTGAAAAAATAGGTGTGCTAAACAAAAATACTGCCGTATGAGCACATATAGATAATGTGAACAAACAAGTTACATAAATGTACACAATCAATAAATCATAGTGAACGTGATACAGTGAAAAACTTAAAAACCCAAAAAAAGTGCAAAAACTAATATGAGTCCACAAAGTCCGATTAGGAGGTTTTCACCAAATGGTGTAATGTGAGAAATGTGAAAAATCAACTTCAAGTGATATTTCCAGTGCTGTGAGCCAGTGATTCCCACCACCGACAGACTTTCCTCCTTACCAGATAAGATAAGGTTGGGCGCAGAGTAAAGACTCAAATAAGCCGGTTGGGAAGGAGGAAATTTCCACTGTAATTCCACCCTGTGAGATAACCTAAATTAGCCTCTTACCAGATGGCATATAAATCAAAGGCACAGGAAATTCTCATAAGTGGATATCCTTTCTGTAGACCGGATCCCAATGGTCCCTTCTGCTAAGCATGTATGTCCGTTCTCTTGTTGTACTCCCCAGGATATCATATGAGGAACAAGGAATAAGCAGACGATAGTGTAATACCCCCGAGATGTTTATTAAATAAGGTAATTCACTGAGTGAGTACGCCTATGCCCGGCTGCAGATGGGGAAATGCGTGACGTCTGTGGCGGCGCAACACGCCTCCTCTCTGACACGTTTCCTCTGACAAGGCTTCTGCTGAGATAGGAGGGACGTGCGCGCCGCCACATCCGCCCTTAAGAAGCTCCAGGATCGTTGCCACTTCCGGTGTCCGCAATATATGACTGGAAACGGCTCTCATATGTTTTAATCCGCCAACATGGTAATTTCTAACTTATGAAGCAACTCAATCTCTTTCAGCATAATGTATATAAACATTGTGGATTGAAATTAACATAAATCGATAAATCTACCCTCGGATTATAATTATGCAAATGGGGACTCCGGAAGAGTACAATCCTCTGAACCTCCCTTGCCGTCATTTGCATAGAAGGCATTGGGAAATACAGGGGGAATCATAAGCTTGGACTCAATAGTCCTATACACACATATATCGACATATTTAATATTACAATATTTCCTTAAAATATAAATATTAAAATCCATGTTAAAAACACATTAAAATGGCATATTAAAATACATTAAGATTCCTTAAAAGGTTAAAATTGAATTTAAAACTACTATAGAGTAAAACAAGGAAATGGATCAACTATTATTTATATGGGCATTGAAAAAAAAAAAAAAAAAAAAAACGGAAAAAATATTTTAGAGACCTAGAAGACTATCATTCAGCCAAGGTTTTTAAATGGCAATTAAATTTGACGGAAAATGAAGGAGCGGAGGAGCTTATGGAAGATGACCTGGATGAAGGGACATCTAATAAGATCTCTGCGCCTTTTGGCTTCAGAGATCCATCCAAATACAAAGCTCCTGTAGCTGGAGAACAAAACAAATCCCAACCACTTCCGTCTAATCCTTCCTATAAAGGATACAAACCTTTGAGGGACACTTCCTAAAATAAAAAAGAGAAAAAAGAGAAAAAGAAAGAGAACAAGAAGGAAGATTCCCGCTCTTTGAGGCAAGAACCATATAGAGGGGACTACGAGAACCGATATAGATCACCAGATAGACAGACTCCCCTCCCGCCTTGCACTTGCTTGAGGTAGTACACTGCAGATTTCTGTAAAGTTGCAACTCTCAACTGTCACACTGTACAATTCAGGGCCCAACTGCAGGTGCCCCCTTTAACCTTGAACTCTTCAGGGCTCACTATGTACCCCCTCTGTAACTTCAGGGTCCTCAACCTAGGTACCCCCCTTTCAGCTAGCTGGCACTGGATCCCAGAACCTCTTCCGGAGTGGTCCCCTCTGACTCTGGCAGACCCCCAGGGGCAATCTTCAGTACTCATGACCTGTGTAGGCTTTCCTGGGACTGGACCCCTCTCACACTCCGCAGGCTCTGGGCACATTGGATCCCCCTCAGCTCACTCAGCACTCTCTGGATTCTCAGGCAACATCCCGAGACATCCACTTCCTCAGACAGGAGGAGAGACAGCCGTCCTCTCCCTCCTGCTCTTCTCCTGCCAAAGACACCCTGTCGTGCACTTCCCCCAAACTTATACCCATTCCGAGAATCCTTTGCAGCATAATCTACCTTCTGGGGTAGTTACAAGCTGGGATGTGTCCCCTGATTGGGCTTCCCACACCGACCTATGAGAAGCCTCTCACAGGAGTCAGTGGGGATACTTCTCCCCTCAGCAGGCACATCTGGAAGCCCTGACACCCTACCTAATAAATCACAGCCCTGCTGTTAGGCAGACAAGGCCCCACTATACATTTACCAAGCACCTACCTGTAGGGTGCTACACATGTTTATCCACTTTTTAGCAGGCTCAGAGCTACATGTTAAGTTGAAAAAATACTCCAGCCCATTTTCTTTCTTTTGACAGGTTTTTAATCACTTTAAAGATTTTGCTGCTTAATGACCAGGCCCTATTTTGCGATTCGGCACTGGGTTACTTTAACGGACAATTGCGCGGTCGTGCGACGCTGTACCGAAACGAAATTGACGTCCTTTTTTTCCCACAAATAGAGCTTCTTTTGGTGGTATTTGATCACCTGTGCAATTTTTATTTTTTGCGCTATAAACAAAAAAAGAGCGACAGTTTTGAAAGAAAAACACAATTTTTTCACATTCTGCTATATGACATTGTTGTCTGTACTGTGAATGCCTACTGTACCTCTAGCCATCAAAAACAAAGTTTTTTGCTGTCAGTTAAACCCATGTGGGCTAATTTTTGGGGCCTTTTATGGCTGACACTTACTTCTTTATCCTGTGAATGCCAAATTTTTCAGACTGGAAATGAAAAACAATGGGTCTGTAAAGGTTCCGCCAAATTGTGGAATGGATGCGGACCCATTTTACAGATGTGTCAATGGACCCTATATGTATTAGACAATGTATTTACCGGCTGCTGTCAGTTCTGGCTGATTTATGAAAAAAATATATATATTTTTTGCTGTAAAAAAAAAATAAAAATTTAGGGCAACTTTTTCAATTGCAATACTTCTGTTATGACATTGTCCATGTGCTGGGACTATTTGTGCACAGCTAGTACGTCTTTTGTGGCTGCAAATATGACCTAAAGGTTTTTAAAGTTCGCCTCCCATTAAAGTCAATGGGGCAAGCTGCGAACTCGCGGTTCGTGGACTTTTGAGAAAATTTGCGGCTGGCGTTCACGAACCGCCCGACCGATGTTCGTCCATCACTACTGTGATATTGTGTGTTTGGCTTCAGGGCATTTATATGTAATACATTAATCTTTGTATAAGTCTAATTCTTCACATTTTATCTTTCAAAAGAAAAAATCTTTTATGATGTTAATTTCAAAATAAAAATATGTTTTTTACTCTATAATATGAGTCTGCCTTACAGTCATTTCAAAAAATAATTTGAGGAACCGAATTCATGAAAGGCTTCAACGATCAGGATACCTATGAGTGTCTCAACCTACAATTTTCTTGTGAAGCCACATTTTATCCCCTACCTAAGATCCATAAGAACCTTGGAGAAACCTCCGGGGAGACCAATTATTTCAGGTATAGGGTCCATAGCTGAAAACGCTAGTCGAATTGTCGACTTTTTCTGCTACCTCACGTAACCAGTTTTACCATCTTTCATAAAACATTCATTAGATCTACTTAAACATATTGAAGGACTAGTGGTACCCTTAGGAGCATTCTTAGTAACTTTGGATATTGAAGCTCTTTATCCAAGCATTCCACACAACAAGGGTATTAACTTCAGTGAGTTTGTTCTGCAGTTGTATTTTTAAATACTTACACACAACTGGTTTACATATATGGGTTCCCACTACCTCCAGGTACACGGCATTGTCATGGGCACCTGTTGTGCTCCGGCTTAGGCCAACCTGTACCTTGGGGGTGTGGGAACGCTTATTCTGGCAGGATGAGTCACTGAAGGAATATGCGGACCATGCTTTGTGCTGGTACCATTAAAGATGACATATTCATGATTTGGAGAGGTACTGTGGAGGAACTCCGCAAGTTTGTTAAAAGGATTAACATCAATGCCTATAATTTCAGGTTTACACTTTCCTATGACCCATATACCATTATGTTTTTGGATCTACAAACCTTTGGGGACTCCAAGAACTGTCTAGCTCCCAATCTGTATCTGAAAGAGACAGCTGGAAACACCCTCCTGCATGCAAACAGTGCTCATCTCCCAGCTTTGGGTATGCAGCATTCTATATGCTCAATGCTTAACCACTTACCGCATACTGACGTACCGGTACGTCGGGTAACTTTGCGGGGTTATACCGGGATGATGCCTCTAGCTAGAGGCATCATCCCGGTACCGTGGTTTGAAGCCGACGGTCGGCTTTCTGTCGGTAATGACCGATGCGGCTTGAAAGCCGCACGATCGTTACCCGGGTGAGCGGGAGGGGACGTCCCCCCTCCCGCCACCTTCCGTGGCTTTGCTCGGGGCTCCCATCCCACCGGGAGCCCCGAGCACCCAGCCGGCATGTCCGCCGGCTGGATGGAGTCCCGATGAATGCCGGAAATGGCATAGATCGGGTCTCCGATGACGTAAACCACGGAAACCTTACAGGGTAATTACATGTCACAGTTGGTGGATTCTCCTACTAGGGAAAACGCAGTCCTGGATCTATTGATCACTAATGACCCTGACCTAATCTCGGAGGTAGGAGTCCAGGACTACCTGGGCTCTATCGATCACAGGATGATTACATTTAGTGTAAATAACAAAATAACAAGGCAAGTGGGGAACATAAGAACCCTAAACTTCAGAAGGGCAAACTTTCCAAAATTGTACTCATTGATGGAAAGGGTAAACTGGGACCAAACCCTGGGATCACTGACCACTGAGGATAAATGGGAATGCTTTAGGAACACATTAAGCAAATGCATCTTGCAGTGCATTCCTATGGGAAATAAATTTAGAAGAGACAAAGCCAAACCTGGCTGGCTAAACCATAGCGTTAAAAAACTTATTAGGGGAAAAAGATTGGCCTTCAAGAAGTATAAATCAGAGGGTACAGTATCAGCTTTCGAGCAATACAAGGAGGCAAATAAGAAAAGTAAATGTGAAATCAAGATGGCTAAAATCTTTGCGAGACAAATAGCGGAGGATAGTAAAAAAAACCCAAAGAAATTCTTTAAATATATCAACAGCAAAAAAGCTAGGGCTGAGCATATTGCGCACATAATTAACGATGATGGGAGGATGGTTACAGAGGACACTGAATAAGCAACGGTGCTGAATGCTTTTTTTTCGTCAGTCTTTACACATGAAAAGGAGGGGTACTCTGACCATGACTGTATGGTTAGTAAAAATACACAGGACTTGCCACTATTGCTAACAGAGAGTGAAATCAGGGAAAGGCTGGATAAACTTAACACAAACAAATCACCAGGCCCGGTTGGCGTACATCCGAGAGTACTCAAGGAACTCAGTAAGGTTATATCCAGACCACTGTTCCTGATCTTTGCTGACAGTATTAGGACAGGAGATGTACCAGGGGATTGGAGGAAGGCTAACGTGATTCCGATATTCAAAAAGGGTCAGAGGCATATCCCCGGAAATTATAGGCCTGTCAGTTTGACATCAATAGTATGTAAACTTCTGGAGGGGATGATAAGGGACTATATCGTAGAGTTTGCTAAAGACAACAACATCATCAGCAGTAATCAGCACGGGTTTACAAATGGGCGTTCTTGTCAAACCAATCTCTTAACACTCTACGAGGAGGTGAGCTGTGAGCTAGATAGGGGCAGACCAGTGGATGTGGTGTACTTGGATTTCGCTAAGGCATTTGATACAGTTCCCCACAAGCACTTAATTTATAAAATAAGGTCTGCAGGTATCGACAGCAGGGTTTGTTCTTGGATACGGAACTGGCTAAAAGGGTGTGTCCAAAGGGTAGTAATAAACAGCGCATACTCAGACTGGTCTGAGGTTGTAAGCGGGGTGCCCCAGGGCTCAGTCCTGGGACCAACCTTGTTCAATTTAGTCATAAACAGCATTGAGGACGAGATCAGTAGTTCGTTATCAGTTTTTGCAGATGACACTAAATTGGGCAGGGCAATAACTGCACAGCATGAAGCAGATATCCTACAGAATGACCTAGACAAAATAACAGAGTGGGCAACGACATGAGGTTTAATGTGGAGAAGTGTAAGGTTTTGCACTTGGGGACTAAAAACATAAAAGCACAATACACCTTAGGGGGGGAACACTTGGGGGAATCAAAAATGGAGAAGGATCTGGGAGTCTTGGTGGATGATAGATTAGGAAATAGCGTGCAATGCCAAGCGGCAGCTGCCAAAGCCAGCAGAATATTAGCATGCATAAAGAAAGGGATGTATTCGAGAGATAAGACTATAATCCTTCCACTTTATAAAACTCTGGTCCGACCGCATCTGGAGTATTCTGTCCAGTTCTGGTCGCCAGTCCTCAGGAAGGATGTGTTGGAGCTGGAGAGAGTCCAGAGAAGGGCAACTAAACTGATTAGGGGATTGGAGGACCTTAATTGCGAAGAGCATCTGCAATCGCTCAATTTATTCTCCCTGGAGAAGAGACGCCTGAGGGGGGACATGATAGCAATTTATAAATATCTCAATGGGGATCCCAGCTTAGAAAAAAAGCTGTTCAGTCAAAGGGATTCCATGAGGACAAGAGGGCATACAATGCGATTAGAGGAGAAGTGTTTTAACCTCAGGCAACGTGGGGGGTTCTTTACTGTTAGGGCTACAAGAGTGTGGAATTCTCTACCACAAGAGGTGGTCACTGCGGGAAGTATGGTGGCTTTCAAAAGACTCTTAGACTTACATCTCAAGGATCAAGACATTCAGGGCTATGTGAGATGATTACAGCCACATACACCTACACAGGTTGAACTGGATGGACTATTGTCTTTATTCAACCTCAACTACTATATGTAACTACTATATGTAACTATATGTAACCCGGAGGCGGCGTCCATGACGTCACTTCCGGGTTACTGTGCTGCAAAAGGCAGCAAATTTAAAAAACGGCTGTATGCAAAAACGCCGTTTTCGGCGTTTTGCATACATGGAAGTGTAGTGGAGGGGTCTAGGGTCTTTTAGACCCTCGATCCCTCCATAAAGTGTACCTGTCACTACATATTGGTGTCACAAGGGATGTTTACATTGCTTGTGACAGCAATAAAAGTGATCAGATTTTTTTTTTTTAAATATAATAAAGTTAAAAAAAAAGAAAAAATAAATAGGAAAAAAAAAATTTAGCCGCCCCCGTCATCGTTAGCTCGCGCACAAAAAAAAAACGTATACGCAAGTCGAGCCGCGAATGAAATCGCTGTTCAAACCACACATGTGAGGTATCGCCGCGATCGCCAGAGCGTGGGCAATAATTTTAAAAAAAGAGCTACACTTTAACTCTAAACTGGTAACCGTTAAATAAATTTAAAGCGTCGCAGATTGAGATCTCTATTGACCGTAGTTTGTCGCCATCCCACGGGGGGCGCAATTTTAAACCGTAACATTTTGGGTATCTATTTACTCGGCGTGACATCATCTTTCACAATATACAAAAAAAATGGGCTAACTTTACTGTTTAGTATTTTTTAAATGCAGTGAAATGTGATTTTTCAAATTTTTTCCAAAAAAATGGCGTTTTAAAGACCGCTGCGCAAATACCGCGTGACAAAAAATTTTGGGGGTTCTAAGTAGTTTTCTAGGAAAAAATACTGGTTTTAACTTGTAAACAAAAAGTGTCCGAAATAGGGCTGGGGCTTAAGTGGTTAACGCCTTTGGCGCAATTGCACACAGCTTCCTGATTTCAAAATACAGGCTGCCCAGCTACACTTTCGCCACCTCTAAAGAGGAGGATATAGTAAATCTTTATTATGGAAAGCATACAACACGGCATTAAACCAAAACAGAAACACTTTATTGTTTAAACCAAACACCCGCAAGACTACTGAATCTACAATTAAACTTATCAAAAGATTTTCGTCTCAACACCATGAATTACGCAATATATTAAACGGGCATGGGCATATTCTGCTACAAGACACCTACATTTCTAAATATGTTAAGGATTATTCAGAAATAGTTTTTTGCAAAACTTTCTCAATTTGCGACCATTTGGGCATAAGTCATTATCTTCCAAAAAAACAAGTGACAAGACAACCCTTTGGAGTATACAGATGTGGTGGTTGTGATTTATGCCCCTGGGTGAACCAGGGCAATGAATTTCATTTACCCAACGGAGCCATGTTTAAACCCGCTTCCACACCAATTGTAATACCCAAGGGGTTGTCTACCTTATGTCTTGCCGATGTGGGTCCTTCTGCGTCAGCAGGACAACAAGAGCATTCAAAACAAAGACTAAACAGGGGGAGAACCTGCTTTGGATGAAATTATTGAGCTAGCAGAAGTCTTTTATGTAGGTGTTAGTTGTTAGTACAATGTATATTCTGATTATGTTTATGCTTGATGTGTCTGACTATTGTATTCCAATGATTGTCTTTATATACTATTTTGGTATATATATATATATATATATATATATATATATATATATATATATATTTTATTTTTAAAGCAATCGAATTATTTAATGTTTATTATTATTATTGTTTTGTATGGATAGTTGTGAGGAGAACTTTGTGGATGGAGTATTGCCAGGAATTCCCCTCTTTGGGGAAATTTGCGGCTGGTAACGCAGCATCCAACCCTCCAGAGATACACACTCAGCACACTCCACAATCCCAGAACTCACTTGACTGATGACAGGGACTTGGGGTGTGCTGCGCATGCATGGCACGGGCAAGCGTGGGGTCGGGGTTCTTTCATCTTGGCCGGATGACAACAGAAGCAGGTGCCCATCTGGCGTGGACACTCTGGTCTAGGCACATAAATGAAAGGATGAGAGGGCAGCAGTGAACCGGGTGAGCCAAATGATCACCCAGGCATATTCCCAGGGAGAGGTATGACACACTAGAGTGGTCCCAATAATTGGAGCAGCACATGGTAGGCATGAGATACAGATGGTTACAATGGTATTCATTTACCATATGTCTCCTCCATGTTCTAATTCTAACTTGTACTGATGTATTTCGTACTATATGCTGCTCCCATAGGTAGAAGATTCCTAATGGTCACTAAAAGATGTTTGATCTCATAGCGGTCCCCTTCTAGACATTTGTGGGTGCAAATTACAACTGAATCTTATACACACTTGACCTCCCTGAAAGGGAAAGAATTCATGCAAAGGCCTATTATTATATTCATGGAATTAAGGTAGGCACCAGAGGTTCTGGTCCCTTGTCTATGATAAATGAATGATTTAGTACTTTATAATATAATTTAGCTTATATATATATATATATATATATATATATATATATATATATATATATATATATATATATATATATATATATATATATATATATATATATATATATATACCCTTGATGGCTTACCAATGATAGAATCAGTGGTGGAATTCAGCCGGTTCGCACCGGTTCCACAGAACCTGTTACTAAAAATTTGGAAGTTTGCCGAACAGCTGACTTACTGTGACCATCTGGAATCGATCATCCGCTCTGGCTCTCTCTCTGCCTCTCTCTCTGCCTGTGGCCCTGGCGCTCTCTCTCTCTCTGCTGCGGGGAGGCAGCCGGAGCCCACACACAGCACTGCACAGAACTGGTTGCTAGCCTAGAGCCGCTTGGCGTCAAGCAACCAGTGACGTCACCACTTTCTCCTCCAGGCACAGTCTCCTCCCCAGCCAGAGTCCCGACCTACCCCCCCTCCCCAGTTTGCTCCCGTGCAAAACAACTTTAAGCACACAGGTGCACTAGGAGAGCCGGAGGACACAGCAGGGTTGTCTGCAAGGCCAGCCCCCCTCCTCCACCCTGTCATGCACAGGTCGCCCTCGGAGTGATATGCTGATCGCCCATCCATGCTGCTGCTGGAGGGAGCCCAGGTGACTATGGATGAGTGTCCTGCAGCTTGGTCAAGGTGAGTGAGATGACCCCATATCCCCACAAACCATCCCACACACCATCCCATACCCCACACTATCTCCCCTGGGGACAGGGACCCCTTCTCCCCTGGGGACAGGGACCCCCCATCTCACCTGAGGACAGGTACCTCTTCTCCCCTGGGGACAGGGACCCCTTCTCACCTGGGGACAGGGACCCCTTCTCACCTGGGGACAGGGACCCCTTCTCCCCTGGGGACAGAAACCCCATCTCACCTGAGGACAGGGACTCCTTCTCCCCTGAGGACAGGGACCCCTTCTCCCCTGGGGACAGCGACGCATTCCCTGGGGACAGGGACCCTTCTCCCCTGGAGACAGGGACCCCTTCTCACCTGGGGACAGGGACCCCCCATCTCCCCTGGGGACAGGGACCCCTTCTCCCCTGGGAACAGGGACCCCTTCTCCCCTGGGGACAGATACCCCTTCTCCTCTGGGGACAGGGGCCCCATCTCCCCTGGGGACAGGGACTCCTCCCTTGGAGACAGGGGCCCCTTCTCCCCTGGGGACAGGGACTCCTCCTCCCCTGGGGACAGGGACTCCTTCTCCCCTGGGGACAGGGACCCTTCTCCCCTGGGGACAGGAACCCCTTCCCTGGGGACAGGGACCCCTTCTCCTCTGGGGACAGGGACCCCCTCTCACCTTAAGGCTTCTCCATGGCTATCTCCCACCAGGAGCTCTTTACCTACAGGGAGTCCCGGGGGACCTACTGCTGCCTGACGGGGATGATGAGACCCCTGAGGCGAAATTCACACAAATCAATTTTCTTTATCATTTTAGGCCAATTTGTTTTTTGCTAAAACTTTTTGGTTGAAAAAATCCCAATAAGCGTATTTTGATTGGTTTGCGCAAAAGTTATCACGTCTACAAACTGGGGGAAAGATCTATGTAATTTTTATTTATTTTTTGCTAGTAATGGCGGCGAACTGCGATTTTTAGTGGGACTGCAACATTTTGGCGGACAGAACGGACGCCTTTACTGAAAGTTGGAACTGGTTACTGAAATTTTTGAATCCCACCACTGGATAGAATCCCTTGATATTCACAGGGCAGCCCTACTAACAAAGGCCGGTTCATTGGTATAGCCTTATTTGCCAAGAGATACTCCTGATGACTCATGTAAGTAAATTCCTATGGTGAAATAGTACACCTAATGTCTTGTAATGACAACCGATGCGGCTGAGAAGCCGCTCCCCTGTCATTACAAGGAGCGGGAGGGGACGCCCCCCCTCCCGCCGCCTTCCGCAGCTTGCCCGGGTCTCCCGTTCTACCGGGAGACCCGGGCAACCATCCTGCATGGCCGCCGAAGAGAAGACCCAATCAAAGCAGCATTCGGCACTGATCGGGTCTACATGTAAATACCCGGAAGTGATGTCATGACATCACTTCCGGGTACTCGGCGCCAAATTAAAAAAAATTGCAACATTCAAAACAGCCAAACTTGGCGTTTTGAATGTTTTTAAGTGCAGAGGAGGGGTTTGGGGTCTTTTAGACCCCCAGATGCCTCCACAACAGTACCTGTAAAGTAATGTAATGCACGAAAATATCGGCCGATACCGATATGCATTGGCCAAAATATCGGTATCGGTGATAAAAAAAAACAATATTGGTCGATCACTAGTTTTTATCATACGATAAATGTTTTGATGCTGCACCTAGATGGCACCCTCCGCTGTGTGTGTTTTTATGTCTTGATTCAGAGATTTCTTCCATCCCTCTAGAGGAGCTGCATCTTGTGAAAGGAAGCTTTCGGGAATCTACCACTGACATATCTGATAAAGACTGGTTTATTGGACTCATGGTTATGCATCCCAGTGTTTTTTTTTCTTTGTTATGAGGAGGTTACCCATACACTACTTACACCATAAAGATATTTCTTTTTATGTTTTAGGAAATAGTGAATAAGCCCCCAGTGACAGCCCACTGACATAGATCAACGAGAGGGTGATGGCTTCTTCTAAGCCCCAATTACATTAAGCAAACCGAAAAGGCTATTTAAGTTTCAGCCATACCTACAAGTCTTCGGCTATTTCACTATCAGTTACCATAATGTTCTCCTCAATCACACACTTGTAACAGCGCACTGTCTATCTGGACACATCCCCTGGCTCAATACCACCGTGCAGCTTTGATCAACAGCAAAAGGTCAGCCATAGGTGTTCATCCACCGGTTAAAGTCTTCATCTCGTCTTCCACAACAAGTTTTCTTAATAACAATTCTGAAGTAATATACTGATAATTACGGCCCTCAAAATTATTATTCTTTTTAAATAAGCTTTTCTTTTTTTTTTTTTTCCAATGGATGAAGAAAGATTGGGTAGAATTGATTTGGTGTAAAAAAAAAAAAAAAAAGAGGTGGTATCGCATCACGATTATGCGTGTCAGCCTTACGCAGGGGCCACGCTAAACTACTCAGTATTGATACCAATTTATGTATGTCTTTGGCCGCAGCCGAAGCTGATGTCCTGACCAAGACATTAAACAGCTTTTCTTTGTTCTTCCTTCTATTTTTGAGGAGGTCATAGAATGGGGGGAAATAAACATATCCATTCCTCTGCTCTAGGCAATGAAAAGCTTGAGCCTTATCCCTTGTCATGTTTTTCAAACACTTAATATAAGGGTCCATTCACACTAGCGCAACTTGTCAGGCGACTTGGTCAGCCTGACAAGTAGCGGTCGGTCGGCCGCCATTGAATAGTACTTAGAAAAAGGGTCCTGTACTACTTTGGGGCGACCTGGAGGCGACTTGCATAGACTTCAATTATATGAAGTCCCTGCAAGTCACGCCGAGGTCGCCCCAGCAAGTCGTGTCGCGCCAGTCTGAATGGGCGCTAAGTGTTTTTGTAATAACATGATTCAATTCAGTCATCTTTTTAAAAAAATATATACAGTATATATAGAGGAAATGTTTCAACCATCAGCGTTCTTTTATATTAGGGCCTTTCCTTTTCATTTCATTCAGTGTAAGCATGTCACTTGCTCTGGGTGATGCATTTCATTTTTCTGCAGACATCCCAACCTGCAAAAACTCATTTCAGGGAGGTGGCACTCCGCACCCCCCCCCCACTCCCCCCACCAATTTAACACAACTAGAGGATGATCAAATGAAATGGAATCAGTATACAGAGGCACTTTTGACACTTTTGGGGGTACCAGTGACATTACTACAGTAATCAGTCCTATAAATATGCACTGTTACTGTAATAATGACATAATAATAATATTGTAATAAATAATGTGTTGGATCTACATAGACATCTCTGCCGGCGAACACTCCATGTGCGGGTCTGTTTGCTGGTAGAGACCTATGTGTATTGCAGTGGGGAGTTCATGGATCAAGCAGCAAGGATATGACCACCAGCAGGGGCCCCTGTATAATATGCAGATTTTTTCGCTCAGTGGGGATATTTTCGCTCTGTGAAGTCAATATCGTTTTGATATCTATCTGCCTTTATGAAGGAATACACACTCATGTATTTCTACTGTGCCTGAACACCATAGTGGAAACAGCATGGCTCTTTCCCTGCAGGTAGCCTCATGTCTATGGGAACAGTAGTATAATCCTATTAGGCATTGTTCACCTGAGCCATGCTGAGTGGGATTCATGCTAGTAGTAGTGAAGGGAGTGCATGCACGAGTTTGATCAGAGCAGCGTTCACGGTTCTACACGCTGGTTTCATTGTGTAGTGTTAGGCATGAATTCCGCTACATGTGGGTTTCATTGTTAACTGCGGTGTGCGGATTTCCACGCACCAATGGCAGGAAGCCATGCACGCTGTTCTGCTCCTTCATAATCGTGTACTCTCCTTTCTATTGTATATTTGAATGTAGTGATGAGCCGAACACCCCCCTGTTCGGTTCGCACCATATCACCGCGAACAGTGGAAAAGTTTGTTCAAAAAAACGAACTCCATTGAAGTCTATGGGACTCAAACTTCAAAAATCAAATGGCCTCATTTTGAAGGCTTAAATGCAAGTTATTGCCCAAAAAAGTGTATGGGGGTCTGGGTACTGACCTGGGTAACATGTAGCAACATTTTTAAAAAAAATTATCGATTTTAAAGGAGCAGTGATTTACTGATTTTAATGAGGCTTAAAGTAAAACTATAAAAATCAAAAATTCCTTCAAATATCGTGCCTGGGGTCCCCTAATGTGCCTGTAAAGTAGTGCATCTATACATAGTTACATAGTTACATAGTTAGTGAGGTTGAAAAAAGACATCAGTCCATCCAGTTCAACCTATGATGTGTGTGTGTGTTTGCTTTTAACCGTACATTGTATACCCCTGTATGTTTTGGTCTTTAAGGTGTCCATCTAATAGTTTTTTGAAACTATCAATGCTCCCTGCTGATACGACTGCTTGTGGAAGAGAATTCCACATCCTTACCGCTCTTACAGTGAAGAACCCCTTACACACTTTAAGGTTAAACCGCCTTTCCTCTAGTTTTAGTGAGTGGCCATGTGTCTTATTGTATCTCCTTTCACTGAATAGTTTGTTCCTTATGCTCATGTATCCTTATGAATAAGTCCAGTGCTTGTAGTCTTTCCTCATAGCTGATGTCCTCCATTCCCCTAATTATTTTTGTTGCCCTTCTCTGGACTTTCTCCAGTTCCAGCACATCCTTCCTGAGGACCGGTGCCCAGAACTGGACAGCATACTCCAGATGTGGCTGGACCAGAGTCTTGTAGAGAGGGAGAATAATCTCTTTATTTCTGGAGTGAATCCCCTTTTTTATACATCCCAGTATTCTGTTGGCTTTGCTTGCGGCGGCTTGGCATTGCATGCCACTGCCAAGCTTGTTGTCTACCAGTACCCCCAAGTCCTTTTCCATCCTAGACTCACCTAGAGGTTTCCCCCCCTAATGAGTAGCTTGCTTTCTGGTTTCTGGCCCCCAAGTGCATTACTTTACATTTTTCAACATTAAACCTCATCTGCCATGTAGTTGCCCATCCCGTTATTTTGTTCAGGTCCGCTTGCAAGGTTAACACATCCTGCATAGAAGATATTGGCATGCCTAGTTTAGTATCATCTGCAAATACTGAGATTGTACTCGATATCCCCTCCTTTAGATCATTTATGAATAAATTAAACAGGATTGGTCCCAGGACAGAACCCTGGGGGACCCCACTTTCCACACCCACCCAATCCGAGTACTCCCCATTAATCACCACCCTCTGGACTCTCCCCTGGAGCCAGTTCTCTATCCAGGTACTCACCTTATGGTCCATACCAACCTTCCTTAGTTTGTACAGTAAGCGTTTGTGGGGAACGGTGTCAAAGGCCTTTGCAAAGTCCAGATACACCACATCCACAGGCTTTCCTTTATCTAGATGGCAGCTCACTTCATCGTAGAAGGTTAATAGATTGGTTTGGCACGAACGATTTTTCATGAATCCATGCTGATTACTACTTATAATACCGTTTTCATTACTAAAGTCTTGTATGTGGTCCCTTAACATCCCCTCCAAAATTTTGCAGACTACTGATGTTAGGCTTACCGGCCTATAGTTACCCGGGATATATCTCGGCCCCTTTTTAAATATCGGTACCACGTTGGCTTTTTTCCAATCAGCTGGCACCATAACCGTCTGTAAACTATCCTTAAAGATCAAGAATAATGGTCTGGCAATCACCTGGCTGAGCTCATTGAGAACCCTCGGGTGCAAGCCATCCGGTCCTGGGGATTTATTTATGTTAAGTTTCTCTAGTTTAGCTTTAAGTCTATCTTCTGTTAGCCATGGCGGCACTTCCTGAGGTGTATTATTTAGTTCGGCCTTACAAGCTGGGTTAGTGTAGCACCCCGATTCTTTTGTGAAGACTGAAGAGAAGAAATTATTTAACACTTCCGCCTTTTCTCTGTCCTCAGTGGCCATTTTTCCTTTATCATCTTTTATGGGGCCAATGTGTTCTGGCCTCGCTTTCCTACTGTTTATATACTTAAAGAACTTCTTGGGGTTCTTTTTACTCTCCTCCGCTATATGTCTCTCGTGTTCTATTTTAGCCGCCCTGATTTCATCTTTACATTTCTTATTACACTCTTTGTAATGCATAAATGCTGCCACTGACCCCTCAGTCTTGTATTTTTTGAAGGCCTTTTTTTTAGCACTAATATACATTTTTATGTTGGAGTTTAGCCACCCAGGGTTAAGTTTTGCCCTTTTAAATTTAATTCCCTTTGGAATGCACTGGCCAATCCCCTTGTTAAGTATTCTCTTGAAGCACTCCCATTTTTCCTCCGTGTTCTTTGTTCCCAGGGTTCTATCCCATTTGATATTTCCTAGCAGCGAGCGCAGTTTTGGGAAATTGGCTCTTTTGAAATTCAGTGTCCTTATATTACCCTTGTGTTTCCTATTACTGTAATTAATACTGAAACCAATTGACCTATGGTCACTGTTCCCTACGTTGTCCCGTATTTCTATATCCGTGAGCAGGTCTGTATTGTTGGTAATCAGTAGGTCAAGTACCGCATTGTTTCTTGTCGGTGCATTCACCATCTGACCCATGAAATTGTCCTGCACAACATTTAGGAACTGCCTAGCCTTGGCTGAGTGCGTGGTTCCTTCTGCCCAGTCTATATCTGGATAATTAAAGTCCTCCATTATAATGACATTTCCCATCCTTGCTGCCAATCCTATCTGTAACATGAGGTCCGCCTCACCCTCCTCCCTCTGGTTGGGGGGCCTATAGCATACACCCAATATTACCTTCCCCACTGTGCCTTCCCTTTGAAGCTCTACCCATAGGGATTCTGCCTCGTCCTTAGCTCCATTATTAATATCATCCCTTATATTTACCTGTACACTGTTCTTAATATACAGACATACCCCTCCCCCTTTTTTACCTTCTCTATCCCTGCGATAAAGGGAATACCCCTGAATGGTCGCCATCCAGTCATGAGAGCTGTCAAACCAAGTCTCAGTTATCCCCACAAAATCTAAGTCCTCCTCAAACATCTGCAGCTCCAGCTCTCCCATCTTGTTGGCCAAGCTTCTGGCATTGGTATACAAACCTCTTAATTTTGACCGGTTACCTATATCCTCTTTTGATGTTTTTAGGCTGCTCTCTTGATTTTTCCCCATACCCACCCTGGGTATACGATGTATGTAGCCTGCTTCAGCAATACTGACATTTCTAAAGGAAAAAATGTCATATACATACATGTCATATAGGTGCAGAAAAATTGGGCCTTGGTTGTTGGTGGTGCCTGAACACCCTAACCCCTCACAGTTACTCTTTCTGGGCGTAGGAACGGGCCCTGCTGCTAAAAATTTCATACAAATTTTGAAATCACATGTACTTGTCATACGGGTGCAAAAAAATTGGGCCTTTGTTGTTGGTGGTGCCTAAACACCGCAACCCTTCGCAGTTACTCTTGCTGGACGCAGGAACAGGCCCTGATGGTAAAAATTCCATACCAATTCGAAATTGGCAAAGATCAAATGTTGTATGTGTTCTTATCTGTGATCTAGTGGGGGTGCTGTGCTGTCATCTGATCTGGCCAAGGTTAGGTGTCGGCTATGCAAATTTGCTTGAGTTATGGGCACCTGGAAGGTTAATATCGGCAGGAACTGAAACTGAAATTGGGCCTTTGGTGTTGGTTTTGCCTGAACACTGTAACCCCTCACAGTTACTCTTGCTGGGTGCAGGAACGGGACCTGCTGGTAAGAATTCCATACAAATTTGAAATTGCATGTACTTGTCATACAGGTGCCAAAAATTGGGCCTTTGGTGTTGGTGGTGTCTGAACACCGTAACCCCTCACAGTAACTGTGAAAAATTAAGCCTTGGGGGTTGGTGTGACCTAAACCAAAAAAATTGTTGAAAGCTAGCAGAATCAAGGTTGAGAAATAGGATAGGCAGCACATGCAGTCTTCAAGGGATGGCAGACCCCTAGCAAATTCAATCAGTTACATCAGCATCAGGGGCTTGATAGTTGCTGTTGATCCAGGACTGATTCATTTTGATAAAAGTCAGCTGGCAACAGAGTCTGTGGACAGATGCACTCTTTTGTCGGTAACAAAACCTCCAGCAGGACAGGCCAGTAGCTCCATTGCATATTGAGCAATTTCTGGCCAGTGGTCCATCCTCAAGACCCAGTAACCCAGTGGATGCTCACTTGGAAAGGTCTCCAAGTCTGCTCTTGCCCCTAGATAGTCATGCACCATATGATGGAGACACTGCCGATGGTTGGTTAACCACTTGCCCCCCGCCGACACCGATGGCTTGATTGGGTTCAGAACCGATCAGTCATCAGGTCCAGGCCAATGATTTTTGGCCTGGACCTGTAGATCGGTTCTGCCCAATCAGAATCCATTCTGAGCCTGTGAAATGTAAACATAGGCTCAGAAAAGATGTGCCCTCCTCTCCCATGATCCTTTTTGGATTCATCTCGAGAGGAGAGCACATCTAACTGTAAGTACTGCATCAAGCACACTCACATACACTTAGATAGGCACATTTAACCCCCGATTGCCCACTCAGTTAACCCCTACACCCCCTGTCACAACACACACCGTATACAGTATATAGCATTTTCCTATATACCCGTATAAGTGTGATTTGTGAACAGGTGTAGCGCTTGCGGCCCTCCCTTTTTCACTTAAAATACCCGCCACCCCCCCAATAAACATTTAACCCCCTGATCCCCCCCCTGATCACCCCCAGTTAACCCCTTCCCCCTGTCACATTATACCCTAATACAAACGTAATATACTGTTTTGTGGTTAATAGTGCCGCTTATCTTTCTGGCGACCTGGCAAGCGCCAGCGGCCTAGTACACCCTGGACCTACTACAACCAGCACTGCAGTATCACCTGGTGACGTGGTGAGTCCCCTAAGTGCAGTTGAAGCTGGTGAGGTGGCTAGCACGAGTAGTGGCCCGCAGCCACCGTGTATTCGAAGACAGGCCCGTAGAGCCCATAGTGCCCTCCCTGATGCGCTGGCATATCCCAATTGGCAACCCACTGATTCTACAGCGCCAGTACTTCCCCCATTCACTGCCCAACCTGGAATCCACGTGGAGACAGCTGGTTTTACACCCCCGAACTTTTTTGAGCTGTTCTTCACGGAAGATCTTTACAGCTCTATTGTGGATCAATCAAATTTATACGTACAACAATTCATCGCCGCCAACCCAAATTCGCCCCTTGCCAGACCATTCGGCTGGAAACCTATAACGGTTTCCGATTTTAAAATCTTTCTGGGCCTTTCCCTCCACATGGGCATAACTAAACAGAGTGAATTGCGGCTATATTGATCCACTAGCCCAGTTCACCATATGCGCATGTACTCTGCCTCCATGTCCAGGGCGAGATATGAGCAAATTCTGCGATTTATGCATTTCAGCGACAATGAAATCTGTCGTCCTCGGGGAGACCCTGAATATGATCGGCTCCACAAAATTAGGCCCCTCATAGACCACTTCAATCAGCGGTTTGCAGCCTTGTTTACCCCCGAACAAGTTGTCTGCGTTGACGAGTAGAGATGTATAGAACTGTTCGCCGGCGAACAGTTCCCGGCGAACTTAGCATGTTCGCGTTCGCCGCTGCCGGCGAACATATGCGATGTTCGGTCCGCCCCCCATAAGACATCATTGAGGCAAACTTTGACCCTGAACTTTACAGTCAGCAGACACATTTCCAGCCAATCAGCATACCTCCCTCCCACACCCTCCCACCTCCTATAAATAAGCAAGGGCAGCATCCATCTTAGATCATTCTGAAGCAGTGTGTGTAGTGAGAGTAGGGAGAGAGCTGCTGCTGCTGCTGCTGCTGCTGCTGCTGTTAAGCTAGGGACAGTTAGTCAGTGTTCCTGGTCTTGCAGTGTTCTTGGTCCACTACTGCTGTAATATCAGCACCCCAAAAAGCCCTTCTAAGGGCTGGTATTTGTGTAATTTTTATATATATATATATATATATATATATATATATATATATATATACCTAGCGTCCCCAAAAGCCCTTTTAAGGGCTGGTAATTGAGTTGTTTCTTCTTATATATATATATCTATATCTATCTAGTGTCCCCAAAAGCCCTTTTAAGGGCTGGTAATTGAGGATTTTTTTTATTTATATATATACACATATATATATATATATATATATATATATATATATATATATATATATATATAGTGTCCCCAAAAGCCCTTTTAAGGGCTGGTAAGGTAATAGAGTTTTTTCTTTATATATATATCTATATATATCTATTGTACACTGCAGTTGCCTGCCCGCTGTGTGTGAGAGGCCACAGACCTACCACAGACTGTACTGTGTGCACACCACACTCATTTCGGGTGGCACAGGCACAGTACCTTGCATTTTAAAAAATATTTTTTTTTTCCTCTGTCATAATTGCAGTGAGTGCTGTGTCAGGTCCACAGAGTGCACTGTACCCACTGCAGTGCACTGCCCACCACTGATATATATACGGTGGCACAGCATCTTGTTGCAAATTTAAAAAAAAAAATATTTTTTATTATTGCAGTTGCCTGGGCTGCCAGTTACTGTCAGGTCCACAGAGTGTACTGTGCCCACTGCAGTGCCACTGTGTGCCCACCCACCACTGATATATAAGGTGGCACAGCAGCTTGCAAAGTAAAATAAAATATATATATTTTTTAATTGCAGTTGCCTGGGTGCCAGTGACTGCTGTCAGGTCCACAGAGAGTGTACTGTGCCACTGCCCACCCACCACTGATATATAAGGTGGCACAGCAGCTTGCAAAGTAAAATAAAATATATATTTTTTAAAATTGCAGTTGCCTGGGTGCCAGTGACTGCTGTCAGGTCCACAGAGAGTGTACTGTGCCACTGCCCACCCACCACTGATATATAAGGTGGCACAGCAGCTTGCAAAGTAAAATAAAATATATATTTTTTAAAATTGCAGTTGCCTGGGTGCCAGTGACTGCTGTCAGGTCCACAGAGAGTGTACTGCGCCACTGCCCACCCACCACTGATATATAAGGTGGCACAGCAGCTTGCAAAGTAAAATAAAATATATATTTTTTAAAATTGCAGTTGCCTGGGTGCCAGTGACTGCTGTCAGGTCCACAGAGAGTGTACTGTGCCACTGCCCACCCACCACTGATAAATAAGGTGGCACAGCAGCTTGCCAAGTAAAAAAAATATATATATTTTTTAATTGCAGTTGCCTGAGTGCCAGTGACTGTCAGGTCCACAGAGTGTACTGTACCCACTGCCCAACACTCCTATAGGGTGGCACAGCACCTTGCACTCATAGTACACAACACATTAAAAAAGAAAATGACAGGCAGAGGCAGGCCACCCCGCAAGGGCCATCGTGGTCGTGGTGCTGTGATTTCCTTAGGCCCTAGAATAATGCCCAGTGTTCAGAGGCCACCACAGACCCTGAACTCAAAAAATTCTGAGGCCATAGTTGACTGGCTTACACAAGACACCCAATCGTCTACAGCTTCCGCTCGGAACCCTAATGCACCATCCTCCTCCAGCTCAGCTTCGGGCACCTCTCAATTTACCACTCGCCAGCCCGCCGGCACCACCACCAACACTAGCACCACAGCCGCTTCACTTGATCCGTCAGAGGAGTTATTTTCACATCAGTTGGAAGAAATAAGTGATGCGCAACTATTAGTGCCAGAGGATGTAGATAACGGGGATATGTCTCAGTCAGGCAGCATTATACACATGGACGTACATTGTGATGATGATGATGTTGTACCTGCTGCTGCTGCCTTTGCTGAGTTGTCAAGTGAAGCGGCTGATGATGACGATGTGTCTGTGGATGTCACCTGGGTACCTGCTCGAAGAGCAGAAGAAGAGGGGGAAAGTTCAGATGGGGAGACAGAGAGGAGGAGGAGACGAGTTGGAAGCAGGGGGAGGAGGTCATCGCAAGGAGCTAGTGGCGCAGTCAGACAGCATGTAGATTCGGCACCCGGGGTCAGCCAGACAGCACGCCAATCAACGCAAGCTGTTGCCACCACCAGAATGCCGTCCTTGCAAAGCTCAGCAGTGTGGCATTTTTTTTGTGTGTCTGCCTCTGATATCAGCGATGCCATTTGTAACCTGTGCCAAAAGAAACTGAGTCGTGGGAAGTCCAACACCCACCTAGGTACAACTGCTTTGCGAAGGCACATGATCTCACATCACAAACGCCTATGGGATCAACACATGAGTAAAAGCAGCACACAAACTGAAAGCCACCATCCTCCTCCTGGTCCAGCATCTTCAGCCACGTCAACCACTGCTGTCCTCCATGCCCCCTATCAACAACCCGCCCCTCCGCCTCTCACCTTCAGCAGTTCCTGCTCGTCACCTGCCCACAGTCAGGTGTCTGTCAAGGAAATGTTTGAGCGTAAAAAGCCAATCTCGCAGAGTCACCCCCTTGCCCGGCGTCTGACAGCTGGCTTGTCGGAACTCTTAGCCCGCCAGCTTTTACCATACAAGCTGGTGGAGTCTGAGGCCTTCAAAAAATTTGTCGCTATTGGGACACCGCAGTGGAAGGTACCCGGCCGAAATTATTTTTCACAAAAGGCAATCCCCAACCTGTACTCTATTGTGGAAAAGGAAATCATGTCACGTCTGGCACACAGTGTTGGGGCAAGGGTCCATCTGACCACTGATAGCTGGTCTGCAAAGCACGGTCAGGGCAGGTATATAACGTACACTGCGCATTGGGTAAACCTGCTGGCGGCTGCCAAGCATGGAATGCGTGGCTCTGCTGCAGAGGAGTTGGTGACACCGCCACGACTTGCAGGCAGGCCTGCTGCCACCTCCTCTACTCCTCCTACTCCATCCTCTTTGCTAACCTCCTCGGCTGAGTCCTCTTCTGCTGTTGCGTCTTGCTCCACACCAACTGCACCCCCCCAGCTCCCCAGGGGCTATTCCACATGCCGGATACGACAGTGTCACGCTGTCTTGGGGTTGACTTGCCTGAAAGCAGAGAGTCACACCGGACCAGCACTACTGTCCGCCCTGAACGCACAGGTGGATCAGTGGCTGACCCCGCACCAACTGGAGATCGGCAAAGTGGTGTGTGACAACGGGAGCAATTTGTTGGCGGCATTGAATTTGGGCAAGTTGACACATGTGCCGTGCATGGCACATGTGTTGAATCTGATTGTGCAACGTTTTGTGCAGAAGTACCCAGGCTTACAGGACGTCCTCAAGCAGGCCAGGAAGGTGTGTGGCCATTTCAGGCGTTCCTACACGGCCATGGCGCACTTTGCAGATATTCAGCGGCGAAACAACATGCCAGTGAGGCGCTTGATTTGCGACAGCCCGACACGTTGGAATTCAACACTGCTAATGTTCGACCGCCTGCTCCAACAAGAAAAAGCGGTCAACGAGTATTTGTATGACCGGGGTGCTAGGACAGCCTCTGCGGAGCTGGGTATTTTTTTGCCACGTTACTGGACGCTCATGCGCAATGCCTGTAGGCTCATGCGTCCTTTTGAGGAGGTGACAAACCTAGTGAGTCGCACTGAAGGCACCATCAGCGACATCATCCCATATGTTTTTTTCCTGGAGCGTGCCCTGCGAAGAGTGCTGGATCAGGCCGTAGATGAGCGTGAAGAGGAAGAGGAAGAGTTGTGGTCACCATCACCACCACCAGAAACAGCCTTACCATCGATTGCTGGACCTGCGGCAACACTGGAAGAGGAGTGTGAGGAAGAGGAGTCAGAGGAGGAATGTGGCTTTGAGGAGGAGGAACACCAACCACAGCAGGCATCCCAGGGTGCTCGTTGTCACCTATCTGGTACCCGTGGTGTTGTACGTGGCTGGGGGGAAGAACACACCTTCAATGACATCAGTGAGGACGAGGAATTGGACATGAGTAGCTCGGCATCCAACCTTGTGCAAATGGGGTCTTTCATGCTGTCATGCCTGTTGAGAGACCCTCGTATAAAAAGGCTGAAGGAGAACGACCTGTACTGGGTGGCCACGCTACTAGACCCCCGGTATAAGCAGAAAGTCTGTGATATGTTACCCAATTACCGGCAGTCGCAAAGGATGCAGCAGCTACAAAATAAGTTAAAAACTATGCTTTACACAGCGTATAAGGGTGATGTCACAGCACAACGGGAATCCAACAGGGGAAGAGGTGAAAGTAATCCTCCTCCTACCACCACAACCACGCCGGCAAGGACAGGACGCTTTACAGACGTCTTGTTGATGGAGGACATGCGGAGCTTTTTTAGTCCTATGCATCGCCACAGCCCTTCGGGGTCCACCCTCAGAGAACGACTCGACCGACAGGTAGCAGACTACCTTGCCTTAACTGCAGATATCGACACTCTGAGGAGCGATGAACCCCTTGACTACTGGGTGTGCAGGCTTGACCTGTGGCCTGAGCTATCCCAATTTGCCATTGAACTTCTGGCCTGCCCCGCTTCAAGTGTGCTGTCAGAAAGGACCTTCAGCGCAGCAGGAGGTATTGTCACTGAGAAGAGAAGTCGCCTAGGTCAAAAAAGTCTTGATTACCTCACGTTTATTAAGATGAATGAGGCATGGATCCCGAAGGGACTGACAGTGGGGGATGCATTTGACTAAAAAAGGCCTGGTGATGACTGAGATGCCTTGGCCTAAAAATGGTCCACACGCTGCTGTATATAATCATTCTCTGCATGCCGGATGACTTACGTGACGTCTCCGCCACCAACTACGGTTCAAGCCGCAATGTTTTAGTGCACTTTCTGCCTTAAAACCTCAATTTTTCAGGCCGCTGCTACAGCAGCGGCTGCAACAATACCTACTTTTTCATGCATGTGTACATGCCTAATTTTTCGGTCCTCTAGTGCTACACTGTGGCTGCAAAAAAACAAAAAACAAAAAAAAAGGCCCATACATGTGTCCCATGTCCCAGGGGGCTTGTTCTCACCTTTCGGGGACCCTTGGTGTTGTATGTGGCTGGGTGGAGGAAGAGACCTTCAATGATGTCAGTGAGGACAAGGAACGGGACATGGCTAGCTTGGTATCCAACCTTGTGCAAATGGGGAGTTTGCGGTTGTGCAAATGGACTGACTGACTGTTAAACGGGGAGTTTGGTCTGTCAGAGTTTGGTCTGTCACTGTGAAGCGGGCGACGGGCGTAACCCTTACACTACTTGACCGATAAAACATCATACCTGATCGTATTCACACACTGGATGTTTTAGTGCTGGTTTACACTGCCGCTACCACTAAAGTAGCGCCGCTTCCAGTGCGACTTTGGCGCGACTTAGCGCGACTTTGGCGCGACCTCATCGCGAGGCGACTTTTTATTTGGCCAATCACAATATCATGTTTTGTGACCGTCACCTAATTTCCTTTTCCTGTTTTTTGTTTTACATATTTCCCCATGTGTGCAGTGTTGTCTGTGTCATAGCTCAACTGATAGGCATGTTTGCCTTGGCATATCATATTTCAGCTTGCCAGAAAGAAAAAAAGACAGCTGGAAAGACACTGCATTAATTTTCTACTAAAAATCATAAGAAAAATGCTGTTTTTTTTTGGGTTGTGGACATACTACAGAGCTGAAACTTGACAGGTACACTTTTTAGACCCCCCAGACACTAAATACAAAAAATGACATGCCTGCCTAAAAAAATGCCCGCTAAATGCCTGCAAGAAAAAAAGCCAGCCGCAGAGAAGCCATATTCCTGAAAATATAAGAAAAATGCTGTTTTTTAGGGGTTCTGGACATGCTACAGAGCTGAAACTTGACAGGTACACTTTTTAGACCCCCCAGACACTAAATACAAAAAATGACATGCCTGCCTAAAAAAATGCCCGCTAAATGCCTGCAAGAGAAAAAGCCAGCCGCAGAGAAGCCGTATTCCTGAAAATATAATAAAAATGCTGTTTTTTAGGGGTTCTGGACATGCTACAGAGCTGAAACTTGACAGGTACACTTTTTAGACCCCCAGACACTAAATACAAAAAATGACATGCCTGCCTAAAAAAATGCCCGATAAATGCCTGCAAGAGAAAAAGCCAGCCGCAGAGAAGCCGTTTTCCTGAAAATATAATAAAAATGCTGTTTTTTAGGGGTTCTGGACATGCTACAGAGCTGAAACTTGACAGGTACACTTTTTAGACCCCCCAGACACTAAATACAAAAAATGACATGCCTGCCTAAAAAAATGCCCGATAAATGCCTGCAAGAGAAAAAGCCAGCCGCAGAGAAGCCGTATTCCTGAAAATATAATAAAAATGCTGTTTTTTAGGGGTTCTGGACATGCTACAGAGCTGAAACTTGACAGGTACACTTTTTAGACCCCCCAGACACTAAATACAAAAAATGACATGCCTGCCTAAAAAAATGCCCGCTAAATGCCTGCAAGAGAACAAACCAGCCGCAGAGAAGCCGTATTCCTGAAAATATAATAAAAATGCTGTTTTTTAGGGGTTCTGGACATGCTACAGAGCTGAAACTTGACAGGTACACTTTTTAGACCCCCCAGACACTAAATACAAAAAATGACATGCCTGCCTAAAAAAAATGCCCGATAAATGCCTGCAAGAGAAAAAGCCAGCCGCAGAGAAGCCGTATTACTGAAAATATAAGACAAATGCTGTTTTTTAGGGGTTCTGCACATGCTACAGAGCTGAAACTTCACAGGTACACTTTTTAGACCCCCCAGATGCTAAATCCAAAGAAATTTTTTATTTTTATTTTTTTTTAATTTTTCCAATAATTGGCTCTCTATCAAAAGATTATAATTTTTAAGAACTTTTTTTTGCGTGATCCCTCTCCGGCATGCCACAGTCCAGGTGTTAGTCCCCTTGAAACAACTTTTCCATCACTATTGTGGCCAGAAAGAGTCCCTGTGTGTTTTAAAATTCGCCTGCCTATTGAAGTCTATGGCGGTTCGCCCGGTTCGCCGGTTCGCGAACATTTGCCGATGTTCGCGTTCACCGTTCGCGAACGGCGAATTTTAGGTTCGCGACATCACTATTGACGAGTCCCTGATTAAATTTACTGGCCGCCTTGCTATGAAACAGTACCTCCCCAGCAAGGATGCCAAGTATGGGGTCAAGCTGTATAAATTGTGTGACAGGGCCACAGGTTATACAGTTAGTTTCCAGGTCTATGAGGGAAAAGATATCTGTGTGGAGCCCCCAAACTGCCCAGACTACATAGGGAGCAGCGGCAAGATTGTTTGGGACTTGGTGTCACCCTTATCCGGAAAGGGGTACCATTTGTACGTGGACAACTTTTACACAAGCGTGCCACTATTTAGTCACCTTCTCAAATTACAAATTGGCGCATGTGGCACTGTGCGACCTAATCGCTGGGGCTTCCCCCAATGGCTTGCAAATTCCCATCTTAGTCAGGGGGCCAGAGCCTGCTTGAAAATGGACAAATTGCTTGCGGTGAAGTGGAGGGATACACGGGATGTTTCTGTTCTGTCCTCCCTTCACGCAGACACGACGATCCAAATTCCTACGGCAACTGGCGTTATGGAGAAACCCCTCTGTGTCCACGAATATAACCTTAATATGGGAGGGGTGGACCTTAACGACCAGCTTTTGGCGCTGTATTTAGTTGCCCGTAAAGCCAGACGCTGGTACAAAACAGTCTGTTTACCTTTACCAATTGGCTATGCTGAACGCCTTTGTCCTATACAGGGCGTCAGGACAAACTGGATCCTTCCGGGAATTCCAGGAAGCGATCATCCTTGCCTACCTGTACCCAGGAGGCATGCCTGCCCAACTTCCCCTTCCAGATGCAGTGAGCCGCACTGCATGAGAGACATTTTCCTTATGTCCTCCCGTGTTCCCCTACCCAAAGACACCCCCAAAGAAGATGTTGTGTCTGTAGCAAGCGAGGATTTAGGCGTGACAACCGTTATTATTGTCCCAAATGTCCTGACTAACCTGGTCTCTGCATCGGGGAATGTTTCGAGCGCTACCATACACTAGTGGAGTATTAGTGTAGGGTACAGCATGACACAGTGTAGGGCACACAAACACAGGGTCTCGAAAGATGTTGGATGTCTATCGACATTTTGAGAGACCCAAGCTGGAGAATCGCAGTCGCAAATCGAGGAACAACAGTTAGAAAGAAAAATAAAAGGATCCAAAAACTGTTGTTGTGTCAGTCATTTTATATGTTCTTCTACTCTTCCTACTGTACTTTTACTGTACTTTGTTTGTTTTTCATTCTTTTGTGACCTGTTTCTCTTGCAGGTACTCGTCGGCTGCCACGGCATTGATTTTATATATTCTGACACAAACAGCGTTTGCGCTCAGCATATATGGATACCTTTGCTGGCAGCAGCTGTGGTGATTTTCTGATTTCAGCACTGCAGTTAAAATCCTATTTTGGTATACATGGATAGTGTCATGTATACCCATCATTAAATTAAGTGGGTGGATGTTTGGGCGGTTAATGACGGGTAACACTACACATTATTCCTGTGCTGATTTCTGATAGGTTCTCTTTTTTTTTGTTCAGCCCACAGGCTGCATGAAAAAAAAAAAAAAACCTACACTATATGCCAAACAAGGACCAGCAATGTACTGGTACGTTACTGGACTTTGAGTGGTTATACCAGGATGATGCCTGCAGATTTAGGCATCATCTTGGTATAGTTTTTTTACAGCCAGAGGTCGGCTTACATGTAAAAGCAATCCTAGCAGGTAATTGGCCGCTAGACTGCTTTTACATGCAGTGGGAGGGGACTCCCCCCCCTTCCCACCGCCGCCTTCCACAGCCTTCCGTGGTTTTTCTCGGGCTCTCCTGTCCCACCGGTTAACCCGAGAGTGCAGCCGGTGGTTCAATTATCTAACCATAGAGCTAATTGGAGATGAGAATGGCTCCAATCATCTCTATGGCCTAAGATACCAGAAGCTACGAGCATTTCATGACTTCTGTTTCGCCAGAAATAAACAGGGCCATTGGGAAATTGGGAAAGTATTTTATCACACCAATTTTGGTGTGGTCAGATGCGTTAAGGTCAGAGGAGAGATCTAGAGTCTAAAAGACCCCAATTTTTTTAAAAAAGAGTACCTGTCACTACAGATTGCTATCATAGGGGATATTTAAATTCACTGTAATAACAATAAAAATGATTAAAAAAAAAAAAAAATTAAAGGAAAGGTGTTAAAATAACATAAAAAAGCGAAATAAAAAAAAAATCAAGCCCCCCCTGTCCCCCCCTGCTTGCGCGCAATGGCGCACGCAAGCATTGGTCTAGTGTCATATGTAAACCGCAATTGCAGCATGCATGTGAGGTATCGCCGTGAATGCCAGGTCGAGTGCAGTAATTCTTGCAGTAGACCTCCTCTGTAAGTCTAAAGTGGTAACCTGTAAAGACTTTTACATTTTTTTAAAAATGTACGTACTTTGTTGCCGCTGCACAGGCGTGCGCAATTTTTAAAGCATGTCATGTTTGGTATCTATGTACTTGGCATAAGATCATCTTTTAAATTTTACCAAACAAATTGGAATTATATAGTGTATTTGTGCAATAAATTAAAAATAATTTTATTTTTTCCGCAAAAATTGCGTTTGGAAAATATGTGCGCAAATACCATGGGACAAAAAAATTTGCAACATTCACCATTTTATTCTATAGGGCTTCTGCTTTAAAGAAATATATAATGTTTGGGGGTTCAAAGTAATTTTCTAGTAAAAAAAAAAAATATTTTTTCATGTAGACAAAAAGTCACAGAAAAGGCTTGGTTTTCAAGTGGTTAGAAGAGTGGGTGATGTGTGGATAAGATTGAGCATAAAATGCCGGGACAGTTCAAACACCCCCCAAATGACCCCTTTTTGAAAAGTAGACACCCAAAGCTATTTGCTGAGAGGCATGGGGAGTCCATGGAATATTTTATATTTTGCCACAAGTGTCGGGAAAATTATTATTTCTTTTTTTTTTTTTTTTTACAGAAAGTTGTCACTAAATGATATATTGCTCACGCATGCCATGGGAATATGTGAAATGACACCCTAAAATACATTCTGTTGCTTCTCCTGAGTACAGGGATACCACATGTGTGAGACTTTTTGGGACCCTAGCTGTGTACGCGACCCCAAAAACCAATACCCATCTTCAGGTTTTCTAATGGCGTAAATTGCTGATTTTACCACTGCACTACCTGTCACAGTTTCAGAGGCCCTGAAATTTCAAGATAGCACAAAACCCCCGCCAAATGACCCCATTTTGCAAAGTAGACACTCCAAGCTATTTGCTGAGAGGCATGGTGAGTCCATGGAATATTTTATATTTTGCCACAAGTGTCGGGAAAATTATTATTTCTTTTCTTTTTATTGTTTTTTTACACAAAGTTGTCAGTAAATGATATATTGCTCACACATGCCATGGGTATATGTGAAATGACACCTCAAAATACATTCTGCTGCTTCTACTGAGTACAGGGATTTCTGGGGAATGACAACCATCCCTTGAAGACTGCTGTATGCTATACTCTACATCCTTGCTGCCAAAATCCTCCTCCTCCTCTTCCACTTCCTCCTGTGTGTTTTGTGTCCCTGCAGGCATGGTATCTGCATAAAGGGGGCCTTGTGAGGAAAGAAAGTCCTCCTTTTCCTGCCTCTGTTCTGCCTCAAGTGCCCTGTCCATGATTCCACGAAGGGTGTGCTCCAGCAGGTAGACTAGAGGGATAGCGTCACTGATGCATGCATCGTCCCGGCTCACCATCCTTTTGGCGCTGTCACGTATGTATCCGAGTGGGAGGATTCCTCTAATATGCCGCAGCTCCTTATAAATGAATAAATAAATAATGACTCTGAGATTCGGATTCAATCCGATTCTATATGCAGCCAAATCTAGTATTAATCACTAAATACCAATACAATAAGGAAGACACAATGAGTCGGCGCACGACAGAAGAGATCTCAGAAAAGACTCTGACCAAGCCTACCAATGTCAGAATCGCAGCGAGACGTCTTAAGATATAGGAAGATGCTGAAGAAAAAAGGGGGTCTCACTATTTATAATATATAGACAGACCAGATAATTAAATCAGAAGTCAGCAGGTATACAAAACATTTATGATCCAACTCTTGCAAACTAATCCGATTCCTTTAAAATCCTTAAAAAATCCCTATATCTGTCTGAGGTGTATGAAGGTGGGAAGTAAATCCTACTTGTAGACAACTTTCATCAGGTCAATCTATAAACAAAGGAGGTATAAGACGACATATATAATGCAAATCTTTAAAAACATCCAAATCCGATTCCTTGACACTAATTAAAAATTCTAAAATATTAATTCCCAGTAGAGTAAAAAAGCCTCCTTTTTAGTGTTGAGCGAACACGGACTGTATTATTCGTGTTCGTACCGAATAATTGGATTTTTGTTACCCGAACACGGACACAGACACTTTACTGTATATTCGGGTAAAAATCCGTGTTCGGTCGTTTTATTTCCGGGTTTTGCATGCTTTGGCGCGCTTTTCATGGCGGGCTTTCAACAGCCAATCAACAAGCGTTTAACTGGTGTGCCTAAGCCATCCCAGCCATGCCTACAAATGTATCAGTAGCTGTGATTGGCCGTCTGAAGCATGTGACCAAGTCTTTATAAGTTCGAGGCAGCGCCGCAGCGGCGTCATTCTGCTGCTTAGATCAGGGAGAGAGCACACATCAACGTGCTGGCTGCTGATTAGGGACAGACAGGCAGGAAAAAAACATTTGTGTCCGGATAGAATTGAGGGACAGGTCGGAGTGTTTTAGGCAGGGCGAGTTGTAGGCATTTTAGGGAGAGGCTGCTGCTGATTTTTAGGGAAATTGTGTTCTACAAACTACAATCGATATTGCTGTGTGGGGTGGGGTCTGCACTCTGCACTTAGTCCTGATCTACGATCTCTTATCAATCCTGTTAGGGATAGAGTCTGCTGAATTTTAGGGAAAGTGTGTTCTACAAACTACAATCGATATTGCTGTGTGGGGTGGGGTCTGCACTCTGCACTCAGTCCCGATCTACGATCTCTTATCAATCCTGTTAGGGATAGAGTTTGCTGATTTTTAGGGAAAGTGTGTTCTACAAACTACAATCGATATTGCTGTGTGGTGTGGGATAGGAGATAGGCAAGTGTCAGTGATCCACATCCATTTTGCTGTGTGTGGGCTGCAGTGAACACAATCTTTTTGGGGTGCAGTGAACACAATCTTTTTGGGGTGCAGTGAACACAATCTTTGTGGGGTGCAGTGAACACAATTGTTTTGGGGTGCAGTGAACAAGATCCTTTTGGGGTGCAGTGAACACAATCTTTGTGGGGTGCAGAGAACACAATCTTTTTGGGGTGCAGTGAACACAATCTTTGTGGGGTGCAGTGAACAAAATCCTTTTGGGGTGCAGTGAACACAATCTTTGTGGGGTGCAGTGAACACAATCTTTGTGGGGTGCAGTGAACAAAATCCTTTTGGGGTGCAGTGAGCGCAATCTTTGTGGGGTGCAGTGAACGCAATCTTTTTGGGGTGCAGTGATCAAAATCCTTTTGGGGTGCAGTGAACACAATCTTTGTGGGGTGCAGTGAACAAAATCCTTTTGGGGTGCAGTGAACACAATCGTTGTGGGGTGCAGTGAACACAATCTTTTTTGGGTGCAGTGAACACAATCTTTGTGGGGTACAGTGAACACAATCTTTGTGGGGTGCAGTGAACACAATCTTTTTGGGGTGCAGTGAACAAAATCCTTTTGGGGTGCAGTGAACACAATCTTTGTGGGGTGCAGTGAACACAATCTTTGTGGGGTGCAGTGAACAAAATCCTTTTGGGGTGCAGTGAACACAATCTTTGTGGGGTGCAGTGAACATAATCTTTTTTGGGTGCAGTGAACACAATCTTTGTGGGGTACAGTGAACACAATCTTTGTGGGGTGCAGTGAACAAAATCCTTTTGGGGTGCAGTGAACACAATCATTGTGGGGTGCAGTGAACAAAATCCTTTTGGGGTGCATTGAACACAATCTTTGTGGGGTGCAGTGAACACAATCTTTTTGGGGTGCAGTGAACGAAATCCTTTTGGGGTGCAGTGAACACAATCTTTGTGGGGTGCAGTGAACACAATCTTTTTGGGGTGCAGTGAACAAAATCCTTTTGGGGTGCAGTGAACACAATCTTTGTGGGGTACAGTGAACACAATCTCATACTTCTGAAGATTTGAGGGTGCTGCCTGTTCCATACTCCTACTCCTCATCCATCCTTTTAGGGGTACAAACAATAGTAATTGGGGCCTAGTGTGATTGTGTACGTGTGAGATACATACACTTTTTTTGATCATATTTCCTATTCCGCTATTCAATAAAAACCTTTGGGGATCAATTAAATTGCGGGATAGTCTGTGTCGGTACGTGTGAGATCAACCTTTCCAAGTTTTTGGGGTTCATCTCATACTTCTGAAGATTTGAGGGTGCTGCCTGTTCCATACTCCTCCTACTCCTCATCCTTCCTTTTAGGGGTACAAACAATAGTAATTGGGGCCTAGTGTGGTTGTGTACGTGTGAGATACATACACTTTTTTTGATCATATTTCCTATTCCGCTATTTACTAAAAACCTTTGGGGATCAATTAAATTGCGGGATAGTCTGTGTCGGTACGCGTGAGATCAACCTTTCCAAGTTTTTGAGGTTCATCTCATACTTCTGAAGATTTGAGGGTGCTGCCTGTTCCATACTCCTCCTACTTCTCATCCTTCCTTTTAGGGGTACAAACAATAGTAATTGGGGCCTAGTGTGGTTGTGTACGTGTGAGATACATACACTTTTTTTGATCATATTTCCTATTCCGCTATTCAATAAAAACCTTTGGGGATCAATTAAATTGCGGGATAGTCTGTGTCGGTACGTGTGAGATCAACCTTTCCAAGTTTTTGGGGTTCATCTCATACTTCTGAAGATTTGAGGGTGCTGCCTGTTCCATACTCCTCCTACTCCTCATCCTTCCTTTTAGGGGTACAAACAATAGTAATTGGGGCCTAGTGTGGTTGTGTACGTGTGAGATACATACACTTTTTTTGATCATATTTCCTATTTCGCTATTCAATAAAAACCTTTGGGGATCAATTAAATTGCGGGATAGTCTGTGTCGGTACGTGTGAGATCCACCTTTCCAAGTTTTTGAGGTTCATCTCATACTTCTGAAGATTTGAGGGTGCTGCCTGCTCCATACTCCTCCTACTCCGAGTCCTCATCCATCCTTTTAGGGGTGCAAACAATAGTAATTGGGGCCTAGTGTGGTTGTGTACGTGTGAGATACATACACTTTTTTTGATCATATTTCCTATTCCGCTATTCAATAAAAACCTTTGGGGATCAATTAAATTGCGGGATAGTCTGTGTCGGTACGTGTGAGATCCACCTTTCCAAGTTTTTGAGGTTCATCTCATACTTCTGAAGATATGAGGGTGCTGCCTGTTCCATACTCCTCCTACTCCTCATCCATCCTTTTAGGGGTACAAACAATAGTAATTGGGGCCTAGTGTGGTTGTGTACGTGTGAGATACATACACTTTTTTTGATCATATTTCCTATTCCGCTATTCAATAAAAACCTTTGGGGATCAATTAAATTGCGGGATAGTCTGTGTCGGTACGTGTGAGATCAACCTTTCCAAGTTTTTGAGGTTCATCTCATACTTCTGAAGATTTGAGGGTGCTGCCTGTTTCATACTCCTCCTACTTCTCATCCATCCTTTTAGGGGTACAAACAATAGTAATTGGGGCCTAGTGTGGTTGTGTACGTGTGAGATACATACACTTTTTTTGATCATATTTCCTATTCCGCTATTCAATAAAAACCTTTGGGGATCAATTAAATTGCAGGATAGTCTTTGTCGGTACGTGTGAGATCCACCTTTCCAAGTTTTTGGGGTTCATCTCATACTTCTGAAGATTTGGGGGTGCTGCCTGTTCCATACTCCTCCTACTCCTCATCCTGCCTTTAGGGGTACAAACAGTAGTAATTGGGGCCTAGTGTGCTTCTGTACGTGTGAGATACATACACTTTTTTTGATCATATTTCCTATTCCGCTATTCAATAAAAACCTTTGGGGATCAATTAAATTGCGGGATAGTCTGTGTCGGTACGTGTGAGATACACCTTTCCAATTTTTGGGACGCATCTCATACTGCCGAGGTTTTGAGGGTGCTTCAGTCTGCCTCCTGCCTGCTCCTCCTACTCCTCTTCCTCATCCTGCCTTTAGGGTACAAAAAATTGTAATCGGCGGGGCCTAGTCTGTGTTTGTACGTGTGAGATACACCGTATTATAAAATTTTTCCTATTCCGCTATTCAATAGACACCCTTTTGGAGTGTAAAAAATTAAATTACGGCATAGTTGTAACGTTCATGCGTTTTTGTTTGTGGATGGATTTACAGCTGCAGAATTATTACACTCAGTAGCCTTGTAGAGAATCTGTTGAACAACATATCCAACTCTCAGGACTTCATCACCGTGTACAGCCTGTTATATACTATATATATATTAATAGATGTTTAATGGAGGGATAGAGTATATGAGGATATATAGATGAGAGACAGGCTATTGTATGGTGAGCACTAGAAGTAGTATAGGAGAGTTGCAGGTGATGGTAAGCAGATAGGTTCTGATGTCAAGTATAGTGCAGATGGTAAGAGGACACAGATGGAGTATACTTTAGACAGAGTAACCTAGTGCAAGGATAGTTCAAGGTAGTCCCAAGAGCTAACAGTCTTATGCAGATGATAGTGAATAGATAGATACAGATAGTCTTGGTAATTGCAGTAGATGACAGTAGGAGATTGGTTAGTAAGAATCCCCTGCGGGGTACTTATCACTTAGATAGGTTAGGAATAACAGTGTCCATTGGAGAGGGGTGATCCCGTAGCGAGATACGGATCACCAGCGAGGTTTCCGGCTTTAGTTCAGCAAGGAAGGTATGTCAGCAGCTCCGACTTCTCAGGCGTAGGTGCGATGAACATGTGGGTTTGAACGAGCGATGAGTGAGAGCAAACCGGCGATTGAAATAGCCGCTCATAGCGGCGCTCGGCAGTGATGTCATCCGGTCTTAAAGGTATATGCGTCCTTTGTTATACAAGATGGGACGCAATTAAGAGAGGAGAAATATGGAAACAAGGGTACCAGAGGTACCGGAACATTACAATAGTCTGTATCGGTACGTGTGAGATGCACCTTTTAAATTTGTTTGGCGCATCTCCTTCCCCCGCCAAGGATTGCAGGGCGCTTCAGTTTGCCTCCTGTTCCCAACTCCTCCTACTCCTCTTCCTCATCCTGCCTTTAGGGTACAAAAAATTGTAATCGGGGCCTAGTCTGTGTTTGTACGTGTGAGATACACCGTATTATAAAATTTTTCCTATTCCGCTATTCAATATACACCCTTTTGGAGTGTAAAAAATTAAATTACGGCATAGTCTGTATCGGTACGTGTGAGATACACCTTTTAAATTAGTTTGGCGCATCTCCTTCCCCCGCCAAGGATTGCAGTGCGCTACAGTTTGCCTCCTGTTCCCAACTCCTCCTACTCCTCTTCCTCATCCTCCCTTTAGGGTAGAAAAAAATTTAATCGGGCCTAGTCTGTGTTTGTACGTGTGAGATACACAGTTTTTTATCCTATTCCGCTACTCAATATACACCCTTTTGGTGTAAAAAACATTAAATTGCGGCATAGTTTGCATATTTGACTGTGAGATACACCCGTGCGATACTGTTGTTGTTTTGTTCCGCTATTCAATAAACACCTTTCTAGGGCAAGATCTTAAATTACAGAAATATGAGGAGACCGTCAAATAGGGGCCGTGGCCTGGGTCGTGGTGCTGCTGGTAGAGCTCCTGTTGCAAGGAGAGGACGTGGTCGATCTGTGCCAGCTACACGCACAAGTCAAACACCTTCCTCAAGTGTGAGTAGGCGACAGAACCTGCATCAGTATTTGGTAGGGCATCATACGCCTCTAGAAGTGATGAGGCCAGAACATAGAGAGGCGATAGTAGATTGGTTTGCTGCTGACAGTGCCTCCAGTTCCTTCACATTGTCTCCCACCCAGTCTACTGCAGAAAGGTCAGAGTTGGCACCTGCAGCCGATGTCCAACCGTCTTTCACCTCACCCCCTTGCAAATCAGGCAAGCAGTCTGAGCCCCAAGCCATACAGCAGTCTCTTCTTCTTTTTGAGGACTCTGTCAGCAGGGTTTCCCAGGGCTATCCACCTAGCCCTGCCCCAGAAGTGGTAGAGATTGAGTGCAGCGATGCCCAACCACTTATTTCTCAAGATGAGTACATGCAAGGACCATCGCAGCACGTCTCCGATGATGACAAAACGCAGGTGCCAACTGCTGCGGCGTTCAGCATTGTGGAGACCGACAAGGAGGGCAGGGGTGAAGACTGGGTGGAAGATGATGTGGAGGACGATGAGGTCCTCGACCCCACATGGAATGAACGTCATGCAGGTGACCTGAGTAGTTTGGAGGAAGAGGCGGTGGTCGCACAGAGCCACCAGCACAGCAGAAGAGGGAGCAGGGTGCAGAAGAAGAGCGGACGTGCCCTAGACACTACGCCTGCTACTGCCCAACGCAGCAAGGGAACGAGCGCACCAAAGTCAGCTCAAAGGAGTTCTCTAGCGTGGAAGTTCTTTAGAAAATGTGCTGATGACAGGACACGAGTGGTTTGCACCCTGTGCAATCAGAGCTTGAAGCGAGGCATAAATCTTCTCAACCTGAGCACAACCTGCATGATCAGGCATCTAAGTGCAAAGCACGAGCTGCAGTGGAGTACACACCTTCAAAACCAAGAAACGTCTCTGGCTCATCCTGCTTCCTCTTCTGCTGCAGTCTCGGCCGCTCCAGCCACATCTGTAGTGATACCGGCACCTGCCACCCCGCAAACAGACGATCTGTCAGCAACACCACCACCTGGGTCACCAACAACCATCTCCACAATGTCCCATGGAAGCGTTCAGCTTTCCATCTCCCAAACACTTGAGAGGAAGAGGAAGTACCCCCCTACCCCCCCCGCGATTCCTGGCCCTGAATGCCAGCATTTCAAATTTATTGGCCTTTGAAATGCTGTCATTCCGTCTGGTGGAGACGCACAGTTTTAAAAACCTTATGTCGGTGGCTGTCCCACAGTACGTCGTGCCCAGCCGCCACTACTTTTCCAGGCAAGCCATCCCTTCCCTGCACAACCAAGTGGGGGAAAAAATCAGGTGTGCACTGCGCAACGCCATCTGTGCCAAGGTCCACCTAACTACCGATACGTGGACCAGTAAGCACGGTCAGGGGCGTTATATCTCCCTAACGGCACACTGGGTAAATGCAGTGGCGGATGGGCCTGAGGCAGATAGCAATTTGGCGCATGTCCTTCCATCACCGAGGATTGCAGGGCGCTTCAGTTTGCCTCCTGTTCCTAACTCCTCCTACTCCGCTTCCTCATCCTCTACTGCCTCCTCATCCGGACAGCGTAACACCTTCACCACCAACTTCAGCACGGACAGCAGGCAGTTTTACAACTTGCCTGTTTGGGGGACAAACCACACACTGCGCAGGAGTTGTGGAGGAGCATGGAACAGCAGACAAATGAGTGGTTGCTGCCAGCGAGCCTCAAGCCCGGCCTGGTGGTGTGCGATAACGGGCGAAATCTCATAGCAGCTCTGGGCCTAGCCGGTTTGACGCACATCCCTTGCCTGGTGCATGTGCTGAATTTGGTGGTGCAGAGGTTCCTTAAAAACTACCCCGATATGTCAGAGCTGCTGCAGAAAGTGCGGGCCGTCTGTGCGCACTTTCGGCGTTTTCACCCTGCTGCTGCTCGCCTTTCAGCGCTGCAGCGTAACTTCGGCCTTCCCGCTCACCGCCTCATATGTGACGTGCCCACAAGGTGGAACTCCACCTTGCACATGCTGCAAAGACTGTGCGAGTAGCAGCAGGCCATAGTGGAGTTTCAGCTGCAGCACGCACGCGTGAGTCGCTCTGCGGAACAGCACCACTTCACCACCAATAACTGGGCCTCCATGCGAGACCTGTGTGCCTTGTTGCGCTGTTTTGAGTACTCCACCAACATGGCCAGTGCCGATGACGCCGTTCTCAGCTTAACTATCCCACTTCTATGCCTCCTTGAAAAAACAATTCGGGCGATGATGGAAGAGGATGTGGCACAGGATGAGGAGGAGGAGGAGGATGAAGAGGTAACATTTCCAAGGCTTTCAGGGCAGTCATTCACAGGGGGCTCCGAGGGTGGGTTCCTGCACACACAAACGCCAGGGACACAATTGTCCAGCAGGGGCACAGTTCTGGAGGATGAGGAGGATGAGGAGGAGGAGGAGCTGGAGGAGGAGATGGAACCATGTTCACAGCAGGGTGGCAAACAGGCCAGCTCATGGCCATCACTGGTGCATGGCTGGGGGGATACAGAGGACACGGACGATACACCTCCCACAGAGGACAGCCTTTCGTTGCCTCTGGGCAGCCTGGCACACATGAGCGATTACATGCTGCAGTGTCTCCACAACGACCGCCGAGTTGCCCACATTCTAACTTGTGCTGATTACTGGGTGGCCACGCTGCTGGATCCCCGTTACAAGGACAACGTTCCATCCTTAATTCACTCACTGGAGCGCGATCGCAAGATGCGCGAGTACAAGCGCACGCTGGTAGACGCGATGCTGCTGGCATTCCCATCTGACAGCGGGGCCACAGTGGAAGCACAAGGCAGAGGAGGAGGAGGAGGAGGTCGCCAACGCAACCAGGGCACCGCCAGCACCTCAGAAGGCAGGGTTAGCATGGCCGAAATGTGGAAAAGCTTTGTCAGCACGCCACAACAAACAGCAGCACCAGCAGCTCAGATGGAACGTCTTAGCAGGAGGCAGCATTTTACCAACATGGTGGAGCAGTATGTGTGCACACGCCTAGACGTACTGAATGACGGGTCTGCCCCCTTCAACTTCTGGGTCTCCAAATTGGGCACATGGCCTGAGCTTGCCCTTTACGCCTTGGAGGTGCTGGCGTGCCCTGCAGCCAGTGTATTATCTGAACGGGTATTTAGCACGGCTGGGGGCGTTATCACAGACAAGCGCAGCCGCCTGTCCAGAGACAATGTGGACAAGCTCATGTTCATTAAAATGAACCAGGCATGGATCCCACGGGACTTTTTCGTACCTTGTGCAGAATAGCAATGGATACCGACCTTACCCACCCATTGTTCCATTTTTGCTCTTTCTCACTCTTTTGGGGTGTACCCTCATTTAAAATTTGTGAAAAGAAGCAGTGTTGGCTACCTCGTCCTCCTCCTCAGGGCCAGATTAACGTAGGGGCTATTGGAGCTGCAGCTCCAGGCCCCTACCTTTTATATAGGCCCCGGGTTGGCCATATTCACTGTTACTGCTCTTCTGTCACTTGTAAACACAGAAGTCTGGCTTCTATGCTCGCTTCCCCAGGCAGCACCCTCAGAACCTCCCCATACAGCGCGAAGGCCGGACAAGGAGGGACAGTTGCCGATGCATGGATGTGTTTATGGGCTTCAGAGACAGCATCCCATGTTGAATTAGGCATGCATGGCTGCACCCTTCCTCCTCTGGGTGCATGCCAAGGCACGGCCCTTAAGGCCCTTCAAAATCCTCAGCACCAAGCCCATGATGCTCTTAATCCGGCCCTGGTCCTCCTCCACCGCCGCTTCCACCTACACCGCTCATAGGTGTGCACAGCCTATTGCATTAGGGTGTGCACCCCAAAGTTTAAATACACATGCATGTGTTTGCCTACATGTACATGGCCCCGATACATTACTCTCCCTGCTGGCAAAGAGAAATAGAGCAGAGCAGGTCCGAGGGAGATCTTTCCCATCTCCTCACTGGCAAACAGAGGGATAATGCTATGTGCCCTAGGTGATTAGGGTGTGCCCAGGCACACCCGGCACACCCTGTGCGCACGCCTATGACACCGCCACATCCACCACCACCGCCACATCCACCACCACCTCAACCTCCCTCCTACTCCATATGGGCCTCGTCCTTCAGAGATTGTTTTATTTTTCTGTTTTTTTTTTGTTGTTTTAAGTTATTTCCCTATCCACATTTGTTTGCAGAGCACTTGCCATGCTCTTAATTACGTTTTGCTGCCATTTGCAGCACTCTAGCCCTTTCCTTTGGTGTTTTAGAGCCATTTTAGTGCCTGAAAGTTCGGGTCCCCATTGACTTCAATGGGGTTCGGTGTCCGGGAAAAGTTCGGCAAAAGTCCGGGACACGGACCCGGACTTTTTTTTAAAGTTCGGCCGAACCCGTCGAACACGGACATCCAGGTGTCGTTTTTAGAAAAGATAGAGTTGAGCGGACACCTGGATGTCCATGTTCGACGGGTTCGGCCGAACTTTAAAAAAAAGACCGGGTACGTGACTTTCTCAAGGGATTTGTGGCGCAACCGGTCAGGAGGCTTTGGGTGACATCAGCTTCCGGTTGGACGGCCGTAACCGGAAGTACCCGGGAATCAACACCGCAAGAGTGCGGCAACATTATATTGTCTCTGCCTATACCATTCGTTTTAAAAGTGAGTGTATTTCTTAGCTTTACATAATAAAGACAGTTTTTACATGCTTCACGATTGGGGATTATTCTCTTTTTCTGGGACACACTGGTACCGTTTGGAGATAATCTGGAACCGATAACTGTGGAGTACAGAGTGGAGGTTGGAGTATCCCTTGCTGAAGAACCCAGCAGTACACCCCTAGGGGAGAGACCAGCTTAAAGCGCCTATTAAGGCGCAGTGAGGTGAGCGGCCACTGCGCCTATACTATCATGGCTCACTCTGGATCACAGCGCGGGATATTCACAATAGTGCCTTAGAAAATCACTAATTGTCACCTATTAATTGTGCACGGATGAACTTTATTTTTATCACTGCACCAACTGTATTCACATTTGATTATTTTATATTATTTATTGATTCATCTTAGCACTTTATATATATATATATATATATATTTATTTGGTCACACATGCACCATTTGTGAATTAGCACACTATTACTGGGATTCAGTTGGCTGTTGCGATTATCAAGGTCATTTTATCTTTATGTGTCGTTTTTAGAATAGGAGGCTTTTTTACTCTACTGGGAATTAATATTTTAGAATTTTTAATTAGTGTCAAGGAATCGGATTTGGATGTTTTTAAAGATTCGCATTATATATGTCGTCTTATACCTCCTTTGTTTATAGATTGACCTGATGAAAGTTGTCTACAAGTAGGATTTACTTCCCACCTTCATACACCTCAGACAGATATAGGGATTTTTTAAGGATTTTAAAGGAATCGGATTAGTTTGCAAGAGTTGGATCATATATGTTCCGTATACCTGCTGACTTCTGATTTAATTATCTGGTCTGTCTATATATTATAAGTAGTGAGACCCCCTTTTTTCTTCAGCATCTTCCTATATCTTAAGACGTCTCGCTGCGATTCTGACATTGGTAGGCTTGGTCAGAGTCTTTTCTGAGATCTCTTCTGTCGTGCGCCGACTCATTGTGTCTTCCTTATCCTTTATCAAAAGCCACTGGCGTGACGAAAAAAAGCCAAGCTCCCCTGACCCTGTCCTTGTGCCATACTCACACAGGTACTCATTTATGCCCCTCTACTGCGTGTGCAGCATCTGCAGCATTGTCAATGTTGAATTCCACCTGGTGGGCATGTCACAAATGAGGCGGTTGGTGGGCAGGTTGAATTCCCGTTGAATGTCATATAAGCGAGCACAGGCATTGTATGAATGCCGGAAACGGCCACAGACTTTTCTGGCCTGCCTCAGAAGATCTTGTAAGCCCGGCTACCTGGTCAAGAAACGCTGCACCACCAGATTCAGGACACTACTTGCGTAGCCCCTTGAAGGCTTAGGGAGCACTGTTGCTTCAGAGGACAATTGAGCAGAAGAGGACATGGAGGAAGAAGAAGAGGAGGAGGTGGTGGAGTAGCCAGATGTGGCAGAACAAGCACCAGGTTTTTTGGAGACGTGGTGCCAAAACAAGCTGCAACACTGAACCCTGTCCTGCATCCTTCCTAGCTGCCAGCAGAGTTATCCAGTGAGCCATGAAGGAAATGTAATGTCCCTGTCCATGCCTGCTGGACCAAGAGTCAGCAGTAATGTGAAACTTCCTGCTGACTGCTCTGTCCAACAAGGCCAATACACTACCTTCCACATGATGGTATAGAGCTGGAATGGCCTTACGCAAAAAGAAATGCCTGTATTTGAAAAGACATGTGGTGTAGTAGGGTTAGAGATCCCAGATGAGGAGCAAGGTGAAGTATGCTTGTTTTTTATCTTGTGGCTCCTTCAGGTGCTGTTGCCTATGGACTGCATGGCAGGTCATCATATGTCTTGTCAAGCATGTGGTGCCCAAGCGGCCTGTGTTCTGGCCATACTTGATCCGCTTCAGATAGATGTTGCAAACAGCAACACTGCGGTCTACTGCACATATGCTGAAAAAAGCCCACACTAATGAACTTTAGGAATAGAAGTCCACAGGGAGTTTGCAGAACCATGCACTTGTGGAGCTCTGTGCTTTGATGCAATAGGTTGGCTACTCCTATGGCACCCCTGGAGCACATCCTGCCTCGCTGGAGTTGTGTCTCCTCCTCCTGCTCCCCCTCACTTTCCTCCTCAATCGGTTAAGGCACCCAAGTACAGTCAGTGGCCTCATCATCCCCTCCCTCCTCATCACTGGAGCAAACTTGGCAGTATGCTGCAGCTGTGGGAACATGACTGCTAGTTTCTTGTCCGTCATTGTCACCCCTTCTCTCTAGGCTCAGGCTCACGTTATTGCCTTCATCAACCTGGGAACCAACATCACAGCTTTGAAATTGCTGCACATCCTCCAGCAGCATGTCACTATGATCGAATAGTTTTGGTGACTACTCCATGCATGATGGTGGGGCGACAGAAGGAGAAGCTGTGGAGAAGGAGCCTGTGGAACGGACGCTTTGGCAGCTGCAGTGGATGGCAAACTAGTATGAGCGTGGGTGTCAGAGGACGAGGAGGATAAGGACGGCTTATTTATCCATTCCACCAACTCTTCTACATGTTGTGGCTGAATAACATGGCCAGCATGGGAAAAAAAGGACGGGCATGCCCTGCCTGCAGACAATGCACCATGTCTGTGACCACCACTTTTCACTGTGAACAAAGAGGCTGCTTGCCCTCTTTTCATGGCCTGTGAGTGTCTGCCTCTCCTTGTTGGCCTTTCGAACATGATGTGGATATTGGGGGGGGGGGGGTTTTATTACAGGTTGATCAATATATAATCTATATATAATGCACTGCTGATATCTACTGAACTGACCAATAGATACTGAATGGCCTGATATATACTCGAGCGGCCTATATATCGAAAGAGATATCAATGTATGGTCTATACAGAACTGACCAATAGATACTGAATGACCTGATTTATACTCAATTGGCCTATATATATGTAGATATCAATATATGGTCTATGCTGAAACGGCCAATAAATACTGAATGGCCTAATATATATATACTCAAGTGGCCTATATAAATTAGATATCAATGTATGCTCTATACTGACCGTGACCGATAGATTGTCAATGGCCTAATATATGTAAAATATATGTAATAAATTGTCCTATATATAGAGTGATCAATGTATGTTCTTCACTGACAGTGACCGATAGATAGTCAATGGCCTAATATATGTAATCAATTGTTCTATATATGTAGAGAGATCAATGTATGCTCTATACTATTAAGTCCCAGTGAATAAATTAATGAACAGGAGATTTTCAAAATAAGTGATATTGCAGTCTGTAGACAATATAGGTGGACAAATCCTCCGTGCTCAATATTTGAAAAAGTGCACTTTCACCGCACCTCTGTGGTCCCCCTAGGTAGTACTCACATACCCAAAGGTAATATACACTGTGCCTTCATGGGGCTTGTAGGTTTGTCTGCTGGCGTGTCTCCCAGGAACTGACCCCTTTTTCAGCAGCACCCGTACCAGAACATGGACTACTTGCCACAGATAACACCGACTCTCCCGATATCTCCCAACCATAGAAGTACCATGCAATCAAAAGGGGGAACTCATAGTGTAAATCGTACAAATGACTTTATTACACCAAACCCCACTCCTTATGCATTGCACTCACATTACTTGCATCAAATACAGGCATTGCTTAAAATTACAGCACCCTTAAGGCTGTATAGTTAGACACTGCTTGCATCCCTTGTACATCTCGCGGCTTGGTACCAGCCAGCGGAGTTCCAGGTGTGACAGCAGACGCTTGGGTTGCCGGGGTGACCGCATGCTCACGCCCTAAAGCATTTTGTCATCAAAGGACTTCAATGGTGCTGTAATTTTAAGCAACGCCTGTATTTGATGCAAGTAATGTGAGTGCAATGTATATGGAGTGGGGTTTGGTGCAATAAACTTGTTTGTACGATTTACACTGAGTCCCCGCTTTTGATTGCATGGTACTTCTATGGTTCGATTGGCAAAAGCATGGAGGTCAGGGTGCATACTTTGGCCAATCGCATAATGCACTGCACACACCGCGTGCATGCAGTGCATAATGGATGCGGGTGCTCTAATTTCCCACGAAGAAGCACATTTGTTCATCATTCGACGAATGAGCGAACAGCCAATGTTCGAGTCGAATTTAAGTTTGACTCGAACTTGAAGCTCATTCTTATTTGAATGTATACAGGTGTGTCATTGGCTGATTCTATGTGAGTAACTTATGTCATGTGACTGTACTTTTGGAACTGATTGACTTATGTTGTATAGCCATCACTTCCTGCTGTTATCCCTGTGTTGTCCCATAAATAAATGGAGCTCAATGCTTTTGGCAGGACATTCTATCGAGCATCCAATGTGATAGCAGCCTGTGTGTCTGAATTACTGGGTACTAATGAGCGCGCTCCATTACCTTATACAAAAGAGCTGAGAACTGTGCTTTTTAGCACAATGGAATTAATTGCACTTGGCATATATTAATATCCAGAAGTGCACTTATTAGCGCAAGGGAGTTATTTGCGCATCAAGCATACATAAACATCCAAAACATTACTGGCCTATATCCCATATGGGCAATACATCAGGGCAAGACGCAATTGCTCTACTGTTCTACTCTTTGAAAAGGAGGCCCTAACATTGAAAACTAGACTCCTACAATGTGGGTATTCCAAAACTGTTCTCAAGAAAACAAACGAGGCATACAAATGAGCAAAGAGTTTTACAATAATTGTGATCAAATATTCCAGACAGCACGAACAAGTGAGACAGATTTTTAAAAAGTACTGGTGTCTCCTTACCATGGACCCCTCACTGGCCCCTTTTGTGTCTGAACACCCTACCATCACATACAGAAGGGCCTCGTCCCTAAGAGATCAGCTAGTTTACAGTGAATTTATAAAAGATAGGGGTGATATGTGTAAAACAGTAGGAACATTCCCTGTGGGAATTGTAACTACTGCCAGCTTATGGATACAAGGACACACATTAATCTACCCAAAGGCACAACTCTGAAGCCCAGATAATATGTAAACTGTAAAACTCCTGGCATAGTATATCTACTCTCTTGTGAGTGTGGCTGCTACTACGCGAAGACCAAACTGAAATTCTGGAAAATAGTTTATTGTCATATGACAAGTATAAGCAAGAAAGATCTGGAGCGGCCATTGGGCAGACATACAGTAGTGATTTGGAACAATGTGAATCCATACCTAGGTAGCTAGCTCATTTGGCTGTACAAGCTACACTCCTGTGATCCGTTTTCAGCAGAGAGGGGGCTGATGTCTGCTCTCTGCTGTTGTCACAAAAGTCGGGCCAGGCAATGTGTCATCACGACCATGGAGTCGGGATCCGCCAGGTGCCTGGACCGACAACCGGCTCAGCCTCTCAGTGACCTGCTGAGAGCCTGAGTTGGCCAGCCAGCCCAGCTCTCCAATCAGTAAGGAGGGGGCAGAGCAGAGAGCTGCTGATTGACAGTCTGCAGCTCTCTGCTTGGGGAGCTGTCACAACCAAGCGATCAGCAATGGTCGATTGCTAGGTTCTCAGTGTAGAGGCGCCGAAGGACAGATGCAGCCTCGGACCGATGCTGCATTCACCTAGGTAAGAATGCATGGGGAAAAAAAGAATCCCATACATTTTTTTTTCCCCTAGCATTGGATCATATTCACCCCAATCCTAGAGGGGGCGATTTCAAAAAAATTCTGCTACAAAGAGAATTAAGACAAGAGAACGGTCGCCCAGGCGGGACTTTATATGAGGTTGCCACAATAGTCATGAAGAGTCAAAGAGTAAATTTATAAGTAGAGTAAAAGCATACAATGGATATAAATGTATAGCCATAAGCATAATTACAAAATATGTACAGCATGTAGGAAACAATTGACAAAATAACAACATAGCAGCAAATTGTGCATGATGACAGCATTGCAGCATCCGTGTAGCATAATAATGGGTATATCTGTATTGAAAACACGTTTCATGGGTCTAATATGCCCACTCATCAGGAGTATATAGGTTTCCTACATGCTGTCCATGTTTTGTAATTATGCTTATGGCTATACATTTATATCCATTGTATGCTTTTAATGCTCTACTAATAAATTTACTCTTTGACTCTTCATTACTATTGTGGCAACCTCATATAAAGTCCTGCCTGGGCGACCGTTCTCTTGTCTTTACAAAAATTTTAGGGATGGAGATGTACACAATTGCAAGTGCTAGACCATTTTCTTTTACAAAGAGAATTAAGGTGGATTTTTCGACTCAAGGCCACCTCCCCACCAGGCTTTCAACATTAAGCCCTTCTTACAAGGGTTTAACTCTGGGGGATGTGAACTTAATTTGTAAGATATATATAAAGCCAAAACTTTCCCCTTCATTTCCTTATTGTTTCAATATTTTTATATATTATTGTTTTTTAATTATGTTTTCATTATTTTTGTGGTTATTTCTGTATATATGTGTATATTTTTGTATATTTTTTTTACTATAGTAAGAAGATAACATTTATATTTTACATATAATTTCTGTTTATTTATCTTTGTCATTTTGGTAATTGGTACATATTTTGGCCATTTGTATTATATGGTGTTTTCTCTTTTTTGTGTTTGTGTTCTTCTTACTGTTGCCCAGTATCTATTGTACATAATATCACTGTAACAAATCAATGTTGTTAAGTGTTTCTGTGGATGTGATTGTATCTAGTGGGCCCCATATGGCTGCAACATGGGGGTATTGTCCAATATTTTCACCACCCAACGCGCAGTGAACTCCCTATCTACGTTAGGTCACTTTTTTGGCCTGGGATGCACACAGTGACTCGTCCCTGGTACCTCTGCCTCCCCTTGCTAATTGCGTTCCAGCGTTGAAGGCAATGCGGCGGCCGACTGTGCTCTGGTGACGCTGCGATGCATGATGTCATCCCACCCTTTGCGCCACGTGCAGTAATGTCTGGGGACCCATCATGGACGCTGCTCACCACGATGTGGATGAAGTGAGCGTCTTGGTGCCAACAGCCAGCTGCAATCCATCGCCATCAGGATGATTGGATTGCATACATGGCCAGAAAGGTATTTTTTCAGCATCCCATGCAGCCATTAGATGCTGCATGGAGTATGCTGACCGGTGACACAGGAATTTATATGACGCACAGGTATTTTTCTTTGCTTCCCACTTTCTGAGACCCTAGATGTCTGATGCCTGTCCTTAAAGTGTTACTAAACCCAGATCCTGCATTCACTAGATCTGGTCTCCTACAGTACACAGAACATGGAAATGCAATTATTTTAGTAAATATAAACTGATAAATACCTTTTCTCATCAGCTTTATATAGCAATTAGAGCAATCTTATGACTTGTATCAGTGAGTGCTGATACTTTGTAGGAGGAGTTTTCATTTCTCCCACGATTGTCCTATCATGCCTCGTACACACGTACCGATCATCGGCCGAACGATCGACCGTCTTTTGTCCAAGGTCTGTCGTGTCTGTTGAAAACTGCAAAAGACTGCACACGAATATTGTCGGCCAACAACAGCCGACTGCAGAAGTGATGTCATGTGATGGTTAACTTTCCTTGTCATTTTTCTTTTCTGAGCATGCCCAGTCTTGCAAATCTGCTGTCTGTCGGCCGAATTCTGTACTGACTGGCGAACAATCGGCCGTTCTGGTGTCGGCATACAAAAATTTTAATGCTTGCACGACAGATTCTGTTCGGCCGAAAGTGCGCTGTCGGCTGTCGGAAGCATCATACTAACAAGCCGAAAATCGGCCGATCGGTCATCGGCCAAATCTTTTCGGCCGACAATCCGCACGTGTGTAAGGGGCATTAGGCTTCAAGCCCCCTAATTCTCTGTCTGAACATGTCTGGACATTGCTGATTAGCCCTGTATCACGTGTACCCTCCCAAGAAAAAAAACATCGATCATCATTTAAGATATGATATCCCACCCACTGTGTTCTTTTTTTAGTTACTGGGCATGGATAAGGAGGAAGGGACTGGGCTGTCATTTAGGATCTGTATACACACCCACATGTGTGATGTTAATACCATGAGACCTGAATAGCTCAGCTAAAACCAGGAAGTGTTCTCTGAACAATAGAGACCAAACTGGGCATGTGCAGCTGAACTACACTTACTGTGCTTATCTGGACTTGTCCAGAGTTAACTTGCAGGAGGGGGAGGATCTGTTCATACAGGATCACACAGCCTTTTTACAAAATGCAGAGGATTAATCACTTAAGTTACACAGTGAATATTACAAGCATGCTATTCTACATCTATAGACAGATTTTACTGTTGTGGGTTTAGTAACACTTTAAGAGGAGGACTTTTTTGATGCATCTATGACTCCCTCTACTGTGCTGATATCTTTATAATTTCCTAGATATCCTATCCAAACATTATTATCCCCTATTATTTATTTACTCAAAGTCTCATCCCTGCTGACTGTTTACATTTGGGGCTCACTGCCCCTTTTGGGGGTCCTTGTGCTTTGGAAATTGGGCTCAGTGGTGCCCCCTCCTGTCCAGCTGTCATGGTGCTCAGCTATACACCACCACATCTAGCAGGAATTAACTGTACTGTTTCTTTATATAGAGATTATATGTCCTCACCCAATGATTTTTGTGAATATACATAACAGCCTGTGTGATTTGTAAATGTATTGCAGTATGTAAGACAGCTGCAATATTACTGTTTATATAATGTTTATTATGCTGCTGACAAATATAATATATATTTACATTTTAGAAATGCTAATGCCCAATGCATCACCCCTGAAGAAGAACCTAAATGGTCTGAAACATGTCAGGTTCCATCACCACTGCTCATGGGATCTAGCCCATTGTCATCCTAGGGTGGCTCCTGTGATATAGAGATGGCCTTGCGGTTCGCCCGGCGATCGGTTCGCGGCAAATTTTGCTTGTTCGCTACCCGCCAAATTTGCAGACACATGGCGTCGTTCACGGCTGCCATATTTGTTTACATTGAGGAGAACTTTGACCCATGACACAGCTGTCAGGTCTTTTGAGTTTAGTGAGAGGTATCCAGTGGTTGCTTTAGGGGCAGTAAGAGATCGGCTGCAGTCACACACATGGCTCTGTTAATGTCCACAAAAGTCCTTTTCAGGGCTGGTATTTCGGTATAGGTCCAGTCTCTCTTCAGTATAGGGAAAGGTTATTCAGTCTGTGCTGTAGGGGCAGTTAGAGATCTGCAGTGACACAAATCGCTCTGTTAATGTCCACAAAAGTCATTTAAAGTGCTGCAATGTCGTTATAGGGTCTATTACAGTCTCTTTAGTATAGGTAGAGGTATCCAGTGGTTGCTTTAGGGGCAGTTAGAGATCGTCAGCAGTGACACAAATCGCTCTGTTAATGTCCACAAAAGTCATTTAAAGTGCTGCAATGTTGTTATAGGGTGTATTACAGTCTCTTTAGTATAGGGAGAGGTATCCAGTGGTTGCTGTAGGGGCAGTTAGAGATCGTCAGTAGAGATGGCCTTTCGGTTCACCCGGCGGTCGGTTCTCGGCGAATTTTGCTTGTTCGCTACCCGCCAAATTTGCGAACACATGGCGTCGTTCGCGGCGGCCATATTTGTTTACATTGGGGAGAACTTTGACCCATGACACAGCCGTCAGGTGGAAGGGGACAGCCAATTGAAACATTTTAGCACATGGACAGTCCCCCTACCCTATAAATAGACCTGACCTGGCAGCAATTTCACATTCCGCTTTTTGCCAGTGTAGGGAGAGGTCTGCTGTGCTCCTCAGGGAGAGTTTGCTAGACACATATAGCGCTGTGAAGATCCACAAAAGTCCTTTTCAGGGCTGGTATTTTGATATGGGTCTACTAGTATCTTTTGAGTTTAGGGAGAGGTATCCAGTGGTTGCTTTAGGGGCAGTTAGAGATCCACTGCAGTCACACACATCGCTCTGTTAATGTCCACAAAAGTCCTTTTCAGGGCTGGTATTTCGGTATAGGTCCAGTCTCTCTTCAGTATAGGGACAGGTTATTCAGTCTGTGCTGTAGGGGCAGTTAAAGATCATCATCTGCAGTGACACAAATCGCTCTGTTAATGTCCACAAAAGTCATTTAAAGTGCTGCAATGTCGTTATAGGGTCTATTACAGTCTCTTTAGTATATGGAGAGGCATCCAGGGGTTGCTGTAGGGGCAGTTAGAGATTGTCAGTAGAGATGTCCCGGCGAACAGTTCCCGGCGAACATCGCTTGTTCGCGTTCTCCTCGGCGGGCGAACACATGCGATGTTCGGTCCGCCCCCTATACATCATCATTGAGCAAACTTTGACCCTGTACCTCACAGTCAGCAGACACATTCCAGCCAATCAGCATACCCTCCCTCCCAGACCCTCCCACCTCCCATAAAAAAGCAAGGACAGCATCCATCTTAGATTCATTCTGAAGCTGCAGAGTTAGTTAGAGCAGGGAGAGTGCTGCTGCTGCTGAATTAATAGGGAAATCATTAGCTAGGCCAGTGTTCTGTGTCCACTCCTGCTGTAAGGACAGCATCCTGACAGCACCCCAAAAAAGCCCTTTTTTAGGGCTGGTATATCAGTCTGCTTTTATGTATTTTTTTTTATACTGTATATATACATGTACTGTGTGCAAACCACTCATATCGGGTGGCACAGTACCTTGCAGATAAAAAAGTCATTTGATTTTTACCCTTTAATATAATTGCAGTTGCCTGCCAGTGTGTGTCAGGCCCACTGACTGAACTGTGCCCACTGCCAGTGCCCACTACTCATATAGGGTGGCACAGCACCTTGCAGATAAAAAATTAATTTAATTTTTCCTCTGTAATATAATTGCAGTTGCCTGCCAATGAGTGTCAGGTCCACAGACTGTACTGTGCCCACTGCCCACCACTCATTTAGGGTGGCACAGCACCTTGCAGATAAAAAAGTAATTTAATTTTTTTCTCTGTAATATAATTGCAGTTGCCTGCCAATGAGTGTCAGGTCCACAGACTGTACTGTGCCCACTGCCCACCACTCATATAGGGTGGCACAGAACCTTGCAGATAAAAAATTAATTTCATTTTTCCTATAATAAAAAATAAAATTCATCCAGAAAAAACAGGAACTGGCTTTTTCATTCGAATTTCAGTAGCGCAGGGATGGTGATAACCTCTTACGAAATAAATAGGATGATAACATATACCAAAATATATAAATCAGATGTGATAAATATTAGCATAAAATCATAAATACATAAAATCATGAAAAATTTGCCTGCCTATTGAAGTCTATGGCGGTTCGCCCGTTCGCGAACATTTGCGGACGTTTGCGTTCGCGGTTCGCGAACATAAAATTTTATGTTCGCGACATCTCTATATAGGATCTGATTTGAGACACATGCATATGGGAGGAGAGATGGACAAAACCAGACCACAGACACAGGCAAGGGTCATAAAAGGTAATTAAGTCTCTTGATCACTCAAGCTAAATAGAGTTGAATCAGTCACCAGATGTGTTGCTCATTTTTTTTAAAAGCACTAGCATTACATATGAAAATTGAGATATCTGGATAGCAGAAGACAATTACCAAAAAATATGGAGCAGTGTCATAGGCAGAGCAGGGTGTACATATGGATAGCATAAGCAGAAGAAAATTACCACAAAATATGGCGCAGTGTCATAGGCAGAGCAGGGTGTACATATGGATAGCAGAAGCAGAAGACAATTACCTGTAATAAAGCAGAGAAGACATGATCAGAGTTCATAACTGCGGTGATGAAACTGTGCAACACTCGTGACTAAGACACTCAGAAATTAGACATGGTGTCTGCGCCTTGCCCCTGTCTATCTTCTTAATCCGTCATTTTTGAAGTGAGCTCATCTTCTCTGTCATTATGGGTGTCTATTAGGTTGTTAAAGTTAGAGGCGAATTCTTCCATTTTAGACTCCATATGTGAAACTCTTTTTGTTACTGCATTAAATTCTGGTTTAAATTGCTGTGTTAATGTTAAGATATCCACATGGAGTGTGGCTCTCACAGATACCAACATATCTTTAAGGGTGGTATCCATAACAGGTAGATTATTAGTGGGATAGTCATATATAGAGTCTTGCAACTCTCTGGTATCCTCCAAGGATGAATCAAGGTAGCTTATCTCCAGTTCTGATGCAAGTGGAGTACTTCTCCTTGGTTTAATTTTGGTGGGGCTGGAGGCAGAGGATGGTGGGGGTGATCGTTCCTGTTTCCTGTCTGAAGCCTGAGCCGAAGCCGTTCTGTGACTGGGAGCCATGTGCTGTGTTTGCAGGGTCACCGTTGCCATATTGGCTGTACTATCTGTTCGGCTGGGGGAAGAAATAAGTCATCTTCCCTGACTTTGTGAGGTTCTTCCACTTCCTTGCTGCCATCCTCGGGAGCTCTGATAATTTGGGTGAGAGATGTGGGTTGATTTGGAGATCTGAGTCACTGGTATGTTACCCGACAGCCCGCGGCAGAGAGGAGCATGTTCACAAAGTGTCCGTACAATCCGCCGGCTGGCCACGCCCCCACTTTTTCCACTTTTAATGGAAATTTGCTCATATATATATATATATATATATCTATATATATATATAACCCTATGTGCTTTAAAATTTGTCCTATCTATATAGAATACATTCTTCAAATATGCTTTAAAATGCATTGTTTTCCCTTTTATGAAAAAGAAAATAATGGTGTTATGCTGTTAGGTTGGTATAATAATGCTATGAGGCTGGTATGAAATAATTTCCAGTCCGACCCTGCTAGTGTCTTTCCTATGGTGGAGAAAGATCCAAGACAACAATAGTTAGGAAACAATTCATAGATTATACTCTAGATTTGGAGAGATTCAACAATTTATGCTCACATTTAAATTTTCAGAATGGTATATGAAAGCTGATAGTTTGAGTAATCTTAAACCTAACTCATCGTTAAAAATATATTGCTCACTGAGGATTATTTATCATTAATCTACGTATTTACAGTATTTCTTTAAAATATTTATTTAAAATATATGGTTATAGGGATTATTAAGGGTTGCTGTCTGATGTGGATAATGAATATTTGTTACATTTATAGTATACATTTTGTATGGATTATAACATTTGGTACCTGTCATTTACTTAGTGTATGCTAATTACGGTGTATTTTTCTAATTTAAATTATAGTATTGTAATTAAATTGTAATTAAGATTCAAGTTGTGCATATTTCTTGATAGTGTACCATTCAGAAAATTAAAAAAGAAAACATTTATATAAAAAAAAAAACATAATAATTATGTTTACAAACACTCAGCATGTTTTGGAGGCAACAGAGGGACATAAAAGGTTAACTGGAAGAGGGTTGTTCTAACAGTTTCATATGAATTTCTTTACTTTTAGAAACCTTTTGGGAACTCCCTTTGGGATTCAACATCATCTGTGGGTTTTCCTTCTATGCTCTCACAAAAAAATAGGGCATCTGAAATAAAAGAGATTTAACCTCCACATGCATGCATAAAATGGCATATATCAGTTCTAGAGACAACTAACTACATCCACATCTATAATTGTACCATAAAAGCATAAAAACAGAGAAAGAACAAGGAAAGGCCAAATGTACCCTCCTGTAACTCACTTCAAGCAATAGGACTTTAAGGGATGTGGAGTTTTCACAAGATGATGAACACCATGATTTGGTTTGATAAAAAAAAATCATATTTATTCATAATACAACGTTTAACATTTTTTTTTCCCATAGGGAGAATATACATATAAAGACAGAGGTTCCATCAGCTTCAATACAAACTATAATTGCTGAGTATGTTGAGAAACATATTTAGGTAGTCCTACACGTTTCGCAGAACATACTGTTCATCAGTTGCTTCATCAGGGACCATCAGTTGACCCAATTGTTTCAACAAACTTAAGAAAAATATATCATGAAAGAACACAATCGAAATATAAATATAAATATCAGATCCTAGAAGCGCAACATTCATTTGTAAAGAAAAAATGTAAATGTGCTCACCATTGCACATAATTAAGATCCTTATGTATTTAATTTTTGAGCTCAGACAGAATGCAGATAATAGCACCCTATAGCAGCCAAAATCCACTAGACAGTGTATGAGACACTGGCGAGGGTGGGTTGATGTGCACCGGACAGTGCCCAGGACAACAAGACGGGTAAGGATACCAATCAAGCTAGAGGATGACAGGGGGCTGTACTGCCTACCATGAACAGCATAAACAGGGTCCCAAATATATAAAAGGACTGAGAACCAAGCTAAGCTTAAAACTCAATCACCCAGCGCTCTGCACTCCCAATGGATGGTGTGCAGTAACACACAAACAATTTGACTCAAACAGCTGCCGCCCAAAACAACTCAAGGAATAAATAAAGGTGCGTATCAATCATGAAGACCGCGCAAGTCACTGCCCTAACGCGTTTCGTCAGAGGACGCTCTCCGTTGAAGTCCTCTGATGAAACGCGTTAGGGCGGTGACTTGCGCGGTCACCCAGGCAACGGTACGTCGTACTGCAACTTCGGCTGAGATCGGGAACTTCCGGAATGCTGGCGAGCGGGCTGGAGACCGGTAAGCGGCCAGCAGAGACCGTGGTGCCGACACTGTTTGAGTATATGCTGTGTTTTAACCTTTTTGATGTGAGTGTAATGGGCGAGGGGGGGAGAACTAAATAAAAAATTGCATGTTGTATCAAGCGGTACTTCTCTATGTGTATTTTTACTCCCTCCTATGCACTGCGTCTATGAGGATATCGCAGCCGTGAGTAGGGCTCTCAGAGCTTGGATTATCTGGATGGTCCGGACGTGATTTCGTTATCCTTACAGGCTCATATTGCAGAGGGATCTGGTAAGCATGTATACTTTGGGTGCTTTACACGTGGTGAGGTGGAGGGACATATTGACTACTTATGTTCCATAACGGAGATATACCCCTCACTGGGACCCCGCAAGAACTCTGTTTTCCATAATTTGACTTTTTCTCTATTTTATGTGTGACACATGTAAATTTAGAGATATTTATTTATTTAGACTATGTTTTTACTATGGTCATAGCGCTGCTTGTGCATATTGATTAAGATCTTCATGATTGATACGCACCTTTATTTATTTAGGGTCCCAAATTTATAAAGAATAAAGGGTACGGATCCAAGTATATTATCAGATGTGTATCCATTTCTCAGCTACCCCATCATCAGGATCATCCCCACCTATAGTGCACAGATAAGCTGTCATATTCTTGTTGTCATGATCATTTCTATTAGGTATCCCAGGGATAATATCTTACAGATCCAATAGGGGGATCTCCTCAAGATGCTACTACACATGCACAAAACTCCACAAAAAAAAAAGAGAACACAAATTCCAGAGAAAGAAAGAGATATCCTCCCCTTTCCCTGTGCAGGGCATATATGTACAAAGGTAATGTCACCCAACAACCATTTTTATAGGACAATCATATGTAGGGATAGATCTCCAAAAAGATAATACTTTGTCCAAGTCCAGTGAATGGTCCGCCACCCACACCGCCGGGAACCATCTCCGGCATTGCATCCCATCCAGCGTCTTATATGGCCACTCCCTCCGGATGTGACAGGGTAAGAACCAACCCCTTGATGTCACATCCGATGTGGGCACCATGACAACGTTGCACGTGCGGGCCAGTGTACAAGGTACCTATGTACTTTTTTTTGTTTGCCTTACTGTGGATCAACTGTGGGTATAAGGTTCTGAATACATAGATTTTCTATTTGTTTTTTTGATTGGCTATATGGACCTGTTTTTTTTACCCTGACTAACTATGTAACTATGGAAAAATTATTTTAAAATGTTGAGTGTTTATAATCACAATATGTATTATGGTTGCAGTGGATTATTATTATAAGCTATTTTCTCCCCTTTGTTTACTAATATGTAATGTCAGGATTAGGGATAAGCTTAAAGTAGAACTATAGGCAAAACTTTTGTTTTCATTTTGGATAGAGTAAGGGAAGGTCATAATCCATGTCAGTTTATTTGTTGCCATCTGTATCCCATTGGGAAGAATTCCATTCACTTCCTATCCCATAGCCAAAACAGGAAGTGGGAGGAAATTCCTGCAAATTATGGCAATCCCTTGGGGAATGCCAGGTCACCAGAAGTAGTGTCCACATTGCAAGATTTCCCCTCTATTACTTTTCTGGGGACAACCCACAATTTGGGATTATCTTGTACTCTCATTTTTAGGACAGGACAAATAGAGCCAGGCTGCATGCTCGGATAAAGGTCTGTTATGGATTTTTGGCACCACTGAAGAAATCTCAAGTCACCCCAGGGTGCCTGGGCACCCAGGTTGAAAAAGGCTGACCTAGAAAAATGTACCCATATTTTGTAAAAGATAATTTGGGATTAATGGGAATAAGGTGCCATTGAGGAAAAAAATATATTATGTATAAAATATTCATAATTTTACTTAGAAAACATAAAAAAAATCTGAAATGTAAATAATGCAAAGCACATCAAGCACACATACATGTAATTCCATGTAGGTTGTGTATTTTTATCACTCCAGCTCTACATGTTTCACCAAAAGTAGCTTCTTCAAAAGATTCTAACAGAGTCACAAACACAATCACATTGTTGTCACAAATCACCAGCACTAACAACCATGTAGCAACCCATCCATTGTGCAATGATTTACAGTTCTAGGAAATTTGAGTAAGCCATAAGAGGGGTATAAGATCTCAAATATGGCACTTAAGCAAATAATTATTTATTATGCAACTATTTCAATAGACAGAAATAGTTAAAATTTCCAGTCCTAGTAACAAATGGGTATCCTAAAGATGGGTGCAGGTTCCATTAGGACCCCCAAAAGACCCCCAAAAGAATTGTCACCAGGTTTGCACCTGGGATATCAATAACAAGCCAAACAAAAAAGGGAATCAGACTGTGTTGGTGCAGTTGTCTATGTTCTCCAGCCATCTTTGGGATACCCGTCTGTTACTGGAACTGGAAATTTTAAATATTTCTGTGATGTGCTTTGCATATTTTAAATTTCATATTTTTTTTATGTTTTATAAATAAAATTATGTTATTTTATACATAATATTTTATTTTTTCTCGCAATGGCATCTTAAAAATCCAAAATGATCTTTTACAAAATATGAGTGAACATTGGGATTTTTGACATGTTTCAAACATTATCAAACATTTTGAAAGAGAATGGCGGTGAATAGTCACCAATTTCAGCATTCAAAAGAGTTTGAGAACTACTTTCCAACCACAAAGGACCCCTGAACTGAGAAGGAATGGATCCATGACCCTTTTGGATATAAGCCAGGTGAATCGACTTTGTCCGTGCCATAAGAGGATCAATTTCTTGAGATCGCAAATGATGGTGATCTTAAAAACGGAAAATTGTATCATACTTAACGTAATTTTCCTTTCCTGGTGCCTATCCATGGCAGCATACTAGTGATAGAGCTCCGCCTCGACTCCACCTTCAGGATCAGTGAATAGCATAAATTAAAAGGTATAGCCCCCCCCCCCCCATCATTCTCCGTAAATAGGAAAAACCGAGGGAGGGATCGTATGCTGCCATGGATAGGCACCAGGAAAGGAAAATTACTGTAAATATGATACAATTTTCTGTTTTCCTGGTGCCTCCATGGCAGCATACTAGTGATAAATAACTAGCTTACACGGGTGGGATAATGCTAATCAAGAAAATAAATTTTAATTGGATAAAGACATTGCTGCTTGAACAACTCTTCTTCCAAATTCAACCGTCGTTAGGGGCCCCCGGATCAACTCTATAGTGTCTGAGAAACGTGTGCTGTGACGACCAAGACGCCGCCCTGCATATTGTCTCCAATGAGACGTTTGCTCTCGTTGCCCATGAAGTTAACACTGCCCTTGTTGAGTGTGCGTTCACTCTAGAAGGAATATCAGTATTTTGTGCTGTATAGGCCTTCTGAATGGTCTTGACTACCCAGGATGCCAAGGTCCTTTTTGAGGCTTCCTTTCCTCTGTTTTTACCCCAAGGAATCACGAAAAGCTTTTCTGAATTCCTGAAGGCTGCTGTCATCTCCAAATAGGCTTTTAGTATTTTGGGAACATCTAGTTCCTGACATGAATCAGAGAAGACTGGTAAGGCCCATGGTTCACTTAAGTTATCTGGCGTAGTCACTTTCGGAGTAAAACCTCGAAGAGGCCGTAGCTCCACCCTGTCTGGGAAAAAGGATATATGCTCCTCCCCTATTCTCAGGGAGTGCAAATCTGAAATCCTTTTGCCGGACGTGATAGCCACCAGAAAAACCGTCTTCAAAGTCAGGTTCCAGAGCGAAATTTGCTCCACTGGCACGAATGGGTGTTTGGACAACATCTCCAGAATCAAAGGAAGGTCCCACTGAGGAAAGGGACTTCTACTTGGAGGACGAATCTTAAGAACTCCTCTGAGAAAGGTGATTACCAGCGGATTATCTGCCCATCTGGTGCTGGTTGCTGCTGAAATTGCTGACACCTGAACTTTAAGTGAACTCAGGCCGAGACCCCTGTCTAGACCAGATTGAAGGAAGGCCAATAAATTTGAAATTGAAGGCGCGATGGGGTCAAATTCTTCTGTTTCTGCGTAGGATACAAACCTATTCCAGATCTTGGCATATATGGAATTGGTTGCTGGCTTTCTAGCTTTGAGGAGGGTATTAATAACTTGCTGAGAGCATCCTAAGGATTCAAACCGCCTCCTTTCAACAGCCATATTTGAAGGTTCAGCGTCTGGGCTCTTGGATGGAACCTCTCCCCTTGTGATAGTAGGTGAGGGAAGGGAGGAATCTTGATCGGGGAGCATACGCTCATGGGTAGGGCCAATGGAAACCAAGGCCTCTTCGGCCAATAAGGAAGGATTGCCAGTATCTGTACTGGTTCCCTCGTCAATCTCAGCAGGAACCTGGAAATTAGGGGACGTGGTGGGAAGGCGTGGCCTGTCGTGAACCGCCATGGGCAGGACAGAGTATCCACTTCCTCCGCTTGCGGGTAAGGGAGACATGAAAAGAATCTCGGGAGCTTGGAGTTCTCTGGAGTTGCGAATAGATCCACCTGCGGAAGATCCCATAGGCTGAGGATCTGCTGACAAATGTGCGGATGTAGTGCCCATTCGTTGGTGTCCTTGAACTCTCTTGATAAATGATCCGCCACTGTGTTCAATTTGCCCGGTAGATAGGCTGCTCTGAAGGCCACCAGATTCCTTTCTGCCCAGATCATAATGGGCTCTACTTCCCTCAGGAGGGTCCTGCTGTGGGTTCCTCCCTGCTTCTGGATGTATGAAACCGCTGCCCTGTTGTCTAGGCGTAGTAGGACCCTCTGCGCCCTCACCTGAGGAGCCAGTGAGGTTAGTGCCAGAAATGCCGCCCTCAGCTCCAGAATGTTGGAAACCAAGCCCTTCACCGGAAAAGACCATCTCCCCTGGATCTGTATCATTTCGCAATGTGCTCCCCAGCCCTGGCTGCTTGCATCCGATGTGATCATGGTCCAGGAATGAGAACCCAAATGGTGAGGTTTGGTGAGATTCTCCGCATTTGTCCACCAATGAAGGCCTCTGCGCATTACCGATGTTATCTGGATCGTTTGAGAGAGTTGACGTGTTCTCCACTGGGACAGGAATCCCGACTGAAAGAACCTGAGGTGCCAATGTGACCATGGCACTAGAGGGATGCAGGAGGACATTGAGCCGATCAGACTCATACATTGTGAAGCTGACATGTAGTCCCTTCCTATGGCATGAAGTGTCTTCTGAATTATGGCTGTTGCCTTCATCTGGGGTAAAGAGACCGTGCCTCTGGACGTGTTGAATTCTGCCCCTAAGTATACCATAACCCTGGTTGGGGATAATTGACTCTTCTCCTGATTTATTAACCACCCTAGATTCTTCAGGGTTTGTAGTAGAATGTCCCTGTGTAGAATTAATTTCCGTGGACAGTCAGCTAGGAGGAGGATATCGTCCAGGTAATGATAGACTCTTAAGCCTTTCTCCCTTAGGGGGGCAAGGGCCGATATCAAGACTTTTGTGAAGACTCTTGGGGATGTGCACAGGCCAAAAGGCAGATCTTGAAATTGTAGGTGGACATGACCTACTGCGAACCTTAGATATTTCTGGAAGGTGGGAAGGATAGGAATATGCAGGTAGGCATCTTGCAGGTCCACATATATCAACCAATCCATGGGCTGTACTGTTTGGATGATTGTCTGTAAGGACTCCAGCTTGAATCTTTCCAGATGAATATAGCGGTTTAGAACTTTTAAATCTATAACCGGCCTCCAACCTCCTGTCTTCTTCTCCTCCAGGAACAGGGTTGAATAGAAACCTGTGAAGCGTTCCCCATAGGGTACCGGTACTGCCACTTGTTGGAGCTGGAGCGAGATTAGAAAGTCCTTTAAGGCCTGTGCCTTCTGCGGAGATGATGGTGGTGTCGTCTTTTTGTAAGTCGTCCGAGGTGGTTGTTGTTGCAATGTCCAGAAGTGACCGTAACGGATGGTAGAAAGGACCCAAGGGTCTTGGCATTTCGTCATCCAATTTGGTAAGAAGTGGCGAAGTAAGGCCCCCACTGTATCGGTCACTTCTCTTCTGGCGTCAAAAGGACTTTGTCTCCCCTTGTGGGGTAGTGAGGTTTTTATTTCTCCTTAATGCCAGAAAGGAAGCCTGGGTGCCTTTCCAGGGCCTCTTATTGTCCCTGAATGGACGGGTCTGTCTGTAGCCTCTAGAATGTGACTGGTGGAACCTTGAAAGGAAACCCCTTGTTCTGCATTCCTTCCTGTCTTGTGGAAGTATGCCGGTCTTTCCTACAGTGACCCTGGAAATGGCCTTCTCCAATCTCTCTCCAAATAGAGATTTACCATCAAAAGGTATCTTGCACCAGCTCTGCTTTGATGCCAAGTCAGCCGTCCAAGGCTTCAACCATAGCGCCCTTTTAGCCATCACTGAGTGGAGCATTGAACGAGATGCACACCTAATTTTGTCCATGGCGGCTTCTCCCACGAAGTCTGCCGCTAACTTCAACTCCTCAAGTGCCTTAATAATATCCTCCTTAGGGACTTCCTGTTGCAGAGCTGTCTCAATGTTGTCAGTCCAGGAATGAATGGCACTTGAGACTGACGTAAGCGCAATAGCGGGCTTACAAGCTGCCCCGGCGGACAGATAACACCTCTTTAGGTCAAGATCAATGCGCCTATCCAACGGATCTTTAAATGAAGTTGAGTCTTCCATTGGAAGAGCCATGTTCTTCGCTAGACGCACCACTGCTGCATCCACTACTGGCATGGAGGATAAGGCTTGTATCCCCTCTTCCGGCAACGGATAAAATTTATTGACTCTGTTGAAGGAGAATTTTTTATCTGTCTTACTCCATTCATTCTCAATAACTTCCCTTATCTCTCCCATTAAAGGGAAGGCGACTTGTTTTCTCTTGAGGAAAGGGAAGTATGACTTTGATTTAGGTCGGGGTTCTGCTGGTTCATCCCAGGCGATAGCCTGTTTAACTGCCTGAATAAATGGCTGAACTAAGGCGAAGTTGAAACACGAAGGCTCTTCCTCATCTGAAGAGTTGTTTGAATGATCCTCCGAGGAAGGATCTCTAGCAGCTGGAACTGCGCTAACAGTGCCAGAAGAAGGACCTGCGATCACCGGTTCTGATTCTTGTGGCTGAGAAGCCTGTGGTATGGGACGGGCTGGGATGGTGGACACCAATTCCAAAAGTGAGTCCTTCACTGTTTGTTTAAGAAGGTCCACTACTTGGCGGCTCTCCGTGTCACAACAGGCCGCATAATCCCTGAGACAGTCTTTACAGACCAGCTTTCTCGGGTGGGGGTCCGCACCACAAGACCAGCACTTTTTTCTTGAAGAGTAAGGTGGTGGTGAAGGAGAACGATAACGGCTTCTAGATCTTGATCTCTCTGGGTATCGTGAAGAATGTGACCTGCGATCAGGACTGTGGTCATCCCGTCTTCCCGATGACTTTTGAGACCTCCTCGATGGTACTGGACTGTGACAAACCAAGAATAATGGATGTCAGTGGTGCACTCTTTTTTTTTTTTATACTCACGAAAAGGTGGTCCCATACCTATTACGGTCAGGTGGATCTTGGTTTCGTGAGGAAGGACTCATGGTAAGGGCAGGAGGATCAGCTGAAAAAAGAAAGATTATAATAGAAAGATATGTATATATATATATATATATATATATATATATATATATATATATATATATATATATACACATATATATATACATACATATACACATATATACAGAGGAAGGGTAAGAACAAAAAGCATAAAACCACCTACCGAGTGAGAGCAAACAAAAAGGTCTGCAGGGCAAGGCTAACTGAAACCGAAGACACCACCTCTCTAAAATTCCTGGCTTAAATACCTCAGGCTCCACCCTCACCTGAGCCGAGGTGCCAATAGGAGACAGGGAAACGATTGTTACCTTTGACTGGTGTTTTTTTTTTTAAAACCAGCACCTCCCCTTTAAGAAAACCGCCAATATAATATGCTGCTCTAAACCCATGTCAAAATATAACCTCCCGTATTTATTTTATATTATGTCAATCTTCACTAATTCCACCTGTTTATTTGATTTTAAATAATATACATGAACTTTTTCTTTTGCCCTTTTTTTTTTTTTTTTTCCGAGACCAAGGCAAAATGGCCGCCGTGATCTCTACTGCGCATGCGCCGCCACCGCGGTTTTTACCGTGCATGCGCCGCCACCGTGACCCGACTTGTCGGCGCACTGATACTCCCACCGAAAAGATGGCCGAAGTGGGAGTCAGTGCACATGCACCGACCGCCGCGTCATCACGGCGCGACCCGGCGCGAACAGGAAAACGAGGACGCCATGGCCCCCAGGAAGCGGCGTGAGGGGAATCACCCGGGCACAGAGAAATAAAAGGTACAAGGAAAACCAAAATGATCTTACAATAAAACCAGGGATTTAAAAGGCGGAATCAGTGGGGGACTTTAGCTAAAGCAAAAAAGGAAGCCAGTACTGAAAACATACATAACAATAGAACAAAATAGAAAAGCCAGAAAAGAATGCTGATACTTCTGCCACCATAAATCCCCACCTCATATGCGATTATTCATCTCAATATTTATGAATGCATATATACATATCGATATACATTAAGAAAGGACGGCATATCTGTTCCACGTTAGGAAACGCCGTTACTCACAGACCCCAGAAAATCCACAGAAGAGGTTCCCAGTCTTATTAGCGCGTTTAGCGGCCCAAGAACAGGGACTGCACATGGGAGAGGCTGAGCCCGGTGGAAGCTGCCCATTTTCACAGGCAGAGGTAGGGACATACTGCTGCATCTTCACTGTTCAAGAGGTATGAGGAAAAAAAGGAGAATGATGGGGGGGGGGCTATATCTTTTAATTTATGCTATTCACTGATCCTGAAGGTGGAGTCGAGGCGGAGCTCTATCACTAGTATGCTGCCATGGAGGCACCAGGAAAGTGTGTTTGAGAGAGCTTCATATTTCCATTTGTCGTGAATTAAAGCCAAGGTAGTATATCATGTGATTGCCAAAAAAATACTGAAAAATCTGCTGTTATTTCTTCATCTTATCTATGTGAAGCTTGGTTTTCTGCAGTGACAGCAACCAAAATGAGATTACTGAGAAGACTGGACATAAACAACACACTTCGGGTGTCCCTGTCTCCCATCACCCCAAGATGGGACCTTCTAGTTGCAGGAAAACAAGCTCAGAGCTCCCACTGATTCTGCATTATGGTGAGTAAGGATGATCGAACTTTTGAAAAGTTCGGTTCGGCCAGAACATCCGAACTTCCCGAAAGATTTCAGAACCCCATTGAAATCAATGGGACCCGAACTTCGGTAATCAAAAAACACAATTTTTAAGCCCTAAAACTAAATAAATGCCCCTAAAAAGTGCCTAGGGTTCTGGGTCATGCCCCATTAACTATTAATCACACAAAAAAAGTTCTTAAAAATTGTCATTTTGATAAAAAAGCCAATTATTGAAAAAAAAAAAAGAGAGAGATTTTTTGATTTTGACTTTGGATTTAGTATCTGGGGGGTCTAAAAGGTGTACATGTGAAGTTTCAGCTCTGTAGCATGTCCAGAACCATGAAAAAAAAAAGAGAATTTTTCAGTAGAACAGGGATGTGGGACCCTCCTTTAACACCTATATGATCTTTTTTTCTGGTTCTGGACATGCTACAGAGCTGAAACTTCACAGGTACACCTTTTAGACCCCCCAGACACAAAATCACACAAAAAAAGTTCTTAAAAATTGTCATTTTTGATAAAAAAGCCAATTATTGAAAACATTTAAAAAAAAAAGAGATTTTTTGATTTTTACGTTGGATTTCAGATCTGGGGGGTCTAAAAAGTGTACATGTGAAGTTTCAGCTCTGTAGCATGTCCAGAACCATAAAAAAAAGATTGTTTGTATTAGAAAACTTTCAGCTCAGGGGGTTGGCTTCGCTGCTGTAACACCTTGCCGGTTTAATAGAAGGCATTTTTTTGGGTTCTTTGCAGTCAGGAAAAACATCTGAACTTGTGTATAGTGGTACTGGTACAAAAAATGTGTGGTATAGTGGTACTGGTACAAAAAATGCCAGCAAAAACACACCTGGGCATTTTTTTTTTTTGACGCTAGAGTTTTTTTTTGGCATTTTTTGGGGTTCTTTTGAGGCAGGCAAAACATCTGAACTTGTGTATAGTGGTGTATATACACACATACATATATTTATATACACACCTAGACATATATAGGTGTGATAGTAGCAGAAATATATGCTTGCGCTAATGAAATCATTTACAGTAATATATTTCTGCTACTATCACACCTATATATGGCTAGGTGTCTATATACATATAAGTATGTGTGTAGATCTCTTTTTTTTTTTTTATTTTTTCAATAATTGGCTTTTTTATCAAAAATGACAATTTTTAAGAACTTTTTTTGTGTGATTTTGTGTCTGGGGGGTCTAAAAGGTGTACCTGTGAAGTTTCAGCTCTGTAGCATGTCCAGAACCAGAAAAAAAAAGGATTGTTTGTATTAGAAAACTTTCAGCTCAGGGGGTTAGCTTCTCTCCTCGGTTTTTACACCTTGACGGTTTCAAAGCAGGCATTTTTTTGGGTTCTTTGCAGTCAGGAAAAACATCTGAACTTGTGTATAGTGGTACTGTGCACAAGTTCTGATGTTTTGCCTGCCTCCAAAAACTCCCAAAAAATGCCAGCAAAAACACACCTGGGCATTTTTTTTTTGACGCTAGTGTTTTTTTTGGCATTTTTTTGGGTTCTTTTGAGGCAGGCAAAACATCTGAACTTGTGTATAGTGGTATATATACACACATAATTATATGTATATAGACAGCTAGCCATATATAGGTGTCATAGTAGCAGAAATATATTACTGTAAATGATTTCATTAGCGCAAGCATATATTTCTGCTACTATCACACCTATATATGTCTAGGGGTATATATACAGACATATATGTGTATATATACCCCCTATACACATGTTCAGATGTCATGTCTGACATCAAACATGTCCTCAAAAAAGCACTGGCAGTGGCAGCCCCTGCAGCATGAAAAATGCTTGGCTGGTGAGAAGCCATATGCCTGTCCCGAAGCAATTCAGAGAAATGATCATTTCTCTATAGCGGTCACCCTGCTATGGAAGGGTTTTGTCACCCTTCCATAGCAGTCACTGCCAGTTAATGTATACAGAAAATCCTGGCGCTGTGGTACCGGTAGTCAGAAGACGGGGCTGGGACAATGAGGTCGGACAATGCCCAAAGGGGTCCACCATGAATTTTTAGTCCATGTCCGGGCTGCTGCCTACCCTAACCCAAATCCCAACTGAGAAGAGAAAGTAACAACAAAAAACTGCGGACACGGATTGGTGAGCACCGTAGGGGTATTGCACAATACCAAAAACGGGAAACCACCCCACAGTGTCCCCCGCCACTTCGCCACCCATCACAAAGGTCGAGTTCAAGATCTGAAGGTGTGGGCGGTGGAGTGTGTACCCAAGGGTTCCTTGTCCATCAATGAACGTCTCTCCTTGCTTTGCAAGAGAGAGACGTTCTGGATTTACAAGCTAAATACCCTGTCCCCCCATGGGTTGAATGAGGAACTCGACGCTTACACTGTGGTGTAACATACACCCTGTTGAGGCTGAGGTCATCATTTGTCATTTATTTTTATTTTTTATTTTTATTTTTATTTTTATTTATTTTCATTTTTGCATCCTTTTTTATCATTATTATTATTTCTTTCACTTTCCATTTTATTTTCCATATTAATTCTTCTATAGGCTTGCATATCCATTCACAATTTGATCTTTTGATATTTGATATTTGATGTAGTCTTTGTTTTTGTCTTTGTTTTGTACACATCGTGTTTTGGCACAAGGTGGAGCCAGAGAGTGTGGGGCAACGCCTCTTCCTCCTTACATTCATTAAATTTGCCCCCTGCCTGCTAGCCACAGGAGATCTGAAGAAGGGCTTGGCCCGAAACATGTTATCCCCTCCATCCGTGGCTTTCCTCAATAGCTCCGCCAGGTGACCCAGTGGTTGCACAGCACAGCCGTCGGTGAGCTGTTTCCACATCCCTCCGGCGGCCGTAGAAGCTACATCGGTGCTGCAGTCCCCGGTGCGCATGTCTCCGCCAGGCGCCCGGTGATGTCATCTCATCTCACCACGTCAGTAGGATCTGACGAGCAGCGGCCGCTGCCGTCTCGGGCTTGCACCGCCACCGGAGCTGTCTGTGGGGGTTGAGCATTCACTCCCCCCCCCCTCCTCCAGCCGCATCTCTACATCCCAAGCATCGCCCAGCCTGGAGGCACATCGGCAGTGAAGTATCCCGGTTTGATTGAGGCTGTCAGTCTACCCACAAGTGTTACACCATCCAGGCTCCACAGGTGGTAAGACGTTGCTTCCCCGCTCCTGGGTCCTCCTTGTTTTTGAGGTGTCTCTTCCGGTGTTACACCCATCTGCTGAGTGCTGCACCCTGGACATACCACTGGCATTTCCTGTCTAGGAGTTCCATTTTAATTGATTTCAATAAACAAGTCCAATGTTTTTAAAAATCCCGAGCAGCATCCAAGTCATTTTTGTGCCATTTTGTCTGGGAGCGCCATTATACCCATTTTTTGTTGTTACTGTCACTGCCAGTTAACCCTACCCTACACTACACTACGGTCCCCTTACACTTAACACTTTCCCTACAGAAACTAAATTTTTGAAGCTAACTAAAGTGTAAAGGAGCACTCTAACTACACTAGATATCCCTTTCCTCACACTAATAAATAGCTAAATGACACTTTTAAAGTAAAATTAACAGAACTGCTTCCACTCACTTCCATGTCCAGTATAACAATGCTAGGAATATGGCGGGGGCGATCTTATATACTGGGGGGGCGTATTCACTAATGATTGGTCTAGGGACCCCCTAGTCACTCCAATCACATTCCTAGCATTCTCCTGCCCCCTCAATTGGCTTTTGCTAATGGTTCTGGTCCAATCACAGGCTTTTAAAGCCCATTTCCTGAAGCAATCCTGAAGAAACTCAATCTGCCATCCTGCGAGGAAACCTTTGAAGGCATGAACTTTGTATTTGTTGCTGATGACGCGTTTGCGCTTAGTGAACATGTCATGAAACCATTCCCCATGAGAAATCTAACAAGACAACAGAGGATCTTCAATTACAGGTTGTCCCAGGCACGCAGGGTTGTTGAAAATGCATTTGGCATACTTGCAAATCGTTTCCGCATTTTTCTCACCTCGATCAATTTAGCATTGTATAAAATCGACTGCCTTGTTCTATGCTGTTGTGTTCTGCACAACTATCTGAGAAGAAATGCCCATGGCTACATGACACTTGTGCCTTTTGAAAGAGAGCCTGATGATCCTTCATCAATGCCAGGGAGTACCATTCGTGGAGACAGTCATGAGCATATGGATTTACTAACTCCCCTGAACAGTGGATATCCTAGACTTCCCTCACAAAATACACGGCAGTGTCGACTGGATTACATGGAGTATTTTGTTGGTAGGGGCTCAGTTCCTGGCAGGATGACAAATAAAAGACCACTGGACAACATAAATTAATACTATACATATGCAATATGGCAGGCTCCTTTTTTCTTTCTTTAATTCTTCATAAAAAAATTGATTGTTGTTATTTTTAACATAACTTCTTGGCTTATGTAGTTGTTATATTTAATTAAAGTTACATGTCTATAATAGTTTGGGTTTGCAAATGTGCAGAATAAATATGTCCACTGTATCTAATAACTTTTTTCTTTGTTTTTATTATAAACAGTGTACTTTTTTACTGTACCGCAGCATTAAGATAGTGTTCAGAAATAGCTTATATTATAAGGTTCTATAACATGTCTTCATCAAATTAGCAAAAGTTGCACTTTAAACAAGTGATCAATGATTATATTCAAGAAAATAAAGAAGCAAAGATTTCAAAACAGTTAAAAGTTTTATTTTTAGCTAACATGCTTTCCAATATAAAAAAGAAGAATCAGCAGCTATGATTTTCCAGCAATCAACCCTTATGGGCCATGATGAACCCTCTTTTGGTACTGCACTGGAATGGTATTGCATGGGTCTTGACACCTATGCAATGCCACTGCAGCACCATGTATCAGTTCACACGGTCACACTGCGGTCTAACATTGATGCCCCTAATTTTTTGCAGATTGCAGTGTGAACAATTGTGCAAAGTAAAGTGCAGTACAGACAAATACAGACAAATGCAACCCTGAACTGTAGGTTTCCAAAAAATCCACATAAAAAAATAACAAAACAAAACAATTATTAGACAATAAACAAGCAAGGTAAAAATCACATTAAACATGTGGCTGTAATTTCGCAAATATGTCTATGAAGTACTGTAAACGGCTCAGTAGACATGTAGCTGCATCCTTGATCTTCTGGATGTCAGTACATGCTAAAATTAACTCCCTGGATATCTGTCCCACTGTAGCAGCATCCAAACCAGGTTCTGTAATAAAGGAGAGGTCTTGATTACTAATGAGATGTGCATTTGTAAAGACCACAACAACTCATTTCATTTCACTTGTACGTACGTGTGCTAGTCACACTCTGCAGAGTATCCTCTGTGCTCCATGTGGGAAAGTCAGCTGTACCCTCCATTATGGCATCCCATACGTGGATTGGAGAAGAAACACTGCATTGTTCCTGCTGCACTGCTTTGACACGTATGGCATCTGTAAAAATAGCATAGTTGGCTTACAAACATTCTTTCCCTATGTACAAATTTCTCATACTTTATAACACGATTTACGTATGATAGTGATCTTTCAGCATCATGACAGGATTACCTTGTTGTCATTGCAAAACTGTTTTGAATTGCACCAGCACCAGTGGTGGCTGTTGCTCAAAATTTTTGGGGGGGCGCAAACAGAAAAATGTAATAGGCATTGCTTCGCGTCAAAAAACGCCTGTAAAAATAACGTGACTTTGAGGTCACACAAGTGTGAAAGGTGCCTTCAGTAATCAAGGTACAGTGTGCCCCCATCAATGCAGAATGACCAGTGAGCAGTGCCCCCATCAATGTAGAGTGAACACGGTGTGCCCCCTTCAATGTAAAGTGACCACGGTGTGCCCCCTTCAATGTAGAGTGACCACGGTGTGCCCCCCCACCACCGCCGGACTAGAGTCCGCAGTCCCGCACAGTGACAGGAGGGAGGAGGAAGGCACTGAGTCTGAGGCAGCGGCTGCTTGAATCACTTACCTCCTCACGATGACTGGACCGACTCTGCTGCTCTTTCCTGCTGATGGCGGGACTAGGAGGAGGATCGGTGTGACAATAGCGAATTTTCATTTGCTATTGTCACACAATGGGTGGAGTCGGGACGCACTGCTCTGCGCCCCGGCTCCACCCTTTGCATCGCCCTATTAGAGCCTCTGGCTCTAATCAGATGATGAAAAAAAAATCCCATTGAACTCCATGCGTCCGGCGCCCTTGCATGTAGATTAGGGGGCAAAACGCATGGATGGGGGGGCGGCAGTGACCAGCCGCCACTGACCAGCACACATACATACATACATATACATATATATATATATATATATATATATAGATATAGATATAGATATATATATATATATATATATATATAGTTATTGTCTGTGAACTTTCCTACTATCTGAAGCGTATTGAAATGCATCCCAGAACATGTCCTCCCTCGTAAATTGTGCATTCCTCTACCATCAAACTTAACATTCAATGTACAATATATTTAAACACATACCTAATTCAGTATGCTCAGACAATTCTTCAATGGTGCGTACACCACTATCTTTATCATGGACACTGCTTGATGATTGACCTGCTTTTTCTCCTCCTGAATCGTCACTGTCCGATTCTATGCGTCGTCTCTTCCTCTTGGAGCCTAAACGATATATAAATACATATAAATTGGATTATGTGCTATGCCATCATAGAACTTTAAACTTGCTTCACAAATCCACATGACTAACCTGCTGCAGCAACAGAAACTCCAGAATCTGCTGTTTTCTCCTCATTCACGTCCTCAGACTCCGATACCAAAGCCCTCCTCCTTTCATGAATCTTCCGATGGCGCAGCCGTTTCTTCAAGCTATGTTTTTTCACTATAAGAAAATAACATTAAATAAATGACAGCATATATCGAGGCAGGCATTTAAAAAATGAGCACAACCAAGAAATATCAGTTAGATATCATATACACAGTAATGTACAGCATATGATTAGGAGGCTAAAATCAAAAAAGCATTGGAAAGCAATAAAAAATATCAATAAGCAAATGTACTTACTTTTTTTAATTCTTTCCTGGATTTCCAGGAGTTGCTTGTGTTCACGACTTTTTAAATCAGACCACCTCTTCCTCAGTTGGTCTTTGGACCGTTCCACACCATGCTTGAATCTGAGGACTTCCACTACCTTGTCCAGGATGCGGCCCTTCCTTGTATTAGGCCCTCTTATAATGTGCAAGCCTGCCATCGTAATCATGCTTCTCCAGGATCTTCACCATCTCCACCATTTAATTTTTTGACATGGAGGTTGCCTTAACTCTTCTTTCCTGTCTCACAGGTTTTTTGGACGACATCCTGTTCTTCTCCACCTCAGACATTCGGTCGTTTGACTTGTGACGTCTTCGTTATTGCAATCACGGCGCCCGACGTGCATGTGCGTAACGTCGGATAGGGGCGGGACACCCGACGCATGCACAGACCGTCAAACACCGAATGTTCGTCTTGTGGCGGCACAATCACGGAAGGATTGTACTTGTGGTTTAGAGAAGACTGAACGAGCATTTTCCGATTCACGAACGAACTGTCATAGCGAACAAAGGTAAACTAAGCATTTGTTCGAAAGATTGTTCTGTTGAAGCATTGAAACATCATTTGCAAGCCCATTGCTTATTCATTGTTCTGATATTATTCGTCAACTTTATTTTTGGCAGATTCCTAGCATCTCAGTTTATCTTTCTATATCAAGCTGCTTTAAATTACATTTATAGTTTTTAATGAGTGACACATAAAACAAAGGTTGTTGTTGTTATAGCGTGAAAATTGAGTATGCTTGCAGGAGGCCTTATGTACTACTGCTGCCTATGTACTACTGCTGCCACTTTATTTAATTAAAGACAAATTTTCTTGGTATACTTCTATGCCAGTGTACATGATGTGCAACATAGCTAAAACAGCGTGTTTATCTTTGTAGGAACCATGGTGGACAAATTCACATCCCCTGAATTCCTTCCGAAATTCATAGAGATGTACAGGCAGATGCCCTGCTTGTGGAAAATAAAATCAAAAGACTACTCGGACAGGAATAAAAGGCATGAGGCCTTATCAAAACTGGTAGACCTATGCAAAACCATTTCTATGTCAGCGGACGTTAATTATGTACGCAATAAAATTGCTAATTTGAGAACCGTATTCAAACGAGAATTGAACAAGATTGTTGACTCCCACAAATCTGGAGCAGGAGCGGAGAACATATACATTCCCAGACTGTGGTATTTTGACAGTCTGCGGTTCCTTACTGAACAGGTGGATGCCAGATCGTCCATATGTACACTATCTACACCATCTACATCTGCAGCTTTGGACACCTTTATGTCTGAGGACACAGAGGACATACCACAGACACAGGTATTAGCGTTCTTATTCCTATAACTAATCCGTGCATGCTGTGTTTTTAGGTACAATTGATGTTTGGGGGTTGGATGTTAATGTGAAATGCAATCTGTGATACAAATATAAGATTGATTTTCACTTTTTTAGACAAACACACAAGAGGAAACATCAGAGGACATAAATGTTCTCACTGAAATAACACAGGAGAGCACTACATCAACTCCAGTGAATAGGCCTCAAAAGAGGAGGAGATTTGAAGATGCGACTACATCATTTTTAAGCAAAGCAACCGCTGCTCTTCATAAGAAACATGACGAAGCAGATGCTTTTGGGATCCTTGCGACAAGCAAGCTCTGTAAAATGTCTGAGGAGCAACGTCAGTTTGCGGAAACTTTGATGTTGGAGACGATGAATAAAGGGGTGAGCGGGGAATTGACCAGACATACTCGCATGACAGAATACAAAGAGAGTAGATCGACATCCCAGCAATTTGTCCAATCTAACCAACATACTGTACATGAACAAATTGGGGGAAAGGGGAGTATGACTGAAACGTAATGAGGCTATCGGCAGGGTAATATAGCATAATATAAAATATGTGTGAATCCTTTCACAACATAGTAATAATGTAATACACAGAGCCAATGCCTAAGTAACCCTAAATATAGGGACAAGGATAAAAAGAAGGGGGCAGTTGGGACTTTAAATGAAGTGCATACCAATGGTTGGGATAGGTAATATGGCTAGAATGATTGTAAAAGTGGGTCCAACAACATAGTAAAAGAAAAACTTGATTTTAATGATGCAGGTCATCAACAATACAATATAAATATCCAATAGAGCATGGGTACATATCTATAGAAATGGATGGACATTGCAGTGTAAACAACATACAGTAAGTATATGTAAAACAGGTAATGGCAATTGGTATAGCACCTCCAAATTCATAATATAGACAGACATCAGAGCAGATTCCAAAATTGTATATATTGAATTTGTACATAACATAGAATGTAGTAATTCCAGGTAATAAAGTATCTGATTATATAGAAAACATCATGGACTCGACGCGTTTCGTGGACGCACATTGCCACTTCATCAGGAGTCGATATTTTGTAAAATTCTAAGAAATAATAATAATATATATGCATAAGTAATAAGGATCATGTTAGTGAATGCCAATTAGAATGATTTCCCTCTCCTACCTTTTCTCCTCATTCTAATTGGCATTCATTAACATGATCCTTATTACTTATGCATATATATTATTATTATTTCTTAGAATTTTACAAAATATCGACTCCTGATGAAGTGGCAATGTGCGTCCACGAAACGCGTCGAGTCCATGATGTTTTCTATATAATCAGATACTTTATTACCTGGAATTACTACATTCTATGTTATGTACAAATTCAATATATACAATTTTGGAATCTGCTCTGATGTCTGTCTATATTATGAATTTGGAGGTGCTATACCAATTGCCATTACCTGTTTTACATATACTTACTGTATGTTGTTTACACTGCAATGTCCATCCATTTCTATAGATATGTACCCATGCTCTATTGGATATTTATATTGTATTGTTGATGACCTGCATCATTAAAATCAAGTTTTTCTTTTACTATGTTGTTGGACCCACTTTTACAATCATTCTAGCCATATTACCTATCCCAACCATTGGTATGCACTTCATTTAAAGTCCCAACTGCCCCCTTCTTTTTATCCTTGTCCCTATATTTAGGGTTACTTAGGCATTGGCTCTGTGTATTACATTATTACTATGTTGTGAAAGGATTCACACATATTTTATATTATGCTATATTACCCTGCCGATAGCCTCATTACGTTTCAGTCATACTCCCCTTTCCCCCAATTTGTTCAAGAAACAGGGATGGAGGTACATAGCCCTAGCCAGGCGTAACCTCATTTAAAGTCCCAACTTTTTTCGTTGTCTGTGTCTATAGTGATTTAGGGATGGAAGTGCCTGCTTGGTTGGTTTCATGGCTTACACATTACCATATTTCATATTTTTATTCAGTGGCTCCACATCATGCGATTTAATTGATTATAAGTGTCATCATCTCCTGTATCATGGCCAACATTTTATTAATAATTTTTGGATCATTGCTTAATACCAATTTTAAGTACTCCATACATTAGGGATTCTTTGGATTGTTCTCTGTGTGACAATTGGTCTGTTCCCCGGGAGCTGCGATGCGTGCTGCGTGTCCTCCCTCTCCTCCTCTGCTTCTTAGCGTAGGGGACAGGGTGGGCGGTCTCACCACGCATCGGCGCCACGCCTCCCGCCGACGCATGACGTCTTTTTGGCGCCATCTCGCCGACGAGGTTCTGTTCCACCTGTGTACATAAGCCAGCCCGCGGGACGGTAACGCCTTACGGCTGTTGCCCTTCCCGTCGTGCATTAGGCTTTTACACGATCGTGACGCTGGGCTCACCTTGCTAGGCGGCTCTTGGACTCTCACGCAATATTTCACATGGTAATCTAGTTCTTATTGGTGCACCTCACTTCTGGTGTCTTTCACTTTTTCTTTTTCCAACTTTCTCCTTATCTGCTCTTCACTGGCTTACAATATCACCATCAGCTTGGCTTTCTTCACAATTATTCTTAAGGACTTTTTATCTTCTGTTTACACGTGACTTATGGACAATGGTATTCACCAATTCCTCCCTCACCTATCTATGGCATACTTGTCTGGTGTTTTCACGGTCCACTCGCTTACACCCTTGTCACACACACTTATAGTTTCCTTTCCTTGTTCATCATACTCCAGTTATGAGTAATATGACGCCCTTTAACATATACAACTATCTTTATTGATGTTTACCATTATACCCAGATGTATAGACTACATATATATTTCTCTTTACAGATACTGTATATGTTCACCACTATGGGCTAGCCTTATCTCATATCCTGACACGCCTTCACCATGATCCACATATGTTGTTCCTGCCCGCCTGCCGGTGCGCCCTCAGCTCCCATGGGGGACATGCAGTGTCCACATAGTCTCAGTACCAATTTAGTATCATTACGTAAGTGATTGGGGCAAAAATGGGGGTCATTTTTTTTTTTTTTTTCCCCCGTTTCCCTCTCCTACCTTTTCTCCTCATTCTAATTGGCATTCATTAACATGATCCTTATTACTTATGCATATATATTATTATTATTTCTTAGAATTTTACAAAATATCGACTCCTGATGAAGTGGCAATGTGCGTCCACGAAACGCGTCGAGTCCATGATGTTTTCTATATAATCAGATACTTTATTACCTGGAATTACTACATTCTATGTTATGTACAAATTCAATATATACAATTTTGGAATCTGCTCTGATGTCTGTCTATATTATGAATTTGGAGGTGCTATACCAATTGCCATTACCTGTTTTACATATACTTACTGTATGTTGTTTACACTGCAATGTCCATCCATTTCTATAGATATGTACCCATGCTCTATTGGATATTTATATTGTATTGTTGATGACCTGCATCATTAAAATCAAGTTTTTCTTTTACTATGTTGTTGGACCCACTTTTACAATCATTCTAGCCATATTACCTATCCCAACCATTGGTATGCACTTCATTTAAAGTCCCAACTGCCCCCTTCTTTTTATCCTTGTCCCTATATTTAGGGTTACTTAGGCATTGGCTCTGTGTATTACATTATTACTATGTTGTGAAAGGATTCACACATATTTTATATTATGCTATATTACCCTGCCGATAGCCTCATTACGTTTCAGTCATACTCCCCTTTCCCCCAATTTGTTCAAGAAACAGGGATGGAGGTACATAGCCCTAGCCAGGCGTAACCTCATTTAAAGTCCCAACTTTTTTCGTTGTCTGTGTCTATAGTGATTTAGGGATGGAAGTGCCTGCTTGGTTGGTTTCATGGCTTACACATTACCATATTTCATATTTTTATTCAGTGGCTCCACATCATGCGATTTAATTGATTATAAGTGTCATCATCTCCTGTATCATGGCCAACATTTTATTAATAATTTTTGGATCATTGCTTAATACCAATTTTAAGTACTCCATACATTAGGGATTCTTTGGATTGTTCTCTGTGTGACAATTGGTCTGTTCCCCGGGAGCTGCGATGCGTGCTGCGTGTCCTCCCTCTCCTCCTCTGCTTCTTAGCGTAGGGGACAGGGTGGGCGGTCTCACCACGCATCGGCGCCACGCCTCCCGCCGACGCATGACGTCTTTTTGGCGCCATCTCGCCGACGAGGTTCTGTTCCACCTGTGTACATAAGCCAGCCCGCGGGACGGTAACGCCTTACGGCTGTTGCCCTTCCCGTCGTGCATTAGGCTTTTACACGATCGTGACGCTGGGCTCACCTTGCTAGGCGGCTCTTGGACTCTCACGCAATATTTCACATGGTAATCTAGTTCTTATTGGTGCACCTCACTTCTGGTGTCTTTCACTTTTTCTTTTTCCAACTTTCTCCTTATCTGCTCTTCACTGGCTTACAATATCACCATCAGCTTGGCTTTCTTCACAATTATTCTTAAGGACTTTTTATCTTCTGTTTACACGTGACTTATGGACAATGGTATTCACCAATTCCTCCCTCACCTATCTATGGCATACTTGTCTGGTGTTTTCACGGTCCACTCGCTTACACCCTTGTCACACACACTTATAGTTTCCTTTCCTTGTTCATCATACTCCAGTTATGAGTAATATGACGCCCTTTAACATATACAACTATCTTTATTGATGTTTACCATTATACCCAGATGTATAGACTACATATATATTTCTCTTTACAGATACTGTATATGTTCACCACTATGGGCTAGCCTTATCTCATATCCTGACACGCCTTCACCATGATCCACATATGTTGTTCCTGCCCGCCTGCCGGTGCGCCCTCAGCTCCCATGGGGGACATGCAGTGTCCACATAGTCTCAGTACCAATTTAGTATCATTACGTAAGTGATTGGGGCAAAAATGGGGGTCATTTTTTTTTTTTTTTTTTTTTTTTCCCCCGTTTCCCTCTCCTACCTTTTCTCCTCATTCTAATTGGCATTCATTAACATGATCCTTATTACTTATGCATATATATTATTATTATTTCTTAGAATTTTACAAAATATCGACTCCTGATGAAGTGGCAATGTGCGTCCACGAAACGCGTCGAGTCCATGATGTTTTCTATATAATCAGATACTTTATTACCTGGAATTACTACATTCTATGTTATGTACAAATTCAATATATACAATTTTGGAATCTGCTCTGATGTCTGTCTATATTATGAATTTGGAGGTGCTATACCAATTGCCATTACCTGTTTTACATATACTTACTGTATGTTGTTTACACTGCAATGTCCATCCATTTCTATAGATATGTACCCATGCTCTATTGGATATTTATATTGTATTGTTGATGACCTGCATCATTAAAATCAAGTTTTTCTTTTACTATGTTGTTGGACCCACTTTTACAATCATTCTAGCCATATTACCTATCCCAACCATTGGTATGCACTTCATTTAAAGTCCCAACTGCCCCCTTCTTTTTATCCTTGTCCCTATATTTAGGGTTACTTAGGCATTGGCTCTGTGTATTACATTATTACTATGTTGTGAAAGGATTCACACATATTTTATATTATGCTATATTACCCTGCCGATAGCCTCATTACGTTTCAGTCATACTCCCCTTTCCCCCAATTTGTTCAAGAAACAGGGATGGAGGTACATAGCCCTAGCCAGGCGTAACCTCATTTAAAGTCCCAACTTTTTTCGTTGTCTGTGTCTATAGTGATTTAGGGATGGAAGTGCCTGCTTGGTTGGTTTCATGGCTTACACATTACCATATTTCATATTTTTATTCAGTGGCTCCACATCATGCGATTTAATTGATTATAAGTGTCATCATCTCCTGTATCATGGCCAACATTTTATTAATAATTTTTGGATCATTGCTTAATACCAATTTTAAGTACTCCATACATTAGGGATTCTTTGGATTGTTCTCTGTGTGACAATTGGTCTGTTCCCCGGGAGCTGCGATGCGTGCTGCGTGTCCTCCCTCTCCTCCTCTGCTTCTTAGCGTAGGGGACAGGGTGGGCGGTCTCACCACGCATCGGCGCCACGCCTCCCGCCGACGCATGACGTCTTTTTGGCGCCATCTCGCCGACGAGGTTCTGTTCCACCTGTGTACATAAGCCAGCCCGCGGGACGGTAACGCCTTACGGCTGTTGCCCTTCCCGTCGTGCATTAGGCTTTTACACGATCGTGACGCTGGGCTCACCTTGCTAGGCGGCTCTTGGACTCTCACGCAATATTTCACATGGTAATCTAGTTCTTATTGGTGCACCTCACTTCTGGTGTCTTTCACTTTTTCTTTTTCCAACTTTCTCCTTATCTGCTCTTCACTGGCTTACAATATCACCATCAGCTTGGCTTTCTTCACAATTATTCTTAAGGACTTTTTATCTTCTGTTTACACGTGACTTATGGACAATGGTATTCACCAATTCCTCCCTCACCTATCTATGGCATACTTGTCTGGTGTTTTCACGGTCCACTCGCTTACACCCTTGTCACACACACTTATAGTTTCCTTTCCTTGTTCATCATACTCCAGTTATGAGTAATATGACGCCCTTTAACATATACAACTATCTTTATTGATGTTTACCATTATACCCAGATGTATAGACTACATATATATTTCTCTTTACAGATACTGTATATGTTCACCACTATGGGCTAGCCTTATCTCATATCCTGACACGCCTTCACCATGATCCACATATGTTGTTCCTGCCCGCCTGCCGGTGCGCCCTCAGCTCCCATGGGGGACATGCAGTGTCCACATAGTCTCAGTACCAATTTAGTATCATTACGTAAGTGATTGGGGCAAAAATGGGGGTCATTTTTTTTTTTTTTTTTCCCCCGTTTCCCTCTCCTACCTTTTCTCCTCATTCTAATTGGCATTCATTAACATGATCCTTATTACTTATGCATATATATTATTATTATTTCTTAGAATTTTACAAAATATCGACTCCTGATGAAGTGGCAATGTGCGTCCACGAAACGCGTCGAGTCCATGATGTTTTCTATATAATCAGATACTTTATTACCTGGAATTACTACATTCTATGTTATGTACAAATTCAATATATACAATTTTGGAATCTGCTCTGATGTCTGTCTATATTATGAATTTGGAGGTGCTATACCAATTGCCATTACCTGTTTTACATATACTTACTGTATGTTGTTTACACTGCAATGTCCATCCATTTCTATAGATATGTACCCATGCTCTATTGGATATTTATATTGTATTGTTGATGACCTGCATCATTAAAATCAAGTTTTTCTTTTACTATGTTGTTGGACCCACTTTTACAATCATTCTAGCCATATTACCTATCCCAACCATTGGTATGCACTTCATTTAAAGTCCCAACTGCCCCCTTCTTTTTATCCTTGTCCCTATATTTAGGGTTACTTAGGCATTGGCTCTGTGTATTACATTATTACTATGTTGTGAAAGGATTCACACATATTTTATATTATGCTATATTACCCTGCCGATAGCCTCATTACGTTTCAGTCATACTCCCCTTTCCCCCAATTTGTTCAAGAAACAGGGATGGAGGTACATAGCCCTAGCCAGGCGTAACCTCATTTAAAGTCCCAACTTTTTTCGTTGTCTGTGTCTAACATACTGTACATCACCAGGATCACAGCATCATGGTGGCCAATGGCACCACATGCAACAGGAACGACAACATACTCCATGGCCGCAAGATTTTAATTACACTCAATTATAGAGTTTTTTTTTTGATTTAAGAAAATGTTTCCTTGTTTTTGGACATTCAAACACACATATGTGGCACTTATTTGGTTGATCTTGCTAACTATTGATATGGTTGTTGCTTGTGATTGTTGATGTTATCTGTTGATTAATAAAGTTTACCATGCTTCCATCACTGGCCTTGTATATTGTCATTATTATATTAGATATGTATGATTGTATAATTGTACCTACAATTTGCTCTTTATTTAAAGACCAACAGTGTAGTGCAAATTGTATCCAAAATGCAAAGAAAATCAGTTCTTTATCTTTAACCACTTGCCGACCGCCGCACGACTATCTACGTCGGCGGTCAGCCCCTCACAGGCAAACTAACGTAGGGCTACGTTGTTTGCTTGTGAGGGTCTAGGGAGCGAGCGCGCGCCCCCCGGGGCGCGCTCCCGCTCCCGCGTGGTCACGGACCCCCCCGCGCGTGTGACCAGCGGACCCGATGTCCGCCGGTCACTCGGCGATCGTCGGGGGAGAGGGAGAATGTCAGGCAGCCTGTGTAAACAAACTGCCTGTCATTCTCCTCGCTGCAAAGACACTGATAAAACGGATCTGGTATGTAGATCCGTTGATCAGTGTCCTTACAGCTAGAGCCACAGCCAATCACAGTAGAAACCACGCCCCTAGGGACACACACAGCCCCTCCCTTCCAAATAAAGTTAACCCCTTCACTACCAGTGTATTTTTACAGTAACAGTGCATATGTATAGCACTGATTACTGTAGAAATGTCACTGGTAACCCCAAAAGTGTCAAAAATGTCAGTCAAGGGTCCGATCTGTCCGCCGCAATGTCGCAGTACCGCAAAAAAAATCGCAGATCGCCGCCATTACGCGTTAAAAAAAAAAACAACAAAAATGACAAAAATCTTTCCCTTTGTTAGTAAACGCGATAACTTTTGCGCAAACCAATCAAAATACGCTTTTTGCGATTTTTTTTACCAAACATAGGTAGCATAAAATAAATTGGCCGAAAATTTTTAAAAATTTTGATTTTTACATTTTTTTTGGGGGGAATTTCATATAAAAAAATGTGAAAAATATTGCTATTTTTGCAAAATTGACGCTCTTTTTTTGTTTATAGCGCGTGATCAAAAAATCGCACAGGTGATCAAATACCACCAAAAGAAAGCTCTGTTTGTGGGAAAAAAAGGACGTCAAATTCGTTTAGGTACAGCGTCGCACGACCGCGCAATTGTGCGTTAAATTCACGCAGTGCCGAATCGCAAAATACCCCCTGGTCGGAATGGGGGTAAAATCTTCCGGGGCTTAAGTGGTTAACATTTATGCTAGTCTTTGCTAAAATTAAGTAAAATTAGGTAACAAATATAATAACCAGGCTTGATCATTATAGCTGGATTTTACTATTTTACTGACCGAGCGTTCGGTAAAACATTGGGAATAGGCTGCAATATTATTGTCGGGTCGTAACACCATTGTTTACATTCTCCAATCCCCTTCCGGGTTATTTCGCTGTTTCCGATCATGCGCGGTGTTTGTCGAACGATCTTTAGCGGACGCATAGTATACTGATTACACGATTGTCGTTCGCTAGGCCCTATGGATTTTGTTGGACGAACTGTTGTGATCGGCTGTCGAAAGCAGTGTACTAACGATCAGATTATCGTGCAACCAGGTCGAAAGCGAGTTTTTTCGTGCGATTATCTGAACGTGTGTACGAGGCATTAGGCTGGCCATACATGTTCAACTTTTGTTGTACAATTTTCTGTTAGATTTACCACAAACCACATAATATGAGGTCAAAGCTAAACAACACTTTCTTGTATCTAATTAGGCAGGCCTTTGTACTATATAGTTGAAGGTAAATTTCAAGAAAATTGTTCAGAAAATTGTAAGAAAATTGTATTGTGTATGGCCAGCCTTAGTGAATCTCCCCCTTAGCCCCTATCTTTCAAATAAATGTCTTGTCGGGTCTTTTTCTTACAATGATTAATACTAACTCGCTAAATGTTTGACTACTATCACAGTTTAGATTTTTATTTACTTTTGAAACCCTTCTTTTGCTTTCAGCCCCTTTTACATTTATTTTAGGCAGGCATTTTTTTTTTTTCATGAATTTTGATTTGCCTTTACTCTTATCTCTTTTTTTTTATTCCCTGAGCCATGTATTATTTATAAAAAGAAGTGTAAATCTTATCCTGGCAAACTTCTACACCCTGTACAATTGAACAGCACATGCTTATTTATGGGACTTACTACAAAACATGTTTTCTTCTATTTTTGTTACACACTCTGCTGATTGCTTTACTTTGTTATGTTATAATATGTTATAATATGTTTGTTTTGTAATGTTTTTGCTAAAAACAAATAAATATCTAAAGCCCTGGTGCCCAATCTGCGACAACCTTGGTATAGAAATTGTGGCCCTCAGACATCAGCATTCTGTAGTGGGAACATTGATTTAGGGTATTAATAATGATCTCTACTAGCCTCGTGTAACAAGTTCCCAGTTACAAAATGTCTTCGATGGCATATTCCCAGCCAAAAATGTAGTATGTCCACACTTCCTGACCATTATTTCCTCCTTTAGAATTGCAATCTCTGACAGTCCTCCCAAGCATTACATATATTGAACAGCCCTTTAGTGATGTCAGGGGCCATGTTTATGGCCCCCATTAGCTTGTAAATTGGCAATCACTAATCTTTAGTCATAAAAAATACATACAAATATGTTCTACTGTAAATAAAAAAATAATAAAAAAAGAGAAAATGTTTTTCTTTGTAGCTCCATTCAGGTGGCCTTTGGTTTCATAAATCTGCTTCTTTCCCTATCTGTACAATTTCCTAATATCGGTAAAATATTGACCCATTGGGATAATCTGAATCAAGATATGTATTTTTCACATGCAAGACTGTAATAACCACTGTAGAATTTAATGAAGTGCACATACTACTATATAAATCCCAAGGAAGAAAAAGACAGGCAGCGCATCACAAAATTCCCTATTAGTGAGGTATAGTCAGTGGGAAATATATAGTTCACGCAACGTATTAAGTTAATCAAATATAGTGAGATCAGTTCCATTGAGGGATGCTCCATACACCTGCCATCCACCACACCGCGTGAAAGAAGTGCCACCACTCCCTTAAGGTGAAACACTTACCAGAAAACTGGCAAACACAAGCGTGTCCAGCCCACCACTTTAAGGGCTGTATCAGTGGCTTTCCTCAGGTTTAGTAGCAGCTTAATGAGCATCCATTTATGAAACACAAAATGAAAAAGACCATGGAGTGATACCATAAAGCACACAAATTTATTGAATATAAAAGTTCCACTCACATGTTAAAATCATCAAAAGGGCGTTACAGATGTCCTCCAATGACCGAGACTGGATCCAGACAGCGGAGGACCATCAGAGAGCCGTCTTCACTACACGTATCGGCTGTCTGGGGACTACAACATAATTTCCGATCAGACGCCCAGCGTGTGTACTCACTTCTCGTTGCCGTACAGTCTAAATCCCGACATGAGTAAGTCGCAATGACGAAACATGTCGGGATTTAGGCTTTACAGCAACGAGAAGTGAGTACACACGCTGGGCGTCTGACCGGAAGTGATGTTGCAGTCCCGGACAGCCGATACGTGTATTGAAGACGGCTCTCTGATGGTCCTCCGCTGCCTTGATCCAGTCTCGGTCATTGGAGGACATCTGTAAAGCTCTTTTGATGATTTTAACATGTGAGTGGAACTTTTACATTCAATACATTTGTGTGCTTTACGGTATCACGCTATGGTCCTTTCCATTTTGTGTTTCATAAATGGATGCTCATTAAACTGCTACTAAACCTGAGGAAAGCCACTGATACAGCCCTTAAAGTGGTGGGCTGGATACGCTTGTGTTTACCAGTTTTCTGCTAAGTGTTTCACCTTAAGGGAGTGGTGGCACTTCTTTCACGCGGTGTGGTGGATGGCAGATGTATGGAGCATCCCTCATTGGAACTGATCTCACTATATTTGATGAACTTTAATTAGTTGCATGAACTATATATTTCCCACTGACTATACCTCACTAACAGGGGATTTTGTGATGCGCTGCCTGTCTTTTTCTTCCTTGGGAATTTGACTATTGTTTTATTATTGTATATTTTAATGCTAGCCAGCATCAGTACATTATTTTATTTGGCAATCAGAGTGTCATATATTCTGCTAGTTTGTATTATCTGCAGAGGCGCTGTGGTAGGAATCATCTATTGGCGGCCGGGATTTGGTGTTCCTTTTTTTTTGTAATGTTTTGCTAATGACAATATCTAAAAAGTAAGTGGAACATTGTCAATGTCATATATAAAAGGGAACTACCAATTGAAAGCATTCTGGTTTAGATGAAACACAAAATCCATAAGATCTTCTTAAATACTTGATGAAAATATAAGGTTTTCTTTTTTATTCTGTGCCAAGATAATACATGGCACAGGTCCACAGAGGAATCATCATCACTAAATAGCCTGCATTCCAACAAACACTGGTATAAGTTTGCTTACAGAAAGTTGCTTCAAGAGAATGCATCAAAGTAAAGTTGACCTTATAGAAAACTTAATGAAAACCAGTTTGTAAAGCTTATATAAAGTCAATTTGAGTAAAAAAAAAAAAAAAAATGTTAACTTAAATTGATCTTCATTAGAACTGTACACTTTCTGCTCCCCGTGCTCAAATGGTATGGTATATATTTTCTGTGATATCTTTATAATTCTGATTGAAAGTTGTTAATTTAATTTGCCTTGCAGTATTCTAGCTTGTTCACCTTCATTAGCACTAGACAGATGACTGCTAGAGTCTCCTGCAGTGAAATGTCATGGCTTGGTGCCACATAAACTATTTGTAATCCTTGCCGATTACAAAAAAAAAATGATCAAATAATTATGTTCACTGCAACTATGCCAATTAAAATGAAACCTAACTTCATTTTCTACCATTTTTTTCTTGTTGCATGTAATATAATTACCAATTAGATGGATTTCACACTTTGTATATAATGTGTAAAACAGTAGGCTCAAGTGGAAAGGTCATGGTTTTAAGTCATAGTGCTCTACAATCAATTAAATAATTTTACATTTGCAGCCCGCAGTTTAGCACTATACATTTCTGGTGTATACCTTTTAAGTGTCAAATTTAAAATCAACTTGAATTGTCATAGCATAATGCACAATATATTCTTTGTATAAAAATTAACCCATTACTTCAGAATAGGTATAGTAGGTGTAACTCATTGACATTTTGTTTGCTAAAGCACCATGGGTGGAAATTAAACAAGCAGTTACGTCACTTATTTGCCATGCCCCTTTAAAATGGCATGCACCTAAGTCAAAAAAGCCTTGCAAAAATGTCATAAAGCTTCCCTACATGCACATCAGATTCAGGTACATATTACTACCACCACTTTTGGAAAATGTCGCTATAGCTGTGACAAATGCAAGAAGAATTACCACCAATTGGCAGATGAGCAAACTGGCAGTAGTTTGAACCAATACAGAGCTGGCATACAAAAGATGCCAGTGCTCAGAGTGGGGCATCTTGTGCTGGGAAGTTTCCCACACAGTGCTACCTACACCTACAGAGTGGGGCATCTTGTACTGGGAAGTTTCCCACACAGTGCTGTAAAGCAGGCTGGCAGCTGAAAAGCCTATTTCATTCTCCATAAATCACCCCAGCGCTAAATCCAGGGGTAATCTTTAGTAATGCTTCTATATACAATGCCACTCTGGGGTGCAGCCCTTCACAGACCAGGAAATCTTCAACAAACTGAAAAAAACACAGAAGAGAGCGCAAATACCCCATGCATTACTATAAGCAAATTTATTAAGTCCACCAAGACAAATGGATACTCACAAGCAGACAAAAATATTATTATTATTATTTTCATTTTTACTTTTATTTTTATTTGTATTGTTATTTTTATTATCATTGTTCCCCCCAAGTAGTGTATTTGCGCTCCATCAAACAAAGTGGGCGTGCCCCGCAGGTAACGCACTTCTTGCCTGCCCAGCTCCTCTGCATTCTGGGTTGACCAGCATGCATTCCAGCAGTCATGTTGGCCCCATCCTGTGAGTGACACACGTCTGGTCTGCCCGGCTTCCTTGGGTTCCGGGTTGATCAGCTTGCGCTCCAACAGCTTTGCTGGTGCTGGCGAGTTTCTGCTAATGGCAGTTAATCACACTATATCCTTTATGTGCTGATTGGGATCTTTTAGATGTGCACACTTGTGCATATACATTTTCGTGCATTTGACTATGGGTGTTTTCTTTATGAGTAATTGCTGCTGCTTTTTTTTTTTTTTCATGCTCTCATTATTTTTTCTATTGTAATTACATGGGTGTTGTAGGGCATCATTAGCTTGCCAGGTTACCCATTGGTGGTTTAGGCCTGTCTATTTGTCTGCCTCCTAAAGGTGAGGCCTCATTGATCTGAGACCATTTAAATAATAACTGCCTATGAGATTGGTTTAGCTCTGAGAAAGAGGCATGTCCCCAAAATCTGCCTTCCAATCATTTGGTCTCAAGACAGGTTTCACCACATTCAGCTGCATCAGTTACATGCTTGCTGTTTTTATTTGCTTGTGGTAATGCAGGAGGTGTTTGCACCCTCCTGTGATTTTTTTGGCAAGTGAAAATAAACAAAGGGGCAGGGATGCAGGCTGATGCCATTACCAAAATAAAGCCATAGTCATACATGGACAACAATGTCAGTCAGTATCCACACCCTTGTGTGTACTTGTCAGCAAGGAAATTTACTATCCAGAAGCTGAGTAGGCTCAAGGAAAAGCCATTGGTTTCTATAATGCATAGCCAAAAGTGTCCTAGCTAGCAAGGGGCCAATATGCACACGATTTCTGCTTTTTTGACCTTACAGCCTCAGTGTTGTTCCCTACACACAGGACATAATTATATACCTTTTTCCAACAGGTACAGTACATGGATCTGTTACCCATACCAATCTTTGCTGTGCGGAAGAGCAACAGAATTCAAAGAAGTGCGTGTGGCCCCATGCCCTGAACATGGGGAAGGTATCTTGCAAAAGCAACCACATTATCCATCATCAATTACATTGTACAGAGATCCAGGTGCTCATCCAATCATGATGAATGATGCCCATCAAAAGATGCATGTTGGCCTATGTTTAGTTAATGCAGTCAGGCATCTATATGATTAAAGGTTGAGAGTGGCACAGTATTTAGCATGTATTTATGTCCTTTTAAATTATTATATATTGTTTACTTATTTATGCATGTGTCTACCACATTTAAAGGGGCAGCAGTTTATATTTGCAATTGTATTTAGTTGGGATTTGGTGCCTTCACAAAATCTTAATGCTTCTGGTGATAACTGCCAGCATGCATAGGTCAGCTCTCAAACAAACTATCAAACCCTCAAATGGCTGTTTTGAACCACTTGCCAACCGCTTACTATATAAATACGGCGAACAAAGTGGCTCGTACAGGCAAAACAACTGTTGGATACGTTGCTTGCCTGGTGGCAGCTAGGGGGCAAGCACGCACCGCAGCCGCCGCGCTCCCGCCCCGAGCTTCAGCGGGGAAGCTGATGCGTGTGTCAGGCAGCTCCGATTGCCGCTTGACACCCGCAATCAATCCCCACTGAGAGAGAAGGACAGTAGAGCCCATGTGATCCTTCTATATAGGATCACATGTCTAAATCGTCATTTCATAAGCCACGCCCCCCACAGTTATAATCAACCCCCTAGGCTCACATTTAACTCCTTGATCACCCACAGGGTTAACCCCTTCCCTGCCAGTGTCATTATTACAGTAACAGTGCATATTTTAAGTAGGGCTGCCACGACGCGTCGACGTAGTCGACTACGTCGACTCCAAAAAAAAGCGTCGACGCGTCAGCACGTGACGTGACGTCACACGCATCTCGCGCGAGTTGCATTAAAATAGCGGAACAGCAGTGGTAATGGCGACATCTGATCCTGGGGGAGAAAAAGCCAGCAGCAGCAGCGGTTCCACGTCCAGCAGCAGAGTACAAAAGGCTTCCAGCAGCAGTTCCAGCAGCACACCACAAGTACAAAAGACAGCGAGAGCCCGATCACGGTCATCAAGGGTATGGGAATACTTTCAGCAGAGGCCAAATAAAATGGTCCTCTGTTCCCTTTGCAAAAGTGAAATGGCATACCACGGCAGCACAACTGCTATGCATGAGCACCTCAGAAGAAAGCATCCTGACGCACTGACCACAAAGGACGAGCCATCTTTGTAAGTACTAGTACTACTAATTTCAACAATATAATTAATGCATTGCTAGCTGATGATTGCTTAGGCCGGGCCAGCTCACTTTTCTTAAATGGACTACAAGGCATTTTGCATTTGCAGCCCTCAGTGTCTGTCTTGTGGATCCCTCAGGTCATGATTGACAACAAGTGCAATGATCTGACCATGACCACCAGCACACCTGAGAGCTATTTTGACTGTGACTGCACTCTGCAGCATTATTAATTACAACATTGGCCATGGATATCTCAAAATTCTACTAGAAAAAATACAATTAATATTGTTAGCGTTGAGGCTGAGCATTCATAGATGTGTAAATTGGTAATGTTATTAATTATTATTATTATTAATTATTATTATTGTTGTTTTTCCTCAGGAAGAGGCAAAGCTGTGTACAAGATTTCTACTTTCATAAAAAGGATGTCACTGCTTGCACACCCCAAGTGGCCATTACACTTACCAATAGCATACTCAACATGATTGTAAAAGATATGAGACCTCTTTCTATTGTAGACGGTCAAGGATTTCGTGAGATGATCAGCACATTTTACCCAGGATACACACTTCCCTCCAGGTCCCATTTCACGAAGCTGATGGAGAGGAAATATGAGGAGAATTTTGAAAGATTGAAAGCGTCAATCAAAGATGTCAAATCCAAAATAGCTCTCACCACAGACGCATGGACCAGTATTGCCACAGAGGCATACTTGGGTGTCACATGCCACTTCATTAATGAAGACTGGAAGCTTACATCCTACAATCTGACCACTATGCCACTTGAAGATCGCCACACAGCTGAAAACATTGCTAACTGGGTGGAAAAAGCAGCTGAGAAGTTTGAGATATCCATGGCCAATGTAATTGCAGTTGTTCATGATAATGCTTCAAATGTTGTCACTGCTCTGCGTATTTTGGAAGAAAAGCATCCTTCTCTCAGGTGTGCTGGTCAGAGATGTATAGTAACGAAGTAGAACTACTTAAGTACTGTACTTAAGTACCGAAATGCGGTATCTGTACTTTCCTAGAGTAGAATTTTTTTCTCCTACTTCTACTTTTACTTCACTACATTTTTTTGATGATTTCGATACTTCTACTCAAGTATTTTTTTTTTGTGCTGCATAGTTACTCGTTACTTTTAAAAAAATTACCACTGCCAGAACAGTAGATGGCAGGTTACATAAAGCTCAAAAAAATGTGTATAATGTCATTTGTAAATCAGCGCATACGAAAATAAAGGCTGTGTATAATAAAAGCTGCTATACCAAATCTTTCCAATAAAAAGAAAATATGAAACAAACAAATAAATTGTGCTACAGCGCTTAAAGTGCATCAAGAAACTACTAACAAACACAACTTGGCTGTGCGAATAAAGTGCCTGTGCAATCGATATATCATCGTTGCCCCCAGTGCCCTGCCCACACTCCACACAGTATCAAAAATAAAGTGACATGAATGTGCTAAAGCCTAAATGCAGTGAAAATAATTATTACCACAATGTAACAGTAAATTTAATTCATATAAAATATGACAATAAATCACAATAAAATAAGTTATGATATAAGTTAGGTCAGGTGCGTGCAACAAGTTGAAGTGTGTAAACCTATCTATAACGAAAAGTCCATAAATGAATTCCAGTGTGCAAATCTAAAGTGTCACTTCACTTGTCAGATGCTTCCACCTCCTTCAGTGCTCGAGTGACCGACCAACACACTTAATGGTGGTGGGACTGGGGGATAGCGTCTGGGTGGCACTGTGGCACTGACTGCGCTGGTTCAAAAAGCCATATATATTTAATTATTTCAATTCTCAATCTCATTGGTCCTCTCCTCATAAGATATTAATAACTTAAGATTAGTTGATGAACTTCTTGGCGGCCCTGGCAGGATGACGGGGACACCCGCCACTTCTGGAGCCGAGCCGCTGTGATTCCCCAACATGTGACAAAGTGACAGCCAGGAGATCTAGTGGCTAGTAGTGCTCAACAATACCGCTTTTATATATAAAAATGAAATAAAATATACTGACTCACAATTTAGTAGTAGTAGGTAGCGTGTAGCAGTAGGCAGCACAATTCAGTTCAATCAATCCCACAGCCTCGCTCGCGCCGTGGCCCGCGGAATCACTGTCATGATCATCAAGTTAAGACCGCACAGGAGGAGCCATGCTGCCGTCTTCCCGCTCGAGGTCTCTGCCTCTAGACGTGTTGTGTGTCACTCAGACTCCACCCCTTAGGGCCCTTACTGAGAGGAGTTGTGACGCGGGCGGCCGGACACGGGAGCAGGACTCGGAGCATTTTCTTCGTTATCTCATCTTCTTCTCTATGAGGTGAGTGAGGTGGACCGTGGAGAGGGCCTAATCCTTGCCATGGCAAATGTGCCATTTGAGAATCAAATAATCAATATAAAATATTAATATATTATATACACACGGGTCATGGGTGGCTTTTTTGAACCAAGAAGAATGAGACTGACGGCTATGATGATTATCCGACCATCCATGGTCCATGGACCATAAGTGTTGTGTTGTGGTGCGGCCTGTGCTTCCTGCGGCCTGCCTCTGCCTGTGCGGCTGTGCCTGCACTGTAGTGGCCACTGGCAGTGGCACTTGACTTGAGCAAAGCAAATGAGCACTACTAGTGTGAAGGACAGGTGGTGGAAGCATGTTCTGACAAGTTCTTATAATGAAAATAATATAGACAGCTTTTTGAACCAGTGCAGTGCCAGTGCTACTAAGGTGAGAGGCAGAGAGAGAGGCTATCCAGTCCACCACTTTATTGAGCAGATCACAGAAGAAAGGTGGAAGCATCTGACAGCAAGTGACAAGCACTTCTTAGATTGCACACTGGAGTTCAGTTATGGACTTTTCCTTATAAAGTTTAGTTTACACACTTAAACTTGCACTTAACGTATTCACAATCACAACTTATTTTATTGTGGTATTGTCATATATATTTTATATGAATTACATTTACATTGTGGGAATAATTTGCACTGCATTTAGCACAGACATGTCACTTTATTTTTGATACTGTGGGCGATGATTTTGAATACAAGAAGAATATATATAATTGCAGGCACTTTATTAGCATTTTTAGCACAGCCACTTTGTTAGTAGTTTTTGATGCATTTTTCACTTTAAGTGTTGTAGGTTTGATGAAGCTGGCCTGGCACATCATCATCAATTGAGCAAATCAAATCAAACCGCGATTAAGAAGACTGCGCATGCTCCTGTTCTGCCTTTTGATCAGCTGAAAAGATGGACGAACCAAAAACACCACCTTCCACCCCTGGCCCTTCAACTTCAAGTGATCTGCCTGGCTGTGAGAGTGAGGAAGCTCAGGAAGGAGACCACCCCTGGCTTTAAAAGGGGAAGGGAGGGACATACTTTATCTGTTTTTTGTTTACAAAAAGTTACAGCCTAAGGAATTGTGATTGTCCTTTAGGTTAATCATTTGAATAAATCATTTGAAATAATAAAAAACAATATGATGTTCAAACTTTTGACTTCTTTCTTGAATAACTACATAACACAGTACTTGTACTTCTACTTTCAGTACTTGAGTAGAAATTTTTTTTCAAAACTACTGGTACTTTTTACTTTTAGTACTTAAGTAGCAATTTTTTTGAAAAAACTACTTGCAATACTTAAGTAAAAAAAATGTTGAATACTTTAGTACTTCTACTTAAGTAACTTTTTCTGCGAGCACTTCCACTTCTACTCAAGTAACTTTTTGATCGAGCACTTGTACTTTTACTCAAGTAGAAATTTTGAGTACTTTATACAAGTCTGGTGCTGGTCATACATTGCAGCTAGTTGTCAACCATGCCCTGAGGGATCCCCAGATCAGCAAGACACTGAGGGCTGCGCAGTGCCTTGTGGAACATTTTAAAAAAAGTGAGCTGGCCACTACGAAGCTTAAAGCAAAGCAACAACAAATGGGTACCCCTGATCATGCACTAATAAATGATGTATCTGTAAGATGGAACAGTACTTTACACATGATCAGTCGCCTGCTTGAACAGAGATGGCCTGTGACTGCCACACTTTCCGATCCTGATGTCACAACACGAGGGAAGCGCTTCCTGGATTTAAAACATGATCAGTGGAGCTTACTTGAGGAAGTGGAACAAGTCTTGAAGCCTTTTGAGTGTGCTACTGTTTTCTTGAGTGGAGAGTCCTATGTGACTGGTTCCGCTCTACTTCCTTTGGTAAAAGGCCTCCAGAAATCCATACAGAGCACAATTTGCGAGATAGCGGCAGTCAAGGCTTTCCAAAATGTTGCTGCACAGGAGATGACCACAAGATGGGAGAGGGAAACTAAATTCAGAGATGACGGAGGAGAAAATATATGTCTTATTGCAGCAGCCCTGGACCCCAGATTCCGCAAGCTAAAATTCCTGGCAGCAGAGAATAGCTTAAAAGTTCACCTCAAGGTCCAAGCTCTTGCTCTTGAAGAGAAAAGAAGATATGAGGAAGAGCAAACACATCAACGTCAATGTGAGGAACAGGTTCAGTCAGCCAGTGCAATGAGTCCAGACATGAAACTTTCAGAAAAGAGGCAAGTGTCTATGTTGGACTCTTTGCTCGGTTCAGATTCAGATGAACACCACAGTAATGGTGAGGATGACACTGGTCACATCCAAGATCCAGAAATTCACAGTGAAGTTGTGAGGAATGAGATACACATGTACTTTAGTGAGCAGGCCATTCCAAAGGAAGACAATCCACTGAAATGGTGGAAGGAAAATGAAGGGAGGTTTCCCATCTTGGCCATGCTGGCAAAGAGTTACTTGTGTGTGCCTGCAACATCAACCCCATCTAAAAGGCTTTTCTCAGTTGCTGGCAACATTGTGACTAAAAAAAGAGCAAGCCTAACTGCAGAGCATGTCGATATGCTAACCTTCCTCCATTGCAATGCTATATTATAGGTACAGGCCCCCAACCTGTACCTATTGCACTCTCTTGGGTTGTATTGTTGGACTTCTTTAAACTACAAGATGGCTGTTGGCTGCCTTCAGGTAATCTTTCCTCAGTATTGGCCATTATAATTTGCACAGTGTTGAGCGGTGCTTGCTTTTTGTTGGACTTGGCTCCTTTAAAACTATGTTAGTTTTTAGGTATGTTTTACATTTACAAGTAACACACACACCAAAAAAATACTGGTCAAACACTGTATATGGAAAACATACCTAAAAAGTAACCAAGTTTTAAAGGAGCCAACTAGTCCAACAAAAGCACTGCTCAACACTGTGCAAAAGTAATGGCCAAAAATAATGGCCAATACAGCAAAAGATTACCTGAAGGCAGAGAGCTGACTTGTAGTTTAAAGAAGTTAAAGTGTTAGGCAGATATGGCATTTTTCATGCCTGATGCCCTAAAGTGTTTGGCACTTTATGTGTCTCTTGTATTTTTGCACAGTTGCACAAGTTAGTGTTGTTGAGCACTGCAGTGCTTTATAATTTATATGGCATTTTGAATGCTTTTGGTTTTGAATTAATGGCATTATTCCTGCCTGATGTTAAAGTGTTGTTTACATTTTATTTTTGCCACTGAAACTTCAACCACATTGAAGTATTTTTTGGAAAAACTTTAATAAAAGTTGAAATATTATATTAGAAGTTGTACGTATCATTTTTTGTAAAGTTATTCAAAGGATTATTTAACTAATCAAAGAAAGAACACTAGATTAAGCAAAAAAAACAAAAAATTTAAATAATCGTTAGATTAGTCGACTAATCGTAAAAATAATCGATAGATTAGTCGACAGACAAATTAATCGTTAGTTGCAGCCCTAATTTTAAGTACTGATTACTGTAGTAATGTCACTGGTACCCCCAAAAGTGTCAAAAAATGTCAGTTAGGGGTCCGATCTGTCTGCCGCAATGTCGCAGTCCCGCAAAAAATTGCAGATCGCCGCCATTACTAGTAAAAAAATAAATAAATAAATAAATAAAATTGACATAAATCTTTCCTTTAGTTAGTAGACGTCATAACTTTTGCGCAAGCCAATCAAAATACGCTTATTGCGATTATTTTTACCAAAAATATGTAGCCAAAAACAAATTGGCCTAAAATGTTAAAAAATTTTGATTTTTAAATAGCAGAATGTGAAAAATATTGTTTTGTTTTTTTTTTCAAAATTGTCGCTCGTTTTTTGTTTATAGCGAAAAAAAATAAAAATCGCACAGGTGATCAAATACCACCAAAAGAAAGCTCTATTTGTGGGAAATTGTCCGTTAAAGTAACGCAGTGCTGAATCGCAAAATAGGGCCTGGTCATTAGGGGGCAAATCCTTCCGGTCTTAAAGTGGTTAAAGTTGATCACGCATGCAGCATCATGGCAACTGCAGATCTAAATAGAGACTAAAGGCCCGTACACACGTACCGATCGTCGGCATACAAACGTCGGTGGACGAAGGATCTGCCGATTGTACGCGTGTTAGTATGGTGCCTCCGACAGATGTCTGCGCACAATCCGCGGACAAAAGTCTTTCTTGCAAACATGAAAATATTTGTATGCCGACACCAGAACGGACGATTGTTCGCCTGTCAGTACACAATTCGGCCGACAGACCGCAGATTTGCAAGACTGGGCATGCTCAGAAAATAGAAAACACAGGGAAAGTTAACCATTACATGACATCACTTCTGCAGTCGGCGGACAAAATTCTTGTGCTGTCCTTGTGCTGTCTTTTCACTTTTCAGCAGACACCGACATCCCGGGGAGAAAAGAGGAACATTTGTATGCCGACCATCGGTACGTGTGTACGGGGCTTTACATGGCACCTTCATCAGCTACAAAATTTTTAGTTCTGCTTTAAAACTGATCTCCCCATACTGAAATTCATCTAGCCCCCCACTAGCTAATCACCAAATTAGATTAAATTATACATTTCCCCAATAGTTACTTGAATCTATGGTCATGGTACACACCCAATTCCGAGTATTCTTCTTTTTCTCTGGTGACATGAACACTTTGAATAGGCTATAAAGACAGTCAGTTGAAATGTATACAGTAATACCTTGGTTTGCAAGTATAATTTGTTCCAGCAGCTTGCTTGTAATCCAAAACACTCGTATATCAAAGCAAGTTTTCCCATAGGAAATCATGGAAACTCAGATGATTCGTTCCACAACCATTTATTGGTATAAATAAAGATATGCTGCTATCATATCTAAAGTACATTACTGTACAGTATAAGCATGCTATCTCCTCTGTTAAATAACATTATGTGTCCCTCTGTCTGTACTGTATATAAAGATGCAGATTTATACTGTATTAGAGCGTCTCCGGCGCTCGTGTGACTCCTCAGCTCTCTGCTTCTCTCCTCCCCTCCTCCTCAGATGACGTCAGCGGGAGTGATCGGCCCCGCCCGCTGGGGAGAGCAAGGATCTTACATTCTTTTTTTTTGTAAGATTTAGGAAGATCATTTTAGACAACATACAGTATGTCAGAGTTTTAAAATGTGTAAAATATATTCATTTTTGTAATACCATCTCTTGAAATAAGAGATTCTTTCAAAGACCCATTTTAAAATAACAAATTATTGCTAATACAGATTACAGAATAATCTGTTAGGCCCCTTTCACACTTGTGCATCTTGTCGTGCGACTTGTCCTGCGACTTCAGACTGCAAGGTCGTACACATTGATTTCCAATGAGCACCATTTATATCTGTGTGACTTCAAGTCACAACAACTTCAAAGTAGTCCCTGCACTAATTTAGTCCGACTTTGATGTGTTTTGAGGTCCATAGACATAGGCATTGCTTCAAGTCCAGTCAAAATCGCGGCAAAAAATCGTGGCAAAATCGCAGTAAAATTGTGCGACTTTTAGGTCGCACAAGTGTGAAAGGGGCCTTAATCCCAAAGGGAAATTGTTGCAACCAGTGCCATCTTAAGAGCATTATAGGCCCCCGGGCAATGCAGTGCACTGGGGCCCTGCCTGAACACAAGAATAAAAATGAAAATTATCGATAAGGCTATATTTATTGTACCTCCAATAAAATCATTGTTTAAACAATAACACAACCTTTGGACAATTTAACACGAGGTTGAAAACCAAAAATTGAAAAACAAGAAATTACAGACTGAAAGGGCACAGTACGAAGGCACTATGAATTATTTATACTTCTTTGTAGAGAATTCTTTTATAATTGGCTTGAAGTCAATGGTCTTCAGGATGTCATTTTCTATAGGCCACACAACCAAATGGAGGAGGTAGAGCTGGAATTTATATCACTATTGGGAAAAGTGGCTAAACTGGGATCAGTCATCGTATTGGGGGACTTCAATTATCCCGACATTGACTGGGAAGAGGGGACTACACACTCACAGAAGGCCCATCTATTCATGGAAACCTTACAGGATAACTACATGTCTCAGTTGGTGGATTCTCCTACTAGAGAAAATACGGTCCTGGATCTATTGATCACTAATGACCCAGAGCTAATCTCGGAGGTAGGAGTCCAGAACAACCTGGGCTCTAACGATCACAGGATGATCACATTTAGTGTAAATAACAATATAACAAGGCAAGTGGGGAACTTAAGAACCCTAAACTTCAGAAGGGCAAACTTTCCCAAATTGTGCTCCATGATGGAAAGGGTAAACTGGGACCAAATCCTAGGAACCCTGACCACGGAGGAAAAATGGGATTGCTTTAGGAACATATTAAACAAATGCATCTCGCAGTGCATTCCTATGGGAAATAAATTTAGAAGAGACAAAGCCAAACCTGGCTGGTTAAACCGTAATGTTAAAAAACATATTAAGGGAAAAAAAATTGGCCTTTAAGAAATATAAATCAGAGGGCACAGTATCGGCTTTCATGCAATACAAGGAGGCATATAAGAAATGTAAATACGAAATCAAAATGGCTAAAATCAGCTTTGAGAGACAAATAGCGGAGGATAGTAAAAAGAACCCAAAGAAATTCTTTAAATATATCAATAGCAAAAAAACTAGGGCAGAGCATATTGCACACATAATTAACGATGATGGGAGGATGGTTACAGAGGACACTGAAAAGGCAACCGTGCTGAATGCCTTTTTCTCGTCAGTCTTTACTCAGGAAAAGGAGGGGTACACTGACCATGATTGTATGGTTAGTAGTAATACACAGGACTTGCCGCTATGGCTAACAGAGGGTGAAATTAGCGAAAGGCTGGATAAAATTAACACAAATAAATCACCAGGCCCGGATGACGTACATCCGAGAGTACTCAAAGAACTTAGTACTGTTCCTGATCTTTTCTGACAGTATTATGACAGGAAATGTACCAGGGGATTGGAGGAAAGCTAACGTGATACCGATATTCAAAAAAGGGCAGAGGCATGTCCCGGGAAATTATAGGCCTTTCAGTCTGACATCGATAGTATGTAAACTTCTGGAGGGGATGATAAGGGACTATATCGTGGAGTTTGCTAAAGACAACAACATCATCAGCAGTAACCAGCACGGGTTTACAAATGGGCTTTCTTATCAAACCAATCTCTTAACATTCTACGAGGAGGTGAGCTGTGAGCTAGATATGGGGAAACCAGTGGATGTGGTGTACCTGGATTTAGCTAAGGCGTTTGATACAGTTCCCCACAAGCGCTTAATTTATAAAATAAGGTCTGCAGGCATTAACCGCCAGGTCTGCTCTTGGATACGGAACTGGCTAAAAGGGCGTGTCCAAAGGGTGGTAATAAATAGCGCATACTCAGACTGGTCTCAGGTGGTAAGTGGGGTCCCCCAAGGCTCAGTCCTGGAACTAACCCTGTTCAATTTATTCATAAACAGCATTGAGGACGGGATCAGTAGCTCTATATCAGTTTTTGCAGATGACACAAAATTGGGCAGGGCAATAACTGCACAGCATGAAGCAGATATCCTACAGAATGACCTGGACAAAATAACGGAGTGGGCAACGACATGGCAAATGAGGTTTAATGTGGAGAAGTATAAGGTTTTGCACTTGGGGACTAAAAGCATAAAAGCACAATACACTTTAGGGGGGGGAACCTTTGGGGGAATCAAAAATGGAGAAAGAGCTGGGAGTCCTGGTAGAGGATAGACTAAGCAATAGCATGCAATGTCAAGCGGCAGCTGCCAAAGCCGGCAGAATATTAGCATGCATAAAGAAAGGTATGCATTCCAGAGATAAAACTATAATCCTTCCACTTTATAAAACTCTGGTCCGACCATATCTGGAGTATTCTGTCCAGTTCTGGTCGCCGGTCCTCAGGAGGGATGTGTTGGAGCTGGAGAAAGTCCAGAGAAGGGCAACTAAACTAATTAGGGGATTATGAAGAGTGTCTGCAATCCCTTGATTTATTCTCCCTTGAGAAGACACGCCTGAGAGGGGACATGATAGCAATTTATAAATATCTCAATGGTGATCTCAGCATAGAAAATAATCTATTTAGTCGGAAGGATTGCATGAGGACTAGAGGGCATACAATGCGATTAGAGGAGAAGCGTTTTAACCTCAGGCAACGAGGGGGGTTCTTTACTGTTAGGGCTACAAGATTGTGGAATTCTCTACCACAAGAGGTGGCTTCTGCGGGAAGTATGGTGGCTTTCAAAAGACTCTTAGACATACATCTCAAGAATCAGAACATTCAGGGGTATGCAAGATGATTACTGCCACACACACCTACACAGGTTGAACTGGATGGACTATTGTCTTTATTCAACCTCACCTACTATGTAACTATGTAACTATACACATGAGTGAAAGCCAGTCCAAATGCTGCTGCCCCATTGTGCTACAAAGCTCACTTTTTATCAGTTTCAATCTTGAGAATGAATGCATAGAATGCCGGGCCCAGGAGTATATAATGCACAGAATTCAGGGTCCAGGAGAACATAATGCACAGAATGCAGGGTCCAGAAGTACAGAATGCACAAAATGCCAGGTCCAGGAGTACAGAATGCACAGAATGCAGGGTCCAGGAGTACATAATGCACAGAATGCAAGGTCCAGGAGCACATAATGCACAGAATTCAGTGCCCAGGAGTACATGATGCACAGAATGCAGTGTCCAGGAGTACAGAATGCACAGAATTCAGGGTCCAGGAGTACATAATGCACAGAATGCGGGGCCCAGGAGTACATAATGCACAGAATGCCGGGACCAGGAGTACAGAATGCACAGAATACGGAGTCCAGGAGTACATAATGCACAGAATGCAGGGTCCAGGAATACATAATGCACAGAATGCAAGGTCCAGGAGTACATAATGCACAAAATGCAGTGCCCAGGAGTAAATAATGCACAGAATTCAGGGTCCAGGAGTACAGAATGCAGGGTCCAGGAGTACATAATGCACAGAATGCAGGGTACAGGAGTACATAATGCACAGAATGCAGGGTCCAGGGGTACATAATGCATAGAATGCAGAGAACAGGAGTGTGTAAAGCATAGTAAGAGTCAGGACTGATACAACATAACCTAAAATCCAACCCCTCAGTACTTTCATGAAATGTAAAATGCTGTTAAAATCTATTTTTTTTTAAGTTGAAAAGAACATGAAATTGATCCCTTCCAGTGATGATATGCCAGCAGTGTAAGGGTTACCTGCATTTTAACTTGGTCTGATCCTCTGACAGAGGATTCCGTTGAGGCAGAGCGATGTGCCTCCACCCCCTCCAGCTCTGTGTACAGGAAAGCATCAAAGCAGGAGGAGGAGAGGCGGGTTCAGTGTACTCCGACACACACAGTGAGGACTGCAGAGGCAGCCGGGGAGACATCCCGGCTACCATACAAAGTGTTGCTCACAGTGTGCGGGAACCAACCATTGTAATGTTCTGGTACCTTTGGGTACCCTAATTACTCTTTCATAAGTGTATGCGCCCCACCATTCTCTTTTGGTAAGGTGCGCATACACCTTTAAGACTGATGCTGTCATCACTGAGCGCCGGACTGACTTAGTACTGTTCCTGATCTTTTCTGACAGTATTATGACAGAAAATGTACCAGGGGATTGGAGGAAAGCTAACGTGATACCGATATTCAAAAAAGGGCAGAGGCATGTCCCGGGAAATTATAGGCCTTTCAGTCTGACATCGATAGTATGTAAACTTCTGGAGGGGATGATAAGGGACTATATCGTGGAGTTTGCTAAAAACAACAACATCATCAGCAGTAACCAGCACGGGTTTACAAATGGGCTTTCTTATCAAACCAATCTCTTAACATTCTACGAGGAGGTGAGCTGTGAGCTAGATATGGGGAAACCAGTGGATGTGGTGTACCTGGATTTAGCTAAGGCGTTTGATACAGTTCCCCACAAGCGCTTAATTTATAAAATAAGGTCTGCAGGCATTAACCGCCAGGTCTGCTCTTGGATACGGAACTGGCTAAAAGGGCGTGTCCAAAGGGTGGTAATAAATAGCGCATACTCAGACTGGTCTCAGGTGGTAAGTGGGGTCCCCCAAGGCTCAGTCCTGGAACTAACCCTGTTCAATTTATTCATAAACAGCATTGAGGACGGGATCAGTAGCTCTATATCAGTTTTTGCAGATGACACAAAATTGGGCAGGGCAATAACTGCACAGCATGAAGCAGATATCCTACAGAATGACCTGGACAAAATAACGGAGTGGGCAACGACATGGCAAATGAGGTTTAATGTGGAGAAGTATAAGGTTTTGCACTTGGGGACTAAAAGCATAAAAGCACAATACACTTTAGGGGGGGGAACCTTTGGGGGAATCAAAAATGGAGAAAGAGCTGGGAGTCCTGGTAGAGGATAGACTAAGCAATAGCATGCAATGTCAAGCGGCAGCTGCCAAAGCCGGCAGAATATTAGCATGCATAAAGAAAGGTATGCATTCCAGAGATAAAACTATAATCCTTCCACTTTATAAAACTCTGGTCCGACCATATCTGGAGTATTCTGTCCAGTTCTGGTCGCCGGTCCTCAGGAGGGATGTGTTGGAGCTGGAGAAAGTCCAGAGAAGGGCAACTAAACTAATTAGGGGATTATGAAGAGTGTCTGCAATCCCTTGATTTATTCTCCCTTGAGAAGACACGCCTGAGAGGGGACATGATAGCAATTTATAAATATCTCAATGGTGATCTCAGCATAGAAAATAATCTATTTAGTCGGAAGGATTGCATGAGGACTAGAGGGCATACAATGCGATTAGAGGAGAAGCGTTTTAACCTCAGGCAACGAGGGGGGTTCTTTACTGTTAGGGCTACAAGATTGTGGAATTCTCTACCACAAGAGGTGGCTTCTGCGGGAAGTATGGTGGCTTTCAAAAGACTCTTAGACGTACATCTCAAGAATCAGAACATTCAGGGGTATGCAAGATGATTACTGCCACACACACCTACACAGGTTGAACTGGATGGACTATTGTCTTTATTCAACCTCACCTACTATGTAACTATGTAACTATACACATGAGTGAAAGCCAGTCCAAATGCTGCTGCCCCATTGTGCTACAAAGCTCACTTTTTATCAGTTTCAATCTTGAGAATGAATGCATAGAATGCCGGGCCCAGGAGTATATAATGCACAGAATTCAGGGTCCAGGAGAACATAATGCACAGAATGCAGGGTCCAGAAGTACAGAATGCACAAAATGCCAGGTCCAGGAGTACAGAATGCACAGAATGCAGGGTCCAGGAGTACATAATGCACAGAATGCAAGGTCCAGGAGCACATAATGCACAGAATTCAGTGCCCAGGAGTACATGATGCACAGAATGCAGTGTCCAGGAGTACAGAATGCACAGAATTCAGGGTCCAGGAGTACATAATGCACAGAATGCGGGGCCCAGGAGTACATAATGCACAGAATGCCGGGACCAGGAGTACAGAATGCACAGAATACGGAGTCCAGGAGTACATAATGCACAGAATGCAGGGTCCAGGAATACATAATGCACAGAATGCAAGGTCCAGGAGTACATAATGCACAAAATGCAGTGCCCAGGAGTAAATAATGCACAGAATTCAGGGTCCAGGAGTACAGAATGCAGGGTCCAGGAGTACATAATGCACAGAATGCAGGGTACAGGAGTACATAATGCACAGAATGCAGGGTCCAGGGGTACATAATGCATAGAATGCAGAGAACAGGAGTGTGTAAAGCATAGTAAGAGTCAGGACTGATACAACATAACCTAAAATCCAACCCCTCAGTACTTTCATGAAATGTAAAATGCTGTTAAAATCTATTTTTTTTTAAGTTGAAAAGAACATGAAATTGATCCCTTCCAGTGATGATATGCCAGCAGTGTAAGGGTTACCTGCATTTTAACTTGGTCTGATCCTCTGACAGAGGATTCCGTTGAGGCAGAGCGATGTGCCTCCACCCCCTCCAGCTCTGTGTACAGGAAAGCATCAAAGCAGGAGGAGGAGAGGCGGGTTCAGTGTACTCCGACACACACAGTGAGGACTGCAGAGGCAGCCGGGGAGACATCCCGGCTACCATACAAAGTGTTGCTCACAGTGTGCGGGAACCAACCATTGTAATGTTCTGGTACCTTTGGGTACCCTAATTACTCTTTCATAAGTGTATGCGCCCCACCATTCTCTTTTGGTAAGGTGCGCATACACCTTTAAGACTGATGCTGTCATCACTGAGCGCCGGACTGACTTAGTACTGTTCCTGATCTTTTCTGACAGTATTATGACAGAAAATGTACCAGGGGATTGGAGGAAAGCTAACGTGATACCGATATTCAAAAAAGGGCAGAGGCATGTCCCGGGAAATTATAGGCCTTTCAGTCTGACATCGATAGTATGTAAACTTCTGGAGGGGATGATAAGGGACTATATCGTGGAGTTTGCTAAAGACAACAACATCATCAGCAGTAACCAGCACGGGTTTACAAATGGGCTTTCTTATCAAACCAATCTCTTAACATTCTACGAGGAGGTGAGCTGTGAGCTAGATATGGGGAAACCAGTGGATGTGGTGTACCTGGATTTAGCTAAGGCGTTTGATACAGTTCCCCACAAGCGCTTAATTTATAAAATAAGGTCTGCAGGCATTAACCGCCAGGTCTGCTCTTGGATACGGAACTGGCTAAAAGGGCGTGTCCAAAGGGTGGTAATAAATAGCGCATACTCAGACTGGTCTCAGGTGGTAAGTGGGGTCCCCCAAGGCTCAGTCCTGGAACTAACCCTGTTCAATTTATTCATAAACAGCATTGAGGACGGGATCAGTAGCTCTATATCAGTTTTTGCAGATGACACAAAATTGGGCAGGGCAATAACTGCACAGCATGAAGCAGATATCCTACAGAATGACCTGGACAAAATAACGGAGTGGGCAACGACATGGCAAATGAGGTTTAATGTGGAGAAGTATAAGGTTTTGCACTTGGGGACTAAAAGCATAAAAGCACAATACACTTTAGGGGGGGGAACCTTTGGGGGAATCAAAAATGGAGAAAGAGCTGGGAGTCCTGGTAGAGGATAGACTAAGCAATAGCATGCAATGTCAAGCGGCAGCTGCCAAAGCCGGCAGAATATTAGCATGCATAAAGAAAGGTATGCATTCCAGAGATAAAACTATAATCCTTCCACTTTATAAAACTCTGGTCCGACCATATCTGGAGTATTCTGTCCAGTTCTGGTCGCCGGTCCTCAGGAGGGATGTGTTGGAGCTGGAGAAAGTCCAGAGAAGGGCAACTAAACTAATTAGGGGATTATGAAGAGTGTCTGCAATCCCTTGATTTATTCTCCCTTGAGAAGACACGCCTGAGAGGGGACATGATAGCAATTTATAAATATCTCAATGGTGATCTCAGCATAGAAAATAATCTATTTAGTCGGAAGGATTGCATGAGGACTAGAGGGCATACAATGCGATTAGAGGAGAAGCGTTTTAACCTCAGGCAACGAGGGGGGTTCTTTACTGTTAGGGCTACAAGATTGTGGAATTCTCTACCACAAGAGGTGGCTTCTGCGGGAAGTATGGTGGCTTTCAAAAGACTCTTAGACGTACATCTCAAGAATCAGAACATTCAGGGGTATGCAAGATGATTACTGCCACACACACCTACACAGGTTGAACTGGATGGACTATTGTCTTTATTCAACCTCACCTACTATGTAACTATGTAACTATACACATGAGTGAAAGCCAGTCCAAATGCTGCTGCCCCATTGTGCTACAAAGCTCACTTTTTATCAGTTTCAATCTTGAGAATGAATGCATAGAATGCCGGGCCCAGGAGTATATAATGCACAGAATTCAGGGTCCAGGAGAACATAATGCACAGAATGCAGGGTCCAGAAGTACAGAATGCACAAAATGCCAGGTCCAGGAGTACAGAATGCACAGAATGCAGGGTCCAGGAGTACATAATGCACAGAATGCAAGGTCCAGGAGCACATAATGCACAGAATTCAGTGCCCAGGAGTACATGATGCACAGAATGCAGTGTCCAGGAGTACAGAATGCACAGAATTCAGGGTCCAGGAGTACATAATGCACAGAATGCGGGGCCCAGGAGTACATAATGCACAGAATGCCGGGACCAGGAGTACAGAATGCACAGAATACGGAGTCCAGGAGTACATAATGCACAGAATGCAGGGTCCAGGAATACATAATGCACAGAATGCAAGGTCCAGGAGTACATAATGCACAAAATGCAGTGCCCAGGAGTAAATAATGCACAGAATTCAGGGTCCAGGAGTACAGAATGCAGGGTCCAGGAGTACATAATGCACAGAATGCAGGGTACAGGAGTACATAATGCACAGAATGCAGGGTCCAGGGGTACATAATGCATAGAATGCAGAGAACAGGAGTGTGTAAAGCATAGTAAGAGTCAGGACTGATACAACATAACCTAAAATCCAACCCCTCAGTACTTTCATGAAATGTAAAATGCTGTTAAAATCTATTTTTTTTTAAGTTGAAAAGAACATGAAATTGATCCCTTCCAGTGATGATATGCCAGCAGTGTAAGGGTTACCTGCATTTTAACTTGGTCTGATCCTCTGACAGAGGATTCCGTTGAGGCAGAGCGATGTGCCTCCACCCCCTCCAGCTCTGTGTACAGGAAAGCATCAAAGCAGGAGGAGGAGAGGCGGGTTCAGTGTACTCCGACACACACAGTGAGGACTGCAGAGGCAGCCGGGGAGACATCCCGGCTACCATACAAAGTGTTGCTCACAGTGTGCGGGAACCAACCATTGTAATGTTCTGGTACCTTTGGGTACCCTAATTACTCTTTCATAAGTGTATGCGCCCCACCATTCTCTTTTGGTAAGGTGCGCATACACCTTTAAGACTGATGCTGTCATCACTGAGCGCCGGACTGATGGCTATTTAGATCGCCGGCTCTCACTCACATGTGTTCGTTCAAACTGCTTTGTGCCTTGATGCTAACCTGTCTTGAAGCTCTCATGCTTGCAAGCTTACCTCGCTGTCGGAACCACGCTGCGCTGATCCCTGTATCCCGCTACCGGATCATCCGCTCTTCCCGAACCTCTCCTCTGCTTCATTGCTATTAGTGATAAGTACCCCGTAGGGGAAACCTCTATAACTTTCATACTAAAGCTTACACTATCTAGCTCTGCATACTAAGGACTATTACTACATCTGCATTATCTAAGACTGCTAGCTCTTGAGCCTACTACCACCTGTTCTTGCACTGGGTTGATCTCTCTTGTATGTCCACCTGCTACTCTGTCATCTGCTACCATACATGATTGCTAAACCTATCTGCATCTCATCTGCTACTATCTCACTTTCAAGAACATTTCCTTTCAAGTGTCTGTCATCTACCATCTCTACCCAACCTGTCTCTTCAGCCTATCATCACTGTGTTACTATATACATAAGTCACTCTAGGAAACATCTTATTGAGTGTGTGTATTTACTTGCTGAATTGAGATCCTCCACACATGATGAGTCATTGGGAGTTGGGAATGGTATCTCAGCGTTTCTCTACATGACTACTGAAGTGGAATATTTCTGCAGCTGAAAATCCACACCATACATAAAACGCAGGAGCGTTACAGATTGAACGAACCACAAATGGATTCAGCAGAAATAACCACTCAGATGACACAATTAAAACAGCAAGTAACTGCGTTAATACACGCATTTGCTGAATTAAAAGAAGACAATCAGGCTCTGTCGCAGCAGGTAATTAGACTGACACAACTTACCACTGCTCAGTCCCCTGAACCCAAAATAAATCCTCCTTTGGTATTTACAGGCGATCGCAAAAAATTTCGCGAATTTAAAAACGCATGTGAGTTACTTTTCTTGCTAAAACCCCGTACCTACCTTACTGATCACATTAAGGTTTGTACTATTATTTCTTACCTAACAGGCGATCCTCGGGCCTGGGCAGACTCTCTTTTTGAGAAAAGCGATCAGCTTCTCAACTCCTATGCCTTGTTCCTAGCAGAACTCACTAGCCTATATGATGATCCCAATAGGCAGAGTACTGCCGATCTTCAATTAAGATCCTTGAAACAGGGTGGGAGACCTGTAGAAGACTTTGTCGCAGAATTCAAGAGATGGACCCTTGATTCAGAATGGAATGATGCATCTCTGAAAACCCAATTTAGGCTTGGCCTATCAGAGGCCGTTAAAGATGAGCTCGCCCGAGCGGATCTGCCAAAAACCCTGGATGCATTGATACAACTCAGTATCACCATAGATAGAAGACTACGAGAAAGAAAGGCTGAGAAAATGGGAATGCCATTATCCAGTTCTTCTCGGATTTCGGCCGTTGACCCCGTTCCTATGGAGATAGGAACCATACGCCCACCTCTATCAACTATGGAAAGAGCCAGAAGACGATCTGGTAATCTCTGCTTGTACTGTGCATCCCCAGATCACAAGATAAACGTCTGTCCCCTAGTCTACAAAAAGAAGGGTGAGTGTTCACATGTCCTCCTAGGGGGATTGACAACTTCAATCACTAACCCTTACCTTTCTGTTTGCTTGACATTACAGTGGGACCAGAACAGGATTACTACTAAGGCCATGATTGACACAGGATCTTGTGGAAATTATATTGACATACGTTTTGCTGCTTTAAATAAAGTTCCTATTATTTCTAAACTTAAACCTGTCTCAGTGAGTCTTATTAACGGTGTTCCTTTATCCTCTGGCTTGATCACTGATCAGACACAGGCACTCCTAGTCACTACAAACGGGTCTCATATGGAGACCACTACCTTCGATCTAATATCTTCACCCCACTTTCCCATTGTTTTGGGACTTCCCTGGTTGCACACACATCAACCAACCATAGATTGGAAGGAACGGACCCTGACCTTCCTCTCTTGCTATTGCGAGGGTAAGTGTAACCTCCCGTATTTCGGGAAGATCCTGTCTGTGGTGACAGATGAGATTGCACCACTATGTTATCAGGATCTCTCTGAGGTTTTTCTTGAGAAAAATGCTCAAGCACTACCTCCCCATCGAGACTATGATTGTAGCATTGATCTACTCCCAAATAGCAAATTGCCGTTCGGTCATGTTTATCCTCTTCACAGGATGAACTTTTCCATCTCAAAGACTATTTGGATGAGAATTTGGAAAAAGGTTTTATTAGACCTTCCACTTCTTCCACAGCAGCTAAGAACAAAAAGGCGGATGCACTATCACGACTAACTGAAGAAAACTACTTTGAAATCCCTTCCGTTCCTATAATACCTCACAAACGCATTATTGGAATTGTCCGTTCCTTGAAGGAAGAGGTTTTGCATGGTATAAGTTTGGATTCACCCCCACCACAACTAAATACTGATGCAGAAGGCTTCCTCTACTACAACGACAAACTTTACATACCACCTACCATACGCACCAAGATCTTGGATTTATCGCATGATGTGCCAATGGCAGGACATATGGGTATGACAAAGACTATTAATCTGATTGCCAGGCAATTCTGGTGGCCTGACATGAAAACATCTATACAAAAATTCGTCTCTTCATGCAATGTCTGTGCCAGGTCCAAAATTGACACTACGAGACCATCCGGTCTACTATGCAGTCTACCAATACCCCAAACTCCATGGGAAGTTGTGTCCTTGGACTTTATAGTGGAATTGCCTCCTTCCAAAGGATTTAATACCATCTTAGTGTCAGTGGACCATCTGACAAAAATGGCACATTTCATTGCTATTCGCAGACTACCTTCGTCCAAACAAACGGCAGAACTCCTGATGAAACATGTCTTTAAGTTACATGGTATCCCAAAAACTCTTCTGTCTGACCGTGGATCACAATTTATTTCCAAGTTCTGGCAAGAACTATGTCACATACTACGGATCGAGCGGAAGCTCACTTCTCCTTACCATCCGCAGACCAACGGACGGACTGAAAGAGTCAACCAATGCATCGAGCAATATTTACGTTGTTACACTTCTTACCAACAGGATGATTGGGTGGATCTTCTCCCTCTGGCAGAATTTGCCTACAACAACGCAACCCACAGTACGACCAAGCAGAGTCCGTTCTACTTGAACTATGGGTTTCATCCCTCTATTCTTCCACCACGCATCCTTCCTTCAAATAACCCAGTAGCTTCAGACTATCTTACCCAAATAAAGGACTCTCTGGGTTTGCTTAATACTACCATTGCACACGCTCATAGTCAACAAAAGAAATACTATGATCTTCGCAGAAGACCTTCTCCTCAGTACGCTATCGGGGACCTCGTTTGGCTCTCAACAAAAAATTTAAGACTGAAAATCCCTAGCAAAAAGCTTGGACCTCTGTTCTTGGGACCTTTCCCAATCAAGAAACTTATTGGAAAAGCTGCAGTACAGCTTACATTGCCAATAGACCTCAAAATACATCCCATTTTCCATGTGTCGCTACTGAAGCCCCATGTTCCTGACCAAGGAATAAGGCCTACTATCCCACCTCCTCCTCCTGTACAAGTTGAAGGTGGAGAAGAATATGAGATAAAAGAGATTCTGGATTCTCGTATCCACAGAGGAAGACTTCAGTACTTGGTTCGATGGAAAAACTATGGGCCCCAAGACGACACCTGGCTAAACACCTCTGACATACATGCCTCTAGATTAATCTGAAAATCCACACCATACATAAAACGCAGGAGCGTTACAACCATGGGCATTCCGGGACTCAGGTATGACTAATGCTTGGCTGGGGCTGGGTCGTGCCCATGTGGTATGATGGCCCTGGTTGCGACACAGCCACACCTAACAAAGACAACACAAGATCACAAAAATGAACAGAACAAGATACAAAGACAAATCAAAATGTTTAAGAAAAAATGTGTTTACCTTTCGGGCAAGGTAGGCAGACATACAGTACATAATATTAGATCTAATTTAGTTAAACACTACTGGTTGAATTCAGTAGCATTTAACCCTTTAACTGCCAGGTCTGTACAGTGTACAGTCCTACAACACTGCTTCCAGCTGGCCAGGCCTGTATGCCATACAGACCTCATTTCTCCTTCTGCTATAAGCTCATGGTCATATCAATGACCATAAACGTATAGCAGGTTGTTTAGCAGACTCAATCCTATAACTCTGATCAGCGGATTACAATCTGCTGATCAGAGTTATTCAGCTCAAATATGACCCTCCCCCATGCTGCCGCTTCCCTGTCCCCAGCCTCTCCATCTCCCACTGCTCCGCTTCCTCTAAAACTGCTCCTCTACTCTTCTTTCCTATTTCCCAGCACTAATTTCCTCCCCCACACCCAATCCAACCCCCCTGCTGCAAATCCAATTCCCTGCAGCTACCCTCAGGGAATGCCTTCCCTTTTCTGCCATTCCCCCTGGCTTTAGCTGCTTCAGGGGCTTAGAGGGGGTCACGATATGTCCCCCATCACTCCAATCAACCCCATATTGGCCCCCACATGACCGCCTGTCCTTTTCCAATGGACTGCCATCCGATCTGATCTGCTAGCTGGATAGGGAATAGGGTCCCCATTCGTCTTTTTTTTTTTTTCTTTCAATAAATTTTTATTATAGAATAACAAAGACAAATAATAATGGAAGTGGTACAATAATGAAAGCCATTTTACAACAAATAATGGTTGAAAAATGTAGGTCAACATTGTTAAGTGGGTACCCAGCCATCAATGCTATTATAACATCTAGGGTTAAGACATGACAAAGGTAGACAAACCTATGTACTATAAGAGAACAAAAGGTGATCACCATCTAGTAAGTGCAGGGGATAGCCCCCAAAACAGTAGGGAGCCTCACCCAAGACACCCCAAAAGGGAGCAAACTGTGTCTCGGAGGAGGCGCACCACGTGTCAACTGCAAAATCGTATAGTGACCCAAACATTGAAACTCCAAAGGAGAACAGCCTATAAGTATGCCATCTACCAACCCTAGGTGAATGAAGCACGGGGCCCAAACTTCAGATGTGTAAGAGTTGCGATCAAAGCCCTACAGAAATAGGAAACAGCGTCTCCAAACCACGTCCTAGAGACCTCAACAAGTAGGATCGTCAACAGATTGCTGTAAGTACAGTAAAACCAAGAGTAGAACAGGCAGAGAATAGGAAAAAGCAAAAGATATAAGAAAGGAGGCAGACAGAATGCGAGGAAAGAAGAAAGAAAAGAGAAGGGGAAGCAAAGAGGGGACGGAGGTCAGGGCCGTCTTTTCCAATAGGCATGCCTGGCGGTTGCCCGGGGGCCCCACTTGCCAAGGGGCCCCACACGGTGGCAATTACTGTCAACAGGCCAGAATCCAGATTACTTGGTTTACCTGGTTGTCCGCCATTGTCCGCCGGGCCCCGCCGCCCCCCCCCCCCGTTGTTGTTCGCCGGTGGCTCGAGTCTGCACTGCACACTGGTTGCTAAGGCCAGGCCGATTGGCATCTAGCAACCAGTGACGTCACGTTCTGAGAGCAGAGCAGACCCATGATGCACAGCGGAGGAGGATCCTCCTCGTCGGCTCGTCCTCCTCTACGCGCCTAGAAGACTGGCTCCGCCTCCACCCAACTTCTCCCTTCATGTGCAGCCGTTGTGAAAGGTAAGGCAGCCAGCCCAGCTGCCAGGCTGCTTGATTTTCTTTTTTTTTTTTCACTCTCTCTTTCCATCGACACAAGAGACAACTACCTGGAGGATATACCTTACTATATATTGGTCCCTGTAATATGTATATAGTAAGGTATATACTCCAGGTAGTAGTTGTACTCTCTTGTAGTATATAGTGTTCCCTGTAATGTGTATATAGTCTATATACATATTACAGGGAACACTATATACTACAAGAGAGTACAACTACTACCTGGAGTATATACCTTACTATATACATATTACAGGGACCAATAGATACTACAAGAGAGTACAACTAACTACCTGGAGGATATACCTTATTATATACATATTACAGGGAACACTATATACTACAAGAGACTCTTGTAGTATATAGTGTTCCCTGTAATATGTATATAGTGAGGTATATACTCCAGGTAGTTGTACTCTCTTGTAGTATATTCTCGTGGGTGATTGTGTAGGCAGGGGGCCCCAGTGCACTGCATTGCCCAGGGGCCTATAAGGCTCTTAAGATGGCACTGACGGAGGTTCCTGCGGCATAACTCCTGAAGACGCTGTGAGACAAACTGGCAAGAGGTTAATGGGGGGGGGGGGAGAAAGAAAGGATTAACCCTCAGTCCAGTGCAAGGAAAATATCAAATAGTAACATTCATGTATGCTGCCCAGGGTTCCCAGGTACTTTCAAACGTCTCTCTGGAGTCGTCCAGAATACTATACATCTTCTCCTGTGCCATTATCCATGAAATCTTACACTTAGCCAAATGGAGTGGAACCGAAGGCATCTTCCACTGCCTGGCTATCGCCATCTTGGCACAGAGGAAGATGTAGAAAATGAGGGATTGGGTGTGTTTAGGGAGCTTAGGAATGCGTTGGCTCAACATGGCTTGAGCTGGGGATGGATGCACCGTGAGACCAGTAATCTGACGAACAATACTATAAATGCGCTGCCCAAACGTCCTGAGTTTGGGGCATTCCTAAAAGGTGTGGAGAATGGTGCCAGCCAGGTCACATTCCCAGAAGCAGGTTAGGGATGTGGAAGGAAAGATGGTGGCCAATCTGGCTGGCACCATGTACCACCTCATGAGAACTTTAAGATTAGCTTCATGAGACCAGTATTGTGAATAGAGCGCCCGACATTAGCGTGCCAGTCGGGGAGGTCCCAGTCTATTTTGAGGTCCTGCTCCCATTTAATCATATAGGCAGGTTTGGTTTGTGCATCGTTCAGCAGAGCATAAATGGGGGAGATTCCCCCCTTGACATCAGAAATTTGAGCACACCACTGTTCATAAGGCGTTACCCATAGGGGTTCAGAGAATTTGGACCGAAGTGAGTTAATAAAGTGCGAAATTTGGGTTAGATGGAATTTCTCGACATCTTCAACTTTGTGGTACAATGAGAAAAAGTGATAGGACCCAAGCTATCCAAAAAGTGGCCAATTCTGTACAGGCCTTTGTCAGTCCACCATTTAAATGCCCCTATGTCTTCACCTGGAGGGAAGGCCGGATTATAGAATAGGTGAGTGAGGATAGCCCAAGGTGAAGTGACTTTATGCGTTTCACAGATCACAGATGGATAAAGAATGTGGAAGGTTAGGCGCCAGCACTGGGGGGCGGGCTTGAGCAGGTCTCCAAAGCAGGTAGTCAATAGTGTGTTGAGGGACTGCTTGGCGTTAGGGATGATCGAACTTTTCAAAAGTTCGGTTCGACCAGAACACCAGAACTTCCAGAAAGTTCGGCCTGGATTTCAGAACCCCATTGAAATAAATGGGACCCGAACTTTGGTAATCAAAAAAACCCATTTTGAAGCCCTAAAACCCAATAAATGCCCCTAAAAAGTGCCTAGGGTTCTGGGTCATACCCCAGAGACTATTAATCACACAAAAAAAAGTTCTTAAAAATTTTAATTTTTGATAGAGAGACAATTATTGAAAAAAAAGAGATTTCTTTGGATTTAGTGTCTGGGGGGTCGAAAAAGTGTACCTGTGAAGTTTCAGCTCTGTAGCATGTCCAGAACTGGAAAAAAAAGATTGTTTGTATTAGAACACTTATAGAACAGGGATATGGCTCCGCTATTTTCACACCTTGTCGGTTTTGTAGCAAGCGTTTTTTGGGCATATTTTGGGGGTTATTGGAGGCAGGCATAACATCAGAACTTCTATGTAGGGGTATATATACACACACACACTTATATGTATATATACACATACACATATATAGGTGTGAAAGTAGCAGAACACTATACTTGCGCCAATGAAATAATTAACACCCATATGGCTTCTCTCCTTTCACACCTATATGTGTGTATGTGTATAAATACATATAAGTGTGTGTGTATATATACCCCTATACAGAAGTTCAGATGTTTTGCCTGCCTCCAAAGACCCCCAAAAAATGCCCAAAAAAAAACGCCTGCAATAACACACCTGGGCGTTTTTTTTTGGCGCAGGCGTTTTTTTGGGCATTTTTTGTACATGTATTTATATGTATATATGTGTGTTATACACATACACACATATAGGTGTGATAGGAGCGGAGCCATATGCCTGTTAATTATTTCATTAGCGCAAGCATAGTGTTCTGCTACTTTCACACCTATATATGTGTAGGTGTATATATACATAAATGTGTGTGTATATATACCCCTCTACTGAATTTCAGATGTCATGCCTGACTCCAAACATGTCCTCAAAAAAACCCTATAAACGCCTGCAGCAAAAAGCAGGCTGACTGGCGAGAAGCCATATCGCTGTTCTATAAGTCACCTAAGAGAAATGATCTTTTCTCTATAGCGGTCACCCTGAAATGGAAGGGTTTGGTCCCCCTGCCATAGCAGTCAGTGTCAGTTCACCCTACACTACACTACGGTCACCCTGGCATTTAACACTTTCCCTACAGAAACTAGATTTTTGAATCTAACTAAAGTGGAAAATAGCACACTAACTACACTAGATATCCCTTTCCTCACACTAATAATTGCTAAATTACACTTTTGAAGCAGAAGTAACAGAACTGCTTCCACTCTCTTACACATCCCTGTATTACAATGCTAGGAATTTGGCGGGGCTATCTTATATACTGGGGGGCGTATTCAGTAATGATTGGCCTCTGGACCCCCTAGTCACTCCAATCACATTCCTAGCATTCTCCTGCCCCCTCAATTGGCTTTTACTGATGGTTCTGGTCCAATCACAGGCTTTTAAAGCCCAGTTCCTGTCCCATTGCATTTTGGTCGGTTCTGGTTGCCGAATTTCGAACACCCAATGTTCGGGTCGAACCGATGGTCGACCCGAACCGTTCGATCATCCCTTCTTGGCGTTCCATAAAGTACCAGTCAGGCTTCCCCCCTCTGGAATAGATAACGGAAAACTGAGTCAGTTGCGCTGCCAGATAGTATTCCAAAAGGTCTGGAACTCCTAAGCCCCCCTGTTTCCGGGAGCGTAAAAGCGTAAGTCTATTAATTCTATATCCCTTCCTTCCCCAGATAAACTTAAAGATGTGTCCTTGTAAATTCTGGATGTGGGATTTCCGCACCGGGATTTGGAGTGACCGGAAAAAATAAAGAATACGCGGCAAGAGAGTCATCTTAACTGCATTGATTCTGCCCAACCAGGAAATGTGACAGCGAGACCAGTCAGAGAGATCATGTTTTAGTCGTTGTATCATGGGCGGGTAGTTGGTCGGATAGAGTTTGTCTATTGTGGGAGTCAAGGAATGGAATCCGATTGCCAGGAGAAGGGGAAATGGTCTTTCAGACGTTCCACCAGTGGCGCAGGGAGAGTGACATTAAGGGCCAGTGACTTAGTCATGTTGACTCGTAAGCCAGAAGCCGCCCCAAAGGCGTCCAAGAGGGAAACTATATTGGGAAGAGAGATCAATGGGGACGTAACATAAAGCATTATATCGTCCGCGAACAACGCGCATTTGTGAACCTCAGACCGCATTGTATGCCATGAATATCAGGGTGAAGACGGATTGCCGAAGCCAGAGATTCAAGGGCTACAGCAAAAAGTAGCGGGGAGAGGGGGCATCCCTGTCTCGTTCCCCTCTGGATCTGGATGTCTGCAGAGTAGTATCCCTGCATCCTGACCTGAGCTGCCGGATGGGAGTAAAGGGCTCGTAGTGTAGTGATGAAAGAGGGACCGAAAGCCCATCGTTCAAGGGTACGGAAGAGGAGCGGCCATGAAAGGGAATCAAAGGCCTTTTGTAGGTCCAAGGACAGGAGAAATCCAGGTTGGGAAGGGCCTCCGTCCCACCCCGAATTTAGCAAAGAGATAACATCAACCACCCTCCTTATCTGGTCAGGTCCCTGCCTACCCGGAATGAACCCCACCTGATCCTTATGAATGTATTTGGCAATAAGGCTGGATAAGCGATTGGCATAAATTTTGGTCAATATCTTGAGATCATTATTAATGAGAGATATCGGTCTGTAATTGCCCACATCGGAGGGATCCTTTCCCGGCTTGGGGATAACCGAAATGTAAGCTTTATTAGAGGCTTCATCCAGGCGAGCTCCGCCCCTGAGGGCATTGAAGAACCTGACCAGATAAGGAGATAGGACAGATGCAAATGTCTTATAGTAAGAATTGGAAAAACCGTCAGGGCCTGGGGTGGACTTGGGTCGGAGAGTCTTGATTACTTCCAGCAACTCCTGTTCGTCAACAGGGGATTCCAAAAGGGATCTATGCATAGCTGTGAGGCGGGGGAGAGGCACGTTGTCTAGGAATGAGTCAGGATCGTCCCCGTTATGGGGGGTGGGGGCCGCATAAAGTCGGGAATAGAAGGAATGGAAGGAGTCCATGATGGAGTTGGGGTTGCTCGAAAGGACACCAGAGGGGGACTTTATTTTGGCCATGGAAATCGCCCGAAACTTTGGGGATAGCTTCAATGCCAATTTTGTACCCATTTTATCCCTAAAAGCATAAGTGCGAGCCCCTTGCCAATGAAGGGCCTTTTCGCCCTGGAAGTTAGGGCCAGGTTAAGTGACAGTTTAATCGCATCGAGTTTGGCAAGAGAGGAGGGATTAGGGGAGCGCTTGTGGGCTCTACAGAGGCGAGTATATTCAGTCTCCAAGCGGGTGATATCAACTAGTCTTTCCTTTTTTATTTTCACCCCCAGCTGGATGAGGTAGCCCCGCAGAACAGCCTTATGGGCCCCCATAAGGTAGTAGGGGACGTGTCAGGGAGATCATTAAGCGTGAAGTATTCGCGAAGCGCAGTGTCTATCATGGAGCATCTAGCGGGGTCGCTCAGAATAACTCATTAATTCTCCATGGAGAGGGGCGGTGGGGAAATAGGGAGCAGGAGAGCTGAAGAGTGACCATGGAATGGTCTGACCAAGGGATGTCTCTAATTTTAGACTTCTGGGCAGAAGGGATATCAGTCGTGGGGATGAAGATGGGGTCAATACACGCTAACGTATGATGAGGGGCCAAGAAATGTGTGTAATCTCAGGTAGAGGGGTTCAGCTCCCACCATATATCAATCAGACCCAGTACATGGAGCGATCTAGCCACCCGAAGGCTCTGCTTCGAGGGTCGGCGAAGCTTACCACCGGAGGATTGAGATTTATCAAGGGAGCAGTCAAGGGCTAAGTTAGAATCCCCCCTATGAGAATGCGGCTCTCAAAGTGGGGAGAGAGAAGGAGAAACATCTCGGAGAGGAATTTCGCCTGACCCTTGTTAGGGGCATAGTAAGAAATAAATGTGTATAACACTCCTTGTATGTGGTCCTTGACCAGAATAAATCGACCCTGGGGGTCCCTTATGGTGCGCAGGTGCGAGAAAGGAAGGGATTTAGCAGAAAATATGGCCACCCCTCTCTGTTTGGAGGGGGCATTGGCAAGATAAAGGGTATTTGTGGTGGACATATGTCGGTTGGTAGGATTCCGGAAAGTGAGTCTCCTGAAGCAGGAGACCCCCCAATCCTTGATAATGGTAATGTTGAAATGCCTTTCTAAGCTTTCTATGCTTAACAGGCGAATTTAAGCCCTGGGTGTTATGTGATGCCACCTGTAGAGAAGAGACCGTACTCACATTAGGCTGCACTTGTTTATATATTGATTAAGTATTTCTGGCGCAGCACTTTTATAGGTATTAACCACTTAAGCCCCGGAAGATTTTACCCCCTTCCTGACCAGGGGGTATTTTGCAATTCGGCACTGCGTGACTTTAACGGACAATTGCGCGGTCGTGCGATGCTGTATCTAAACGAATTTGGCGTCCTTTTTTTCCCACAAACAGAGCTTTCTTTTGGTGGTATTTGATCACCTGTGCGATTTTTTGATCACGCGCTATAAACAAAAAAAGAGCGTAAATTTTGCAAAAATAGCAATATTTTTCACATTTTTTTATATGAAATTCCCCCCCAAAAAAATGTAAAAATCAAAATTTTTTAACATTTTCGGCCAATTTGTTTTATGCTACCTATGTTTGGTAAAAAAAAAATCGCAAAAAGCGTATTTTGATTGGTTTGCGCAAAAGTTATCGCGTTTACTAACAAAGGGAAAGATTTTTGTCATTTTTGTTGTTTTTTTTTAACGCGTAATGGCGGCGATCTGCGTTTTTTTTGCGGTACTGCGACATTGCGGCGGACAGATCGGACCCTTGACTGACATTTTTGCCACTTTTGGGGTCACCAGTGACATTTCTACAGAAGCTGTGCAGGAATGACGTGCCTGCACCGGACATGACGAGCGGGGCCGGTGCAGGGCATTCTGGGACGAAGAGGACACAGAAGAGGACGCCGAAGAGGAAGCGCTGGCTTCAGCTGCCCACACCTGAGATGGCAGCGCTGGACAAGACATTTTGAAGGTAAGTATTTCTTCTAAAAGGTAAGTGTGACCCGGGACAGTTCAGAGGCTATCCATTGTGGAATGCACTAGGCCTGACTTTCTCGAGGGTATTTTTATTAAAAAAAACTTTCTGAGGGTGGAACTCCGCTTTAAGTTTTTATATTTAGTAGGGATTTTATAAAATTTGCTATGTTTTTTCTGCCAATAATGATTTTAGTTTTTTAGCGAAAATATTGTTTTGATAAACATTTGCGCAAATATCATTGTGTCCTAAAAATCAGTGGCACCTTATTTATATTCTACTGGTCATGTGTTTTCAGAAAGTATATGGCTTGGGGGGTCTTTTAAAAACTCTAAAAGCTGTAAGGGAAAAATAAAAAAGCAATGGAAAAATTGCACAGCTACGTTTCAAAGTGGAGCACAGGGCCTGGCAGAAAAAAGGTAAACAAGAATCTTTCCTGACTTGGTCAAAAAGTACTTTTTGTTTAGAGCTATTTGTTAAACTAAGCCATTATCTTTAAACACTTTTAGGAAAAGCATTTCAAAAATACACTTTTCTGAACGTACCCATATGAACCCAATACATTTTTAGTTCTAATTTCTTCATATTTTGATAAATCTGATCTATTTTGGTTAGATGTGTAGGCCTCTTTACAAAAATGTACTATGAGCAATGTACTAAACTAGTACATGGATTGCAGGAAAAAACTTACCAGGAAAGGATAAAGGACCTTAACATGTATAGCTTGGAAGAAAGAAGAGACAGAGGGGATATGATAGAAACTTTTAAATACATAAAGGGAATCAACTCGGTAAAGGAGGAGAGCATATTTAAAAGAAGAAAAACTACCACAAGAGGACACAGTTTTAAATTAGAGGGGCAAAGGTTTAAAAGTAATATGAGGAAGTATTACTTTACTGAGAGAGTAGTGGATGCATGGAATAACCTTCCTGCAGAAGTGGTAGCTGCAAATACAGTGAAGGAGTTTAAGCATGCATGGGATAGGCATAAGGCTATCCTTCATATAAGATAGGGCCAGGGACTATTCATAGGATTCAGATATATTGGGCAGACTAGATGGGCCAAATGGTTCTTATCTGCCGACACATTCTATGTTTCTATGTTTCTATGTAAAGAAATTGTAAGTAAGAGTAATAGCTGAACAAAATGTGCATTCACATCTCTGAATGTTGATGCAATTCAAGTGAAATACAAAAAAAAAAAAAAAACACTGCTTAATGTATCTTTTAGAATTTACCATCAAAATGCAAATTCCCTAGTGATGAATAGTAATGTTTTTGCATTTAACATGTATTGAACACATGTCACTCCATCTATGCAAAGATATGAATGCAGCCTAAAGCACAGATTTAGGTAAATAAACTTATTGTTATTATTGCTGCTTTTAACTCTTTATTTCTCCTCTCTTTCAGCTCAGCTCCCTGCTCCTACTAGATATGATATGAATAAATCAATGCAGCGCTAATAAAACAATATAAAATGCAAACCAATCCTTACATAAAAGCAAACCCAGTAAATTGTGCAAATAAATGCTAAAATTGTGCAAATACACATGGGTGAAAATCAAACCAATATACACTTTGCAATGAAAAGCGAGTGCATATGCAAAACTATGTAAATAAAGTTCATCATGTGCATATATATGAAAACGTATACAAAATATTTTTTTGCGCAAACACATGTGCAAAAATATGCATGTATAAAGTGCATATGTGTTAAAAAATAGGAAAAATATTTTAAAATTGTGCAAACATATGTGCAAACATACAGTATGCATGTAAAAAGTGCATATGTTTAAGAAATGATTAGTCGATGGAAAAGTTCATATAACATCCACCAAAAAGTGCAGAGTGCAGATGACTCCTCCTTAGATGATCCTAGATATGTGACCACCACCAATATTATAAATGAATCTGAGGCTTACCAGATAATAGGGACCCAACAAAGCGTATACTTTTTGGGTCAATCAGGCTGACACAAAAGTAGATGACCCTTATGGCAGATGTCACAGATCTTCCAAGGTATAGACTCATCTTTCACAAATCACGATAAGAAAATCTTTGGGGCCCACAGCAGGAAAATACTATCCACGAAAAGCTTGAGGAAACAAAAAACTCACATAGTGTGTGCAGCATATGCAGTAGACCCGACGTGTTTAGTCTAAATAGACATCGACTGGGCCCAGATGATGTCTATTTAGACTAAATCCATTGAGTCTACTCCATATGCTGAGGATATTTATCTGTACAAGTGCTTTTTGCACTGGATTTCTGTAAGTGTGCTTTTCTTTTGATATTAAATTGCTCTTAAAGGTACACACTATGTGAGTTTTTTGTTTCCTTGAGCTTTTTGTGTATAGTATTTTCCTGCTGTGGGCACCAAAGATTTTCTATACCTTTCTATGGAAGATCTGTGATATCTGCCATAAGGATCATCTACCTTTGTGTCAGCACTTTGTTGGGTCCCTATTATCTGGTAAGCCTTTGATTCATTTTTAATAATGGTCGTGGTCACATATCTAGGATCATCTAAGGAGGATTCATCTGCACTCTGCACTTTTTGGTGGATGTTATATGAACTTTTCCATGGACTAATCATTTCTTAAACATATGCACTTTATACATGTACATTTTTGCACATATGTCTGCACAATTTTGATATACTTTTCCTATATTTTAACACATATGCACTTAATACATGCATATTTTTGCACATGTGTTTGCGCAAAAAAATATTTTGTATATGTTTTCATATATATGCACATGATGAACTTTATTTACATAGTTTTGCATATGCACTCGCTTTTCATTGCAAAGTGTATATTGGTTTGATTTTCACCCATGTGTATTTGCACAATTTTTGCATTTGTTTGCACAATTTACTCAGTTTGCTTTTATGTAAGGATTGATTTGCATTTTATATTGTTTTATCAGCGCTGCATTGATTAATTAATTTCTTTTCACAAATTGTCATTTGTTTTTGCTGGCTGCTGTTTTTAAGTGTTTGGCACAGTATACATTTCCAAAAAATAATAAATATGATACTCATAGATAGAAAGGGTTGCAAGGGCTGAGGCAGTGGTAATATTGGGACATTTTACTCACCCTAAAAATGACTGGAGTAATGGCACAGCTAGAACAATGAAAGATCCGAATTTATGAACCTAGTAAGAGATAACTGGTACAGTTTACAAAAGCCTCAACTAGAAATGGTGGTATGCTGGATCTGGTAATCTCAAACAATGCAAAGCTTATTACTAAAGTTCACATAAAAGAACATCAGGCTAGCAGTAACCATAATATGATGTAATTTATTGTAAGCTGTAAACAACAAGCAAATACTGGAAAGATAAAACAAAAAGTATTTTTTCCTAAGCTGAGAGCATCTCTCCAAGGCTTAGACTGGGAGGGAAAACTTTAATCTAAGAATACTTAACAGAAATGGGAATGTTTCAAATTGACTGTATGCAAACGCACTGCAGAATATGTTCCCTTGAGCAATACATTAAAGGGCGAAATGTAAAACATATGTGACTCACATCGAAAGTTAACCAAGCTATAAAGAATAAGAAAAGGACACTTAGGAAATATAAAAATGAGGGAACACTATCCCCATTCGATAGTTACAGGGAATAAAACCAGATTTGTACAAAGGAAATCAAAGCTACAAAAATTCAAAATGAGCAACAGGTTGCAAATAGTGATGGATGAACATCGGCCGGGGCAGTTTGCGAACGTCATGCCGCAAATTTTCTCGAAAGTCTGCGAACCGCAAGTTCGCGGCGGGCCCCATTGACTTTAATGGGAGACATAGTAACATAGTTAGTGAGGTTGAAAAAAAGACATCAGTCCATCCAGTTCAAGCTATGATGTGTGTGTGTGATTGCTGTTAACCGTACATTGTATACCCCTGTATGTTGTGGTCTTTAAGGTGCCCATCTAATAGTTTTTTGAAACTATCGATGCTCCCTGCTGATACGACTGTTTGCGGAAGAGAATTCCACATCCTTACTGCTCTGACAGTAAAAAACCCCATACGTACTTTAAGGTTAAACCACCTTTCCTCTAGTTTTAGTGAGTGGCCACGTGTCATATTGTATTACCTTTCTCTGAATAGTTTGTTCCTTATGCTAGGGTCGCCAGTACAGTATTTGTACATTGATATCATATCCCCCCTTAATCGTCTCTTCTCTAGAGAGAATAGGTTCAGTGCTTGTAGTCTTTACTCATAGCTGATGTCCTCCATTCCCCTAATTATTTTTGTTGCCCTTCTCTGGACTCTTTCCAGTTCCAGCACATCCTTCCTGAGGACCGGTGCCCAGATCTGGACAGCATACTCCAGATGTGGCTGGACCAGAGTCTTGTAGAGAGGGAGAATAATCTCTTTATTTCTGGAGTGAATCCCCTTTTTATACATCCCAGTATTCTGTTGGCTTTGCTTGCAGCGGCTTGGCATTGCATGCCACTGCCAAGCCTTTTGTCAACCAGTACCCTCAGGTCCTTTTCCCTCTTAGATTCACCCAGAGGTTCCCCCCCTAGTGAGTAGCTTGCTTTCTGGTTTCTGGCACCCAAGTGCATTACTTTACATTTTTCAACATTAAACCTCATCTGCCATGTAGTTGCCCACCCCATTATTTTGTTTAGGTCTGCTTGTAAGGTTTCCACATCCTGCATAGAAGATATTGGCATGCTTAGTTTGGTATCATCCGCAAATACTGAGATTGTGCTAGATATCCCCTCCTCTAGATCATTTATGAATAAATTAAACAGGATTGGTCCCAGGACAGAACCCTGGGGGACCCCACTTTCCACACCCGCCCAATCCGAGTACTCCCCATTAATCACAACCCTTTGCACTCTCCCCTGGAGCCAGTTCTCTATCCAGGTACTCACCTTATGGTCCATACATACCTTCCTTAGTTTGAACAGTAAGCGTTTGAGGGGAACTGTGTCAAAGGCCTTTGCAAAGTCCAGATACATCACATCCACAGGCTTACCTTTATTTAGGTGGCAGCTCACTTCATCATAGAAGGTTAATAGATTGGTTTGGCAAGAACGATTTTTCATGAATCCATGCTGATTACTACTAATAATACCATTTTCATTATTAAAGTCTTGTATGTGGTCCCTTAACATCCCCTCCAAAATCTTGCAGACTACTGATGTTAGGCTGACCGGCCTATAGTTACCCGGGATATATCTCAGCCCTTTTTTAAATATTGGTACCACGTTGGCTTTTTCCAATCAGCTGGCACCATACCCTTCTCTAAACTATCCTTAAAAATCATGAATAATGGTCTGGCAATCACCTGGCTGAGCTCTTTAAGAACCCTCGGGTGCAAGCCATCCAGTCCCGGTGATTTATTTATGTTAAGTTTCTCTAGTTTAGTTCTAAGTCTATCTTCTGTTAGCCATGGCGGTACTTCCTGAGGTGTGTTGTTTTTTTTTTTTGTTTTTTTTAAATAAATTTTATTGAAGTTTTTCACATTACAAAATGCCGAATACCACCATGGTTAACCATAGTACAATGAAAACATGGCAAAGTCTGCAACAATCAAGGGATAACCATCAGTACATTAGAATAGATGCAGAATAAACATAAAGTGGGAGGGGGAGGAAGGGGGGGGAGATGTGGGGAGAGGGGGGGAAGGGACAAAGGATAGGCGAACATGACATATTATCACAACCAAACACCAACGGGCAGCAGGATGAACCACCTGAATGGGGAGGGGGGTAAAGTCACCGTTTCGGAGCAGATGATTGAGGTGATTGAGGTGAAGAAAACCTTTGAAGTTTAGCTAAATAACCTGTATGGTAGGTAGGGCGATCCAACAACTCTAACAGTTCCTTGGGTGACATCACAGCTTTGGCAAAAGAGTCCCATCGAGAGTTGAAGCGAGTACGGGCCCTGAGATTACCAGGGTCAATACCAAGTAGCTCATTGTACAAAAGCAACAGTAGGGCCTGCTTTAGTTGGGATATTTTAGGACACAGTGGGGAGATCCAATTTTGCAGAATGCATCTCCTGGCCGTCAAGAAACACAATAGAGTCCATTCTTTATGAGGTGTTTTGGGTTCCGGTGGTCTGAAATGGATCTGGGAGTCCCAATAACCGAAGAGTAGGAGAAAAGGGTCCTTAGGGAAGGTCATTTGAGTGATTCCATAGACAAAAGCCAGAGTTTGGTCCCAAAAGGTGGATATGGCCGGACATTCCCAGAAGCGGTGGGCGAGGTGTGTTGTTTAGTTTGGCCCTACAAGCTGGGTTAGTGTAGCCCCCCAATTCTTTTGTGAAGACTGAAGAGAAGAAATTATTTAACACTACCGGATTTTCCCTGTTGTCTGTGGCCAAATCTCCGTTGTCATCTTTTATGGGGCCAATGTGTTCTGGCCTCCCTTTCTTACTATTTATATACTTATAGAATTTCTTGGGGTTCTTTTTACTCTCTTCCGCTATATATGTTTCTCGTGTTCTATTTTAGCCGCCCTGATTTCGTCTTTACATTTCTTATTACACTCTTTGTAATGTTTGAATGCTGCCAATGACCCCTCAGTCTTGTATTTTTTGAAGGCCTTTTCTTTAGCATTAATATGCATTTTTAAGTTGGAGTTTAGCCACCCAGGGTTTAGTTTTGCTCTTTTAAATGTATGTCCCTTTGGAATGCACTGGCCAATCCCTTTGTTAAGTATGCTCTTGAAGCACTCCCATTTTTCCTCCATATTCTTTGATCCCAGGGTTCTATCCCACTTGATATTTTCTAGCAGAGAGCACAGTTTTGGGAAATTGGCTCTTTTGAAATTCAGTGTCCTTATTAGGGATGATCGAACGGTTCGGGTCGACCATCGGTTTGACCCGAACTTTGGGTGTTCGAAATTTCGGACGAATTCCGAACTTTTTGCTGAAAAAGTTCGGAATTCGGCAACCAGAACCGACCAAAATGCAATGGAAAAGGAACTGGGCTTTAAAAGCCCGTGATTGGACCAGAACCATCAGTAAAAGCCAATTGATGGGGCAGGAGAATGATAGGAATGTGATTGGAGTGACTAGGGGGTCCAGAGGCCAATCATTAGTGAATATACCCCCCAGTATATAAGATAGCCCCGCCAAATTCCTAGCATTGTAATACAGGGACGTGGAAGAGAGTGGAAGCAGTTCTGTTACTTCTGCTTCAAAAGTGTCATTTAGCAATTATTAGTGTGAGGAAAGGGATATCTAGTGTAGTTAGGGTGCTATTTTCCACTTTAGTTAGATTCAAAAATCTAGTTTCTGTAGGGAAAGTGTTAAGTGCCAGGGTGACCGTAGTGTAGTGTAGGGTGAACTGACACTGACTGCTATGGCAGGGTGACCAGACCCTTCCATTTCAGGGTGACCGCTATAGAGAAAAGATCGTTTCTCTTAGGTGACTTATAGAACAGCGATATGGCTTCTCGTCTGTCAGCCTGCTTTTTGCTGCAGGCGTTTATAGGGTTTTTTTGAGGACATGTTTGGAGTCAGGCATGACATCTGAACTTCTGTATAGGGGTATATATACACACACATGTATGCATATATACACCTACACATATATAGGTGTGAAAGTAGCAGAACACTATACTTGCGCTAATGAAATAATTAACAGGCATATGGCTCCACTCCTATCACACCTATATGTGTGTATGTGTATAAATACATATAAGTGTGTGTGTATATATACCCCTATACAGAAGTTCAGATGTTTTGCCTGTGTAACGCTCCTTGCGTTTCTTATAAGGTGTGGATTTTCAGCTGCAGAAGTAGTTCCACGTCAGTAGTCATGTAGGAGATATGCTGAGATACCAATCCCAACCTCAATGACTCATCATGTATGGAAGGTCTTATTTCAGTCAGTAAATACACACAGTAATTAAGCTGGTTCCTAGTGTGACTTTATATACATGTGGTAAGACAATGATAAAGGTCTTAGGGATAGGTTTGAGTGGAAGTGGTAGGTGACAGACACTTGAGGTGAGACAGTGCAGATGGATGCAGGAAGGGTTAGCGATCATGTATGATAACAGATGACAGAGTAGCAGGTGCATACAGGAGAGATCAACCCAGTGCAGGAAATAGTAGCAGTAGCCTCAAGAGCTAGCAATCTAGTTATGCAGATGTAAAAGACAGTCCTTGCTATGCAGAGCTAAATAGTGTAAGCCTAGTACAAGTCTATAGAGATTTCCCCTGTGGGGTACTTAGCACTAATAGCGATAGCCGAAGGATCGCTCAGGAGATGCGGATGATCCAGTAGCAGGATGCAGGGATCAGCGCAGCGAGGTTCGTCAGCGAGGAGAGCTTGCAAGCATGGAAGCTTCAAGCAAGATTAGTATCCAGGTACTGGTGTTTGAACGAACACATGTGAGTGAGAACCGACGCCCTAAATAGCCATCTAGTCCGGCGCTGGGTGATGACAGCTTCAGCCTTAAAGGGAAACACACCTATATGTGTTTCTTCTGTCTAGGTAGATGGAAATCACCCGGAATAAATGTGATAGGAGGCACTGAGAGTGCCAGAACCTTACATTACCCCCCCCCGTAAGGCCGGCCCCGGAAGGCCTCTAAGGCTGGTTGTTGATATAAGAATCACATGAGACTGGTTGCCGATGCGAAAATCGGAAGGAAAAAAAAAAGAATTTCTCTTTTTTTTTTTTTTGTTGCCGATATGAGAATCGGAATGAGACTGGTCTCCGATGCGAGAATCGGATAAGACTGGTTGCCGATATGAAAATCGGGAAGAAAAAAAAAATTGGTTGCCGATATGAGAATCGGATAATACTGGTTGCCGATACGAGAATCGGATAAGACTGGTCTCCGATATGAAAATCGGAAAAAAAAAAAAAATGGTTGCCGATATGAGAATCGGATCAGGTTGGTAACCGATCTGAGAATCGGATCCCTTGTTGCCGATATGAAAATCGGATCAGGTTGGTAGCCGATGAGAATCGGATCCCTTGTTGCTGATATAAAAATCGGATCAGGTTGGTAACCGATGAGAATCGGATCACTTGTTGTTAGGGTGTCTGCTACATGGACCCCTCAATAGAATCGGACGCATAACCATCCGAAGTAATCCTAGTAGACCTAGCAACCAATGCTTCTTCAAACATCCTCAGATCCTTCCTACATACCACCGTGCCATTAGAAGCACGTACGCAGTCAGGTGCAAGAATCTCTGTATTTTCATCGGAAGCCAGAAATGTGCTTGCAAAAATAGGAGTATCCTCAGGAGGTGGTACAGGAGGGTTTTTTGAACGTGGTATAAAGTTCTCTGGAGTTGAAGGAATATCTATTCCAATATTTGTTAATTTCTGGGTGTCCTTCACTGATATAGAACGGGGACAGGGCTGGCAACAGCCTTGATAATTTCCAGGCTGTTTTTCAGGGAAGACCCTTCGGATTCGCCTGGCCTCCATTGGGAGAGCCTTAGGCCTATGGGGTCTGGTTGGGCAGAATGTAATGAAATGTCCCCCTTCACCACAATAAAAACAAAGGCCACAGATTCTCCTGTGATCTCTTTTTTCTTGTGAGGACAACCTAGCATGTATGGCACCAATCTCCATAGGCTCCTCATCCATCTCTGTAGGATCAGGGTCCAAATGGGATGTGTCAGAGTGACAAGGTCGACTGTTTGAGGCAGGCTCGGACCATGACCAGGCAGGATCACCATATCTACTAGGTCTCCTTTTTTCCTTAGGTAGCCGGGGTCTGTGGTTACCTGGAGCGGGTTTAGGAGTGGGGTCAATAGCTGAATTCTGAGAAGAACTGGATAATGGCATTTCCATTTTTTCAGACTTCCTTTCTCGTAGTCTTCTATCTATGGTGATACTGAGTTGTATCAATGTATCCAGGGTTTTTGGCATCTCTGCTCGGGCGAGCTCGTCCTTGACGGCTTCTGATAGGCCAAGCCTAAATTGGGTTTTCAGAGATGCATCATTCCATCCTGAATCAATGGTCCATCTCTTGAATTCTGCGACAAAGTCTTCTACAGGCCTTTTTCCTTGTTTCAAGGATCTTAACTGAAGATCGGCAGTACTCTGCCTATTGGGGTCATCATATAGGCTAGTGAGCTCTGCCAGGAACAAGGCATAGGAGTTGAGAAGCTGGTCGTTTTTTTCAAAAAGAGAATCTGCCCAGGCTCGAGGATTGCCTGATAGGTAAGAAATAATAGTACAAACCTTAATGTGATCAGTAAGGTAGGTACGAGGTTTTAGAAAAAAAAGTAACTCACATGCGTTTTTAAATTCGCGAAATTTTTTGCGATCGCCTGTAAATACCAAAGGGGGATTTATCTTGGGTTCAGGAGACTGTGCAGAGGTAAGTTGTGTCAGTCTAATTACCTGCTGCGACAGAGCCTGATTGTCGTTTTTCAATTCAGCAAGTGCGTGTATTAACGCAGATACCCGCTGTTTTAATTGTGTCACCTGAGTGGCTACTTCTGCTGAATCCATTTTTTGGGTTCGTTCAATCTGTAACGCTCCTTGCGTTTCTTATAAGGTGTGGATTTTCAGCTGCAGAAGTAGTTCCACGTCAGTAGTCATGTAGGAGATATGCTGAGATACCAATCCCAACCTCAATGACTCATCATGTATGGAAGGTCTTATTTCAGTCAGTAAATACACACAGTAATTAAGCTGGTTCCTAGTGTGACTTTATATACACGTGGTAAGACAATGATAAAGGTCTTAGGGATAGGTTTGAGTGGAAGTGGTAGGTGACAGACACTTGAGGTGAGACAGTGCAGATGGATGCAGGAAGGGTTAGCAATCATGTATGATAACAGATGACAGAGTAGCAGGTGCATACAGGAGAGATCAACCCAGTGCAGGAAATAGTAGCAGTAGCCTCAAGAGCTAGCAATCTAGTTATGCAGATGTAAAAGACAGTCCTTGCTATGCAGAGCTAAATAGTGTAAGCCTAGTACAAATGAAATACAAAAAAACTAACAGCGCAAACCTATTATATGTGATAAATTAACTCAACACCAATTCACTGTGCATAAATCAGGTGTGTGAACTTATAAATCAATAGTGGTGTCCGGCAGCATGCACCAATCGTGTTTCACAAATCACAATAAACTATAAATCATACAAAAATGTGATGCGCCAGAAATATAAAATCAAAAAGTGATGACAATAAATCATATCCAGTTCATAAGGCACATAGCAATGTGTGTGCTTCCAATAAAATGATATAAAGAGTGTCCCGTGTTCAGATGAAGAAAATCCAGTGATGAAAACAACTTGTAATCACCAATATAGTGAATCCCTCCACCAGGTGAATCAGCCTCTCACCTTTCTGAAGGACCCAAACGGGCCAGCAATCACATGTATCATTGATCAGACTTCCAGGAAAGAGCCACACTATATTGCACCTCGAGGGATCCCGGGACATATAGAAAACAGATGAAGAAATCTAGTGCTCTCCGCTTACTAATGAGGGTATGCTTTATTAGAGAAAGGCAGATCAACTCACATTTGTCGGGCACTCAGCTGTGCCTGCTGTATAATCGATGTCAGCGATCTGTTACCAGAGAGAGACTCTGCGTCGGCCACGCACGCTCCGCCCCCCTATACGCGTTACGTCGAGCGTAATGCTCCTTTGACTTCCTCGGTAGGGCCCTACCGAGGAAGTCAAAGGAGCATTACGCTCGATGTAACGCGTATAGGGGGGCGGAGCGTGCGTGGCCGACGCAGAGTCTCTCTCTGGTAACAGATCGCTGACATCGATTATACAGCAGGCACAGCTGAGTGCCCGACAAATGTGAGTTGATCTGCCTTTCTCTAATAAAGCATACCCTCATTAGTAAGCGGAGAGCACTAGATTTCTTCATCTGTTTTCTATATGTCCCGGGATCCCTCGAGGTGCAATATAGTGTGGCTCTTTCCTGGAAGTCTGATCAATGATACATGTGATTGCTGGCCCGTTTGGGTCCTTCAGAAAGGTGAGAGGCTGATTCACCTGGTGGAGGGATTCACTATATTGGTGATTACAAGTTGTTTTCATCACTGGATTTTCTTCATCTGAACACGGGACACTCTTTATATCATTTTATTGGAAGCACACACATTACTATGTGCCTTATGAACTGGATATGATTTATTGTCATCACTTTTTGATTTTATATTTCTGGCGCATCACATTTTTGTATGATTTAAGCCTAGTACAAGTCTATAGAGATTTCCCCTGTGGGGTACTTAGCACTAATAGCGATAGCCGAAGGATCGCTCAGGAGATGCGGATGATCCAGTAGCAGGATGCAGGGATCAGCGCAGCGAGGTTCGTCAGCGAGGAGAGCTTGCAAGCATGGAAGCTTCAAGCAAGATTAGTATCCAGGTACTGGTGTTTGAACGAACACATGTGAGTGAGAACCGACGCCCTAAATAGCCATCTAGTCCGGCGCTGGGTGATGACAGCTTCAGCCTTAAAGGGAAACACACCTATATGTGTTTCTTCTGTCTAGGTAGATGGAAATCACCCGGAATAAATGTGATAGGAGGCACTGAGAGTGCCAGAACCTTACAGCCTGCCTCCAAAGACCCCCAAAAAATGCCCAAAAAAAGCCAAAAAAAACGCCTGCGCCAAAAAAAAAAAAAAAAACGCCCAGGTGTGTTATTGCAGGCGTTTTTTTTGGGCATTTTTTTGGGGTCTTTGGAGGCAGGCAAAACATCTGAACTTCTGTATGGGAGTATGTATACACACACTTATATGTATTTATACACATACACACATATAGGTGTGATAGGAGCGAAGCCATATGCCTGTTAATTATTTCATTAGCGCAAGCATAGTGTTCTGCTACTTTCACACCTATATATGTCTATGTGTATATATACATACATGTGTGTGTATATATACCCCTATACAGAAGTTCAGATGTTTTGCCTGCCTCCAAAGACCCCCAAAAAATGCCCAAAAAAAATGCCTGCGCCCAAAAAAACGCCCAGGTGTGTTATTGCAAGGGTTTTTTTGGGCATTTTTTTGGGGTCTTTGGAGGCAGGCAAAACATCTGAACTTCTGTATAGGGGTATATATACACACACATGTATGTATATATACACATACACATATATAGGTATGAAAGTAGCAGAACACTATGCTTGCGCTAATGAAATAATTAACTGGCATATGGCTCCGCTCCTATCACACCTATATATGTGTATGTGTATAAATACATATAAGTGTGTGTGTGTGTGTGTGTGTGTGTGTGTGTGTGTGTGTGTGTGTGTGTGTATATATATATACCCCTATACAGAAGTTCAGATGTTTTGCCTGCCTCCAAAGACCCACAAAAAATGCCCAAAAAAACGCCTGCGCCAAAAAAAAACCCGCCGAGGTGTGTTATTGCAGGCGTTTTTTTGGGGCATTTTTTGTGTGTCTTTGGAGGCAGGCAAAACATCTGAACTTCTGTATAGGGGTATATATACACACACACTTATATGTATTTATACACATACACACATATAGGTGTGAAAGGAGAGAAGCCATATGGGTGTCAATTATTTAATTAGCGCAAGTATAGTGTTCTGCTACTTTCACACCTATATATGTGTATGTGTATATATACATATAAGTGTGTGTGTGTATATATACCCCTACACAGAAGTTCTGATGTTATGCCTGCCTCCAATAACCCCCAAAAAATGCCCAAAAAAACTCTTGCTACAAAACCGGCAAGGTGTGAAAATAGCGGAGCCATATCCCTGTTCTATATGTGTTCTAATACAAACAATCTTTTTTTTTTCTGGTTCTGGACATGCTACAGAGCTGAAACTTCACAGGTACACCTTTTAGAACCCCCAGACACTAAATCCAAAGAAATCTCTTTTTTTTTTCAATATTTTTTTCAATAATTGTCTCTCTATCAAAAATGACAATTTTTAAGAACTTTGTTTTGTGTGATTAATAGTCTCTGGGGCATGACCCAGAACCTTTTACGGCTTCAAAATGGGGCTTTTTGATTACCGAAGTTCGGGTCCCATCGATTTCAATGGGGTTCTGAAATCCGGGCCGAACTTTCTGGAAGTTCTTGTGTTCTGGTCGAACCAAACTTTTGAAAAGTTCAATCATCCCTAGTCCTTATATTACCCTTATGTTTCATATTACTATGATTAATACCGAAACAAATTGACCTATGGTCACTGTTTCCTAAGTTGCCCCTTATTTCTATATCCGTGAGCAGGTCTGTATTGTTGGTCATCAGTAGGTCAAGTATCGCATTATTTCTTGTCAGTGCATTCACCATCTGACCCATTAAATTGTCCTGCAAAACATTTAGGAACTGCCGAGCCTTGGCTGAATGCGCGGTTCCTTCTGCCCAGTCTATATCTGGATTATTAAAGTCCCCCATTATAATGACATTTCCCATCCTTGCTGCCAATCCTATCTGTAAAAGGAGGTCCGCCTCCCCCTCCTCCCTCAGGTTGGGGGGCCTATAGCATACGCCCAATATTACCTTCCCCACAGTGCCTTCCCTTGATGTTCTACCCATAGGGATTCTGCCTTGTCCATAGCTCCATTATTAATATCATCCCTCATATTTAACTGTACACTGTTCTTAATATACAGACATACCCCTCCCCCTTTTTTACCTTCTCTATCCCTGCGATAAAGGGAATACCCCTGAATGGTCGCCATCCAGTCATGAGAGCTGTCAAACCAAGTCTCAGTTATTCCCACAAAATCTAAGTCCTCCTTAAACATCAGCAGCTCTAGCTCTCCCATCTTGTTGGCCAGGCTTCTGGCATTGGTATACAACCCTCGTAATTTTGGCCATTTACATATATCCTCATAAGATGTTTTTAGGCTGCTCTTGTGATTTTTCCCCATACCCACCCTGGGTTTAGGAGCTCTGAACACCCTACCGCTAATGTCCCCATTTGTGCCCTCTGAATCTTGAATCTTGCTTTCCTCTGGCTAATTCTACATCTGTACCCTCCCCCCCATCACTTAGTTTAAAAGCCCCTCTAACTTTTCGGCCACCTTCTCACCCAGTACGGCTGCACCCTCCCCATTTAGGTGCAATCCATCCCTACCATAGAGCTGGTGGCCGACTGAGAAGTCGGCCCAGTTCTCCAGGAACCCAAAACCCTCCTTACTACACCAGCTCCTCAGCCACTTGTTAACTTTACGAACTTTAAAAACCTTTAGGTCATATTTTCAGCCACAAAAGACTTACTAGCTGTGCACAAATAGCCCTAGCACATGGACAATGTCATAACAGAAGTATTGCATTTGGAAAACTAGCCCTAAAATGTTATTTTATTTTCTTACAGCCATATTTTTTAATTTTTTTTTCATAAATCAGCCAGAACTGACAGCAGCCGGTAAATACATGTCAAATACATATAGGGTCCATTCACACATCTATAAAATGGGTCCGCATCCATTCCACAATTCCACAACATTTACAGACCCATTGATTTTCAATTCCAGTCTGAAAAATTAGGCATTCACAGGATAAAGAAGTAAGTGTCGACCAGTATTGGCCCCAAAAATTAGCCCACATACGTTTACCTGACAGCTAAGAACGTTGTATTCTGTGGCTGAAGGTACATTAGGCATTCACAGGATACAGAAGTAAGTGTCGGCCAGTATTGGCCCCAAAAATTAGCCCACATGGTTTACCTGACAGCTAAGAATGTTGTATTCTGTGGCTGAAGGTACATTAGGCATTCACAGGAAAAATAAGTAAGTGTCGGCCATGAAAGGCCCCAAAAATTAGCCCACATGGGTTTACCTGACAGCTAAGAATGTTTTATTCTGTGGCTGAAGGTACATTAGGCATTCACAGGATACAGAAGTTAGTGTCGGCCAGTATAGGCCCCAAAAATTAGACCACATGGGCTTACCTGATAGCTAAGAACGTAGCATTTGGTGGCTGGAGGTACATTAGGCATTCACAGAAAAAATAATTGTCGGCATGGACATGAAATGCCTTTTATGCCGCTGTTTTTAGCAAAGACAAGGACCAGGAATTGTTGTGGGTGGATGGCGGTCTGGCGGATATTTGTGGCCTGGCATGAGGAATTTCAATGTCACATGTCTTGAATTCCTCAGAGATCCATGCCTCATTCATTTTTATAAATGTGAGGTAGTCAACACTGTCATAAGCTAGGCGAGTGCGATTATCGGTCACGATCCCCCCTGCTGCGCTGAACGTCCTTTCGGACAGGACACTGGACGGGGGGCAAGCCAACATTTCCATTGCACATTGTGCAAGCTCTGGCCAAAGGTCAAGCTTGCCCACCCAGTAGTCCAGGGGTTCATCACTCCTCAGAGCGTCCACATCGGCCGTTAACCCGATGTAGTCAGAAATTTGTCAGTCTAGGCATTCCCTGATGCTGGATCCGAAGTACAGCTGTCGATGGTTCGGCTAAAAGAAGGATCTCCTATCTGAAGTGACCAAGACATCTTCAAACCGCCCTCTTCTTGCAGGCACTGTTGGATTGCTACCCGCAACTGTCTCTATGTGACTGAAAATTCCTCTGCCAGCGCACGCAAAAGCAGAATGCAGCATTTCCGGCATCAAGGCCTGGAAGTGCTGCATTTTGACCGCCCTCTGTGATTGTGGTAACATTTCCGCCATTTTATGTTTGTACCAGGGGTCTAAGTACGTTGCCACCCAGTACTGGTCCTTGGCCTTTATGCTTTTTATACAGGGGTCCCCCTTAAAACACTGGAGCATGAAGGCCCCCACTCGCACTAAACTGGAAGCGGTGTAGTGGCCTGCTTCCAGCTCATCATCCAGGATAATGTCGTCCTTGTTCCCCTCCCCCTATCCACGGATAACACCAGGGATCCCAGAAAGGTTTAAAGCATGCTCTTCTTGCTCCTCCTCATCCCCCCTGACACCATCCTCTTCTGACTCCTCTTCAGACTCCTGCTGTTGACTTGTCTCAGATGGAGTAGCACCCACTGGGAATTCATCCAACATTGCGACTTCCTCATCATCCTGCTCTTGCTCCTCGATGGCTTGATCAATGACACGACTCAATGCACGCTCCAGAAAGAAGAATTGATGGCGCCCTGGATATGACTGACCAGTTTGGTGATCTCATCAAATGGCCGCAGAAGTCTGCATGCATCCCGCATGAGCAGCCACTGGCGAAGTGAAAAAAACCCAAGCTCCCCAGAACCTGTCCTGCCGCAGAGTTCGTACAGGTAGTCATTAACTGCACGTTTCTGCTGGAGCAGCCTATCAAGCATATGCAACATTGAGTTCCATCGCGTCGGGCAGTCACAAATAAGACGCCTTATGGGCAGGTTGTATCGCCGCTGAATGTCAGCAAGGTGAGCCATGGCTGTGTAAGATCTTCTGAAATGGCCCAAGATTTTCCTGTCCTTCCGCAAGACGCCCTTGACCCCAGGGTATTTGGCAATGAATCACTGCACGACCAAGTTCAGGACATGTGCCATGCATGGCACGTGTGTTATTTTGCCCTGTTTCAGCATGCTTAGCAGATTGGCAACGTTGTCGCACACCACTTTACCAACTGTCAAATTGAGCGGTGTCAGCCACTGATCTGCCTGTGAATGCAAAGCTGAATGGAGTGCAGGACCAGTGTGGCTCTTGGCTTCCAGGCACATCAGATGCAGCACAGCATGGCAACGTCTCACCTGGCATGTGGAGTAGGTTCTGGGGATCTTGGGCGGCGCAGCGGAAGAGACGGTAGCAGCGGAAAAGGAGGAGTCAGCCGAGGAGGAGAGGGAGAATGAAAGAGGAGGAGGAGAAGAATAGAAGGCAGGCCTGCATGCAATCCGTGGCGGTACAACCAAATCTACATGGGTTACATGCTTGATGGCCGTCAGAAGGTTCACCCAGTGAGTAGTAAAAGTGATATACCTTCCCTGCCCATGTTTGTTAGACCATGTGTCTGTGGTCAGATGTATCTTGGCACCAACACTGTGTGCCAGAGATATATTCACTTGCCGCTGAACATGGCCATACAGCTCTGGAATGCCCTTCTGCGAGAAATATTTCCTGCCTGGAACCTTACATTGTGGTGTTCCAATGGCCACACATTTACGAAAGGCCTCCGAGTCCACCAGTTTATATGGCAGTAGTTGGTGGGCTATCAGTTCCGACAAGCCAGCAGTCAAATGTTGAGCAAGAGGGTTATCCGGTGTCATCATTTTTTTCCGCTCCAACATTTTGGCCACAGAAGCCTGCCTTTTTCCAGAACAACGTGACGACGGCATGATGGAAGGTGGAGTGGAGGACAATTGTGAGGAGAGAGGAAAAGGAGAAGGAGAAGAGGCTAGACGGTGAGAGCCTGGAGTGTGGCTTTGTGGGTTCTGACGGTGTTGCTCCCACTGGGCTTGGTGATGGTAGTTCAGGTGCCTTCTTAAGGCGGTAATCCCTAGGTGAGTGTTCGGCTTACCGCGACTTATGCATTGACTGCAAAGGCTGCAGATGGCAACACTGTTGTCAGCAACGGACACATTAAAAAAAGCCCACACTGCGGAGCCATGTGCCGGCGTCCTGGGAGCGCCAGATGTGACTGTACATGGTTGATGGCTCGCTCCTGATACATTTGCAGTCTGCTTTGTACCTCTTGTGCAATGCAAGTTCTGCTTGCCTCTCCTCCCTATCTGCCGGTCCGTCTCTCCCTCTGAACTCCCCTCCTCTTCCTCTCTTGTGGCAACCCACGTGACGTCCATAGACACGTCATCATCCACGTCACCTTCCCCACCACTAACATTCGAGATCTCGGAGTAGGCAGCAACAGCGGGGACCAACCTCCTTGGGCTGATCTGGGTACTGTCGTCAGACTGCTGAGTGGAGGCTGTTGCTACCTCCTCTTCATGATCCGATGCCAACAATGGCTGTGCATTGCAAATGTCTTGTAATGGATCGGAAAATAATTCCAGTGACTCAAGCGGAGGGTATGTGGTGGTGGTGGTGTCAACAGAGAGGGAAGAGGGTGCAGATAAAGAGGATGAGGAGGGTGCAGAAGAGGAAGGCTGAGTGAGCCACTCAACCAAGTCTGGTGCGTCCTTTGACATAATCGAATGCACCTTCTGAAACTTCACACTTTGGCTCCGGCCTACTGCTCCTGCCCTACCCCTACCACCCCTGCGTAAGTGTCTGCCTCTTCCTGTCATGTTTTTAAATTACCCTGTGACAAAAAGTCTCTAGAGAATTGCAGTATATCTGGAAAAAGGTATATAACACCCCGCTTCAATCTGTGGTATTGGGGGGCCACAGGTTTATCACACCAGTTCTACAAATAATTGGCCAGTAACTGTTGTCACTGTGTGTAGCACAGTTAACACAGCAAAAGAGGCCACATTTTTGCAGGACTAAAATACAATCTTAGAAAAGTATACTGTTAAATAACACCCCACTTCATTATGTGGTATGGGGGGGGGGCACAGTTTTATCACACCAGTTCTACAAATAATTGGCCAGTAACTGTTGTCACTGTGTGTAGCACAGTTAACACAGAAATTAAGGCCAAATTTTTGCAGGACTAAAATACAATCTTAGAAAAGTATACTGTTAAATAACACCCCACTTCAATATGTGGTATTGGGGGGGGGGCACAGTTTTATCACACCAGTTCTACAAATAATTGGCCAGTAACTGTTGTCACTGTGTGTAGCACAGTTAACACAGAAAATAAGGCCACATTTTTGCAGGACTAAAATACACTCTTAGAAAAGTATACTGTTAAATAACACCCCACTTCAATATGTGGTATTGGGGGGCCATTGGTTTATCACACCAGTTGTTCAAAAAATTGGCCAGTGAGTTTGGCACTGTGTGTATCAGACTTAACGCAGCAAAAGAGGCAATATTGTTGCAGGACACAAATACACGTAGGAAAGTATACTCAGATAACAACCCACTTCAATATGTGGTATTAGGGGACCACTGGTCTATCACACCAGTTGTTAAAAAAATTGGCCATTGAGTTTGGCACTGTGTGTAGCAGAGTTAACACAGCAAAAGAGGCAATATTGTTGCAGGACACAAATACACTTGTAAAAGTATACTCAGATAACACCCCACTTCATTATATGGTATTGGGGGGCCACTGGTCTATCACACCAGTTATAATACATTAAAAGTGCTTTTGTCACTGTTTGTAGTATTGCTGCAGCAACGCTCAGTCACCACACCAGTCACAATGCTGCACAGTGCACAATACAAATCCGCTACAATATGCTTTCTATATTACAAAGTATATTATACTGTGGATTACTCCCCTATATAGTGCACTATACCAAATAAATAGCAGCCCTTGAAATGACTTTTGTGGACATTAACAGAGCGATTTGTGTCACTGCTGATCTCTGTCCCTGGAGCACACTGGATACCTGTCCCTAAACTGAAAAACTGTACACCTATACCAAATAAATTGCAGCCCTTTAAATTACTTTTGTGCACATTAACAGAGCGATTTGTGTCACTGCTGATCTCTGTCCCTAGAGCACACTGGATACCTGTCCCTAAACTGAACAGAAACTGTACACCTATACCAAATAAATCGCAGCCTTTTAAATTACTTTTGTGGACATTAGCAGAGCGATTTGTGTCACTGCCGATTTATATCTGTCCCTGGAGCACACTGGATACCTGTCCCTAAACTGAACAGAAACTGTACACCTATACCAAATAAATTGCAGTCCTTTAAATTACTTTTGTGGACATTAGCAGAGTGATTTGTTTCACTGCCGATCTCTATCTGTCCCTGGAGCACAGACTGGATACCTGTCCCTAAACTGAAAAGAGACTGTAGTAGACCTATACCAAATACTATACCAGCCCTGAAAAGGACTTTTGTGGATCTTAACAGAGCTATTTGTGTCTGGCAATCTCTCCCTGATGAACACAGCAGACCTCTCCCTACGCTGACAAAAAGCAGAATGTGAAATGGCCGCTTGCTCTGGTCTATTTATAAGGTAGGGGGCATGTCCATGTGCTGAAATGTTTCAATTGGCTGTCCCGTTCCACCTGACGGCTGTGTCATGGGTCAAAGTTCTCCCCGATGTAAACTAATATGGCCACAGCAAACAACGCCATGTGTTCGCAAAATTAGCGAGTAGCAAACAAGAAAAATTTGCCGCAAACCGACCACCGGGCGAACCGCAAGGCCATCCCTAGTTGCAAAAGATATTAGGACAAACCCCCAAAAAGTCTTCAAATATATAAATCGTAATACGTTCAAGTCCAAGCAAGAGTTTGTGACTGGAGACAAAGAGAAGGAAAAATGATTAACTATCTTCGTCAGCTCTGTGAATACAAAGGGAAATTGGGGAACTAATTGGGATAGTATTGATATCCGCAAAAGAACTAAAATGGCTCAGAATTTATATGGTTCAGAACTTTGTAGAAATAATAAAGGTGAATAAAGCACCTGTATAATATGGCTTAAACCCACATGCCCACAAAGAGTGGAGGTTTGTTATTTTGAGGCCATTGTTTGTTATATGAGACTGTTTAATTACTGACTCAATACCACTTCTACATTTCTAACTTCTATAGTTGGGAAGATACTCAATAGTTTCATAAAACACCACATAGAAGAGTTTTTGCTAAAATATAAAATGCATAAAATGCATAAACAATAGTCTGCATAGATTCATGAAAGACTGAAGCTGTCAAACAAATCTGCTTTGATTTTATGAGGAAGTAGGAACAAACATAGACAAAGAAGTGGCTTTGAATATGGTATACTTGGGCTCTGCACAGTTCCCAATGCTTAGGAAATAGGTAAGATAAAGTTTATAGGCTTAGAAAATTCAGGTCATAAAATGATAAAAAAAAGGCCCCTTTGACACTTGTACGCTCTGAAAGTGGTGCAACTTTGCCGTGACTTTGATGCAACTTCGAAACGACTTGAAGCAATGCCTGTGTAATCTTGAGGTCTATGGGATTCAAGTCGCATCAAAGTCAGACCAAAGTAGTGCAGAGTCTACTTTGAAGTCGTTGCAACTTGAAGTTACACAGATATGAACAGTACTCATTGGAAATCATCCTTCTCTGGACAAGTTCACTTTAGGTTTACAAAGGTGGCCCCACAAGTGTGAAAGGGGCCTTAAGAGAGTATTGATTAATGATTCATATTCTGAATGGTGTGCCCCAAGATTCAGTGATTGGACCCTTACTTTTTAATATATTTACAAAATATATAGAGTTTGGGATTAAAAGTACCATTTTAGTGTTTACAGATGATACTAGGCAATGTAACGCCCAGGTGTGTTTTTGCAGCAGGCGTTTTTTTGGGGCATTTTTTTGGGGTCTTTGGAGGCAGGCAAAACATCTGAAATTCTGTATAGGGGTATATATACACACACACTTATATGTATTTATACACATACACACATATAGGTGTTATAGCAGAGAAGCCATATGGGTGTTAATTATTTCATTAGCGCAAGCATAGTGTTCTGCTACTTTCACACCTATATATGTGTATATATACATACATGTGTGTGTGTGTGTGTATATACCCCTACACAGAAGTTCAGATGTCATGCCTGACTCCAAACATGTCCTCAAAAAAGCCCTATAAACGCCTGCAGCAAAAAGCAGGGTGACAGGGGCGAAGCCATATCCCGGCTCTATAAGTGTTCTAAGAGAAACAATCTTTTCTCTATAGTGGTTACCCTGAAATGGAAGGGTTTTGTCACCCTGCCATAGCAGTCAGAGTCAGTTAACCCTACACTACACTACGGTCCCCTTACACTTAACACTTTACCTACAGAAACTAGATTATTAAATCTAACGATAGTGGAAAATAGTACCCTAACTACACTAGATATCCCTTTCCTCACACTAATAATTGCTAAATGACACTTTGAAGTAGAAGTAACAGAACTGCTTCCACTCTCTTACACGTCCCTGTATTACAATGCTAGGAATTTGGTGGGGCTATCTTATATACTGGGGGGCGTATTCACAAATGATTGACCTCTGGACCCCCTAGTCACTCCAATCACATTCCTAGCATTCTCCTGCCCCCTCAATTGGCTTTTACTGGTGGTTCTGGTCCAATCACAGGCTTTTAAAGCCCATTTCCTGTCCCATTGCATTTTGGTCGGTTCTGGTTGCCGAATTCCGAACTTTTTCAGCAAAAAGTTCGGAATTCGGCCGAACCTCGAACAGTCAATGTTCGGGTCGAACCGATGGTCGACCTGAACCATTCGATCATCCCTACTAAACACCCCTGCCTCCTAACTTCTCTAATTGCCTATGTGTGCATAAAGTGTTTAGAGGCAGAAATAAAAAATGCCAAATGCCCCTGGGAGTAGTGTTAAAACATCTAGCATGTATGAGGCCTAAATCTAGATTGTACAGAAATTGTGCAATCAAATTGTATAATGTATGGCCCCCTTTGTAAACCTAAAGTGAACTAGTTGTGATTTTGGTGCCATTAATTGTTAATAACAATCCAAATGCAGAAGAAAAAAATATTTTTGCCACATGGTGCAAACAGCAACATGCCAAAATTTCCCATGGGCTACTTTGCCACGTGTAGGGCAGCCTATTGAAATCAATGGGCTGCCCTATGTGTGTCGCAGAAAAAACAAGCCAAAAAACATGTGCTCCCACTATACTAGGTGTGAAGGGGGCCTGAAAATTAAATTGTTGTGTTTCACAAGAACAGTGACAGCTGAGTATCCCCATCCACTCCCTTCCATGTACTTTTATAAAGTAGGCCAAACACTATGAAATCTGTTCGTACAATTTAATTTCGATTTACCAAATCTATGGAATAAGATGACCCGCCTGAACAATCTATTCAATTTGTATCAAATTAGGCAGACCCTTGCACTATATAACTGATGGTAGATCTAAAGGAGATTATACAATCAGATTGTACAGTGTATGTTCACCCCAAAGGAAGAAGTAGGAAAGTGGGTTGAAATTTTAAAAAAGGGTATATCAATGAGGGAGGTGTTGTCCAGGGAGGTAAACACTCCCTATTCTGTGATGCAGTAAGCCAGCGCGTGATGGAATTGGAAGTTTTCTGGAAGGTTACATGATGTTACAGAAAGTTATGGGCTCAGATTCGTTTTAACTTTTTAACATTTTGAACAGCGTAGTGCAGAGCCAAAACTGCCATGGACTAGGTAAGTGGGCAATAAGCACATTGGGATGGCTTGGGCAGACAATAATTTAGAAAAGACTTCTAGTTTGTATGAAAATTGAAACTCTGCCTAAAAAGGTGAACTTAGCCTTTAAGCATTTCATTAAAACTTTGGGTAAGTGTTGTATTTGTGTGATATACATAGCAATAATTAATCACTTGTAGATTGAACAAATTAAAATAACCATCTGCTACAAAAAAGGAAAAAAATCTATTTGGCTACATTCATTTGGAAAGAGTGCTCATTCATATTTAATGAAAAACAATCATCTGGCACTGCTGTTCAAATTGCCCATTTATGCATTCTGTTTTTAAAACATACAATTCTCCCATCAAGTCTATTGTTCTATCAAGCACTTGTATCATTTACATGTACAGCCAGCACTAGTACAACAAAAATGGTATGTTTTTTGTAAAGCAAAAAGAAAACTGTAGGATGAAAAAAAAAAAAAAAAGATTTTAAAAGCAGCAGCATAATTTCTATTTAAAATGATTCTAAACTCAAGTCATGAATGCCTGCATTAATGGCTAAGCTCAACTTTCTGAACATGTTACATGGTACATTTAGGATGTAACATGTAAAATGTTTAGCATGCACCTTCTCTTCCCATGACCTCCCACCCCCTCCAGTTGACAGCAGACAGGGGATCCCCTCCCTGCACCCTTTGCCACAATTTGAAAACAGAGAGGCCGTGCAGAGGCTCTGCCCACACGGCCACACCATTCATTCACAGTTTCCTGTGAATTAATAGACCAAGTGTGGTCAGCTATCAGGTGGCTTGTAGTTCTCAGTGAGCTCTCATAGTTCATTGATCTTCCTGCTCTAATGTAACTGCCTGCCCATATGGCTTGCCTAAAGGACACTCTGTACTGATACCCAAGATGTGGTTATGTGTAAGTGTTCCGGAATGGGTTATCTCTAGAAGGTGGTTGCAAGGTACCTAGTGCCTAAATGTTCGTGTTGGCTGGATTTTGTTGGATTCTGTGGTTGATGCATGTGTAGCTGTCCCTACACATCTATGCAATAGAAGGCTAGTGGGTTGCTAAACAAGAGAGCAATTTCTAGTGCATGTTGCTGTATTCGTGTAGAGAAAAGAACTAATATTTCCACTCACCCCTTCTGGTACTTATGTATCTGGTTAAGATCACTTGGTGCTCTTCTGTCCTCTGAAAACAGGTCCTGGTGGCTCAGGCTTTTGGCTCAGATCCCCACAACCCTCAGCCTCTCAGCAAATCTGTTACACAGGTCTTAGGTTCCTCTGGTCCTTGTGTTTCTCCTTCCTCTCGGCAAAGTCCCATCTCTCTCCAGATTTGAGCAGGAAAACTCTGTCTCTCTCCTCCCCTGAATTGCAGAGGATCAAGGTGTTAATGTCTACAGCCTCACTAGCCCCCATAGACTTGTATTATGCAGTGCTCAGCTACAATTACCCGGATCACTGGCATCGGATTAGCTAGTTTCGCCTTCCCCCTAATTGGCTCAAGTACACTGTTGCCATGAGCAGGAGCAAATAAAGGAATTAACACAGATCCATCTGTATTAAGAAAAATAGCGCAGCGCTAAAAATGTGTGAGTAAATGTGCACGAAGTAAAACTTGAACAATCAAACCAAAATGCAAAAAAAATGCAAAAAATCAAAGTCCAGAATGTCCATAAAGTGTAAACTGTGACTTGAAAAAGGTGTTGACTCCAGCATGTGAAATAACTGCAACAAACAATAAATCCCACACCAAAGGAATAAAGGAATCAAGACGTGCTCACCAGATGGTATGGACCCAAAGTACTATACAGCAAATGGGTCATACACTCTGTATATGTAGATGTCCTCGGTACCGAATAGGCAGGAACCTCAGCAGCGTCTCTGGATCACAGGTGGTGATGAATATCTTCCAAACCGGTCCGCACGGGAATGCCTAGGAGTCCCCACTCATGGGATTGTGGAGAGGGATAAACCAAAAGGACACCATGGCATAATACAGTATGGCCAATTTATTGGAAGATAAAGGAATACACTTACAATTTCACAGGTGGTAAGAAGCATTCAGAAAAGATAGGCACTCATGATACTCCTAACGCGTTTCCTTAAAAATAACATCCTCAAAGGAATTAGCCTGGTGCCTGAATCTACATACCTTATATTTATAGTCTTGATGTTCAGAGATAACAGCTGATGTGACTTCTAAATTAACAACACACCATGCTCATCCAACATGGCGCCTGCGTGCATGTTAAGCCTCCCTCTCAATAGCCAATCCCGGACAGCCATGTCACTATGGGGGGGAGTCAAAACTGTATACACCTCCATATTCACAAAGTAATTGGGCAATCTCATAGCATGTCCATACAGGCAGGAAATGACATCATCACAGCGTCCAATGGCTGTGATGATACATCCAAGCCTCCTTGTGAAAACAGGAAGTGATCTAATAGACACATAGACGTATCTATGAACAATATGGGGAAACAGCTAAGTGTCTGCACACTATGTCATTACCATTCTATGAATGGAAAAATGTTGTAAGTGTTAATTAAAACTACAAACTGCAAGCAAAGACCTTTAAAAGACCTTCTACACCTGTATCCCACATACTCATGGTTTTGAAGCAGTGAGTCATTATCTGAGGATGGATACTTCCATCTCTTCTCCCCATTGTGACTTTATTTTAGATTTATTATTATTTGCTACCCGTTACAATTTTTTTTTGTTTGATGGCATTTTTTATTATCAGCAGCGAGGTGTTGCGATGGGAGCAAAATTCGCTCCAAGCTTGGCCAATTTGTTCATGGCCAAGTGGGAGGAGCATGTCATCTATCCCCAAGCTAGGTCAGAACTTACCTTTTGGGTTCACTACATAGACGACATCCTCCTCCTATGGAAAGGCGACAGGATATCTCTGGATTCATTTATGAGCTTCCTCAATCAGAATGATAGGGGCATTCAGTTGTCCTATGAGGCGAGCGATAAAGTTATTCATTTTTTGGATCTCGAGATATCCTTAATCAACAATCAAATAATTTCCAACACTTACTTTAAAGCCACTGACTGCAACTCATATCTTCCCATCGATAGTTGCCACCATAAAACTTGGCTTAGCTCAATACCTAAAAGCCAGTTTACCCAGCTCAAATGGAATTGTACTCGGAATGAGGACTTCCTCAAACAGTCTGAGATCCTTAAGAAAAAGTTTATAGCCAAGGGATATAAATCTACTGATCTAGAGGCAGATATCTCTAAGGTGTCTCAGATTGAGAGGACTTCCTTATTATTAGAGTCACGAAAACTAGACAATTCCGACTATGCAAAATGGTCCTTTTTTACGTAATTTTCCTTGCAACACAAATGCATTAAAAATATCATCAGCAAATACTGGGATATACTCAGAAATGACAGAGTTTTGAATGCTGTCTTTCCTGAACGGACCATGGTCACATTTAGAGGAGCTGCGTCTTTTAGGGGCCAATTGGCCCCCAATATCATTAATCCACCGGTTAAACCGACTTTTTTTCATCAGGTTTTTTCCATGCAAGAAATGTAATGTGTGCAAATGGAATGGAGACAGTAGAAGGACATTTTTGAATTTCCAATCTACCGCCACGGACACAATATACCATATCAAATTTTTTGCCACGTGTACCACAATGCACGTGGTGTATTTAATTACATGTCCGTGCAAAAAACAGTATATCGGTCGGACCATTAGAACATTCACGGTTCGAGTGAATGAGCACATTTCCAACATAATTGCAGGAAAGACTAATCATAGCGGGCCTAAACACTACCTACACTACCACAACAAAGACCCCAAAGGCACTGTCTTTCAAGTCATAGAAAAATATACAGTTCCATGGAGGGGTGGGTCCAGTAAACGTGGAGTTTCCCGTCTCGAGACCTACTGGATATACACTTTACAGACATAAGTCCCCTATGGGTTAAATGTGGATTGGACATCAATGCCTTTATTAACACTTCGTGAAGCATATGGTTGTCCCCTCCACACTTTTTTTGTCTTTAGGTGTAAATTTATTGAAATAAGTCTGTTTTTTTCCCCCTTCCTTCATCACTAATTATTTGCCCCCCTCTTACAATTGATAATTATGGAATCATGGCTAATATCTCCTTTAGTATTTTCAATTAATATGCCTTTCATAATGAAAGTTATATTATGCCCCTATCTTTCGCTCTTCCAATTTTACCTTTTCACATATTTAATTATTTTATACACAATTTTAAAATTTTAAAATTTTAATGTAAATTTTAATCATATTTACAGTGTGCTTAATAATGTACAGTTTTGTTCCCGCTCCAATTATGTGCTCATATGTTTGCACTTTTAATTTTAACCTAGTATTTTTTCCATTACCTTTAAAACTCCTTTTAAAGGTCTTTGCTTGCAGTTTGTTGTTTTAATTTACACTTACAATCTTTTTCCATTCATAGAATGCTAATGACATAGTGTGCAGACACTTAGTTGTTTCCCAATATTGTTCATAGATACGCCTATGTGTCTATTAGATCACTTCCTGTTTTCACAAGGAGGCTTGGATGTATCATCACAGCCATTGGACGCTGTGATGATGTAATTTCCTGCCTGTATGGACATGCTATGAGATTGCCCAATCACTTTGTGAATATGGAGGTGTATACAGTTTTGACTCCACCCATAGTGATATGGCTGTCCGGGGTTGGCTATTGAGAGGGAGGCTAGACATGCACGCAGGCGCCATGTTGAATGGGCATGGTGTGTTGTTAATTTAGAAGTCACATCAGTTGTTATCTCTGAACATCAAGACTATAAATATAAGGTATGTAGATTCAGGCACCAGGCTAATTCCTTTGAGGATGTTATTTTTAAGGAAACGCGTTAGGAGTATCATGAGTGCCTATCTTTTCTGAATGCTTCTTACCACCTGTGAAATTGTAAGTGTATTCCTTTATCTTTCAATAAATTGCCCATACTGTATTATGCTATGGTGTCCTTTTGGTTTATCCCTCTCCACAATCTCATGACTGGGGACTCCTAGGCATTCCTGTGTGGACCGGTTTGGAAGATATTCATCACCACCTGTGATCCAGAGACGCTGCTGAGGTTCCTGCCTATTCGGTACCGAGGACATCTACATCTACAGCATGTATGACCCATTTGCTGTATAGTACTTTGGGTCCATACCATCTGGTGAGCACATCTTGATTCCTTTATTCCTTTGGTGTGGGATTTATCGTTTGTTGCAGTTATTTCACATGCTGGAGTCAACACCTTTTTCAAGTCACAGTTTACACTTTATGGACATTCTGGACTTTGATTTTTTGAATTTTTTTTGCATTTTGGTTTGATTGTTCACGTTTTACTTCATGCACATATACTCACACATTTTTAGCGCTGCACTATTTTTCTTAATATTTTGAACACCATCACTGTCGGTTGGAGTGTTTGCAGCTTTATATTGTGTTTTACTTTACAGATTAGTTTTAAGTTAGCGCAGTTTATTCACATATTTTCCACAGATCCATCTGTCACAGCTGCAGCAGGGAAGCTTTTGGCGAGAGGGACTGCTACACAGTACAGCCCGCCTTGTTTTCATGTTCAGAAAAGGGGGAAAAGGTAGGCACAAGGAACCACAGTTTGCTCCTGCAGCCATTCTACATGGCAGCAGCAACTGGAGCAGTGGGAAAGGAGGGGAGTGGGGGGGGACCACAAAGCCGGCTGCCACTGGATACAAATGCAAAGTGTTCTCTGATTGCACAAGGTGAAGCGGTAAGGTGGGGAGATCACACAATCCACTTCCTCTAATCAGAGAACACTTTGCATGCATTCAGAAGGTGCAAAGCATTCTCTGAATAAAGACTGTGCCTGTGTTCACAATGCAGCAGTGCAGCCACACTGCATGGGACCCTGAAGCAAATGGAGATCACTTGAATAGCAGAGTCTATTTTGTGATTTTCAGCTTCTAGAGGGATTCCACAAGTATGGTATATGTATAGTTGCATTGGTCCAAGCTGGACTAATGTAACTATGTATAAAATATCTATATCTGGAATTTATCTTTAAAATACATAAAAAAAATTACAAAATGCCACATCTCCAGTATTGGTTAAAAAAAATGGTAACTTTTCTACCATGCTAATGTTTAAAAGAAAAAAATAACATGTTTATTTTACTTTTACTCTCTTTTTTTTTTTTTTTTATAAAGTTCTAGATTCTGCTAAGACTTTGTCTTGTAGTTAAATAATATATCTCCTAATGAAAAACAGTAAACTAGACCTAAAAAAGCAGCAGCTGTGGCAGAAAGAGAGACAGTGGAATATTAAAAAAAAAAACAAAAAAAAAAACATTTATATATATATATATATATATATATATATATATATATATATATATATATATATATATATATATAAAGGACTGTCCCTCCAAAACAGAGACACATGAGAGCTAAGTATATTTAAAAGGAACATCCTGCCTGCATGCAACCTAATGCTGACTTGACAACATTTTTAAAAATAAGCTGATTCCACAGACATTACCAAATTAAACTCACAATGTTCCTTTAAACAACAGGCAAGAAAAGGATGACACTGAAAAACAGCTTACATTTAATAATTACTAGTCACCAGATATTTCAGTGGCATGAAGGCCAGAGGGTCTTGTTTACAACGAATTGAACATCTGGTCCAAAATTATCTCATTTGATTGCAATATTGTAGATCACAAGCGTGGTTTAATTGTGCCATTTAAAAATCTTATTAAAAGGGTGTATTGTTGTCTGAACAGATGGCCGGCAGGCTATGTGTGTGCAATTTATTATTTTCTATATTAAAAATATATTTAAACCAAGATAAGTGAGTATTTGCAGAATATGGTTTGACATAACAATTAAATTCTTTCTTCAGTGTCATGTGTTGAGTAAAAATGGTTGTAGATAAACATGTAAGTAACTTGTTCCTGTCCCTCGATGGCACTATTTCCTGTTTCCCTATTCTTACAGCGAGGGGACATTTTTTATTGCTTCTTAGAAACAAAAATGCTTTATATTTGTTGTCTCATTATCAATTAATTGTAACTGCAGTTGCATGGAAAGGAGTGTGCATATAATTACAGATCCCCCCCCCCCCCAAGCCAAGTATCCCACGCTGTTGTCAAATGTAGAAGGAATGGGAGCATATAATAAATAGCATTCCAAATGCTACCTTCAGCATTGCTTTGTCACTCACCTGTGTTTAGTTTTTAAAATTAACATAAAAATATCTTATTTTCATATTTTTTTGTCTGCATTCACACTACCCATTACTTTTGATCCTGATGCTTGGCTAGGAGCGGGCAGAGCTTTCCTTCATCACTGACATCAAAACAGGAAGAAAGGAGGGAATAATCTAGAATTGCCTGTACTGTAATTGTGAGCAATCATGGCACTAACTGCATGGAGTTTTCATGTTCTCCCTGTGCCTGTGTGGGTTTCCTCCAGGTGCTCTGGTTTAATCCCGTACTCCAAAGACATGCTGGTAGGTTGATTGGCTACTGTATAAATTGGTGTATGTATGAATGTGAGTTAGACCTTAGATTGTAAGCTCCTGAAAGGCAGGGACTGATGTGAATGTACAATATATATATAAAGCAGTGCATAAATTGTCGCCACTATATACAGTAAGTACCAAATGAATTGTCACAGTAACACCAGTAAATGTAGGCTAGATGTATGAGGTGTGTCTAAAAAGTTTGGTGAATGGTATCAGAAAACAAACAAAACAGAAGATACAAACAAAAGTACCTTTATTGGCCTTCAAAATAATCACCATCCTTTACAACACACTTTTGGCAACTTTCATAAAGCTCCTGGAAACTTTCAGCAAAGGCCTCTTTAAGAATCTATCACAGAATCGATGTCGCACATCTGCAAAACGTGCGCCCTGAATGACGCTCTTCAGGCAGGGAAACAGAAAGAAGTCTGCAGGCACCAGATCAGGGGAGTGCGGTGGATGTTTTCCCAAATTTGTAGCAGAACTTGATGCTCATTCATTGCTCCATTGCACTTTGAACCTGCCTTTCACACTGACTACATTAGCTGCCCGCACTGGGTTTACCCTGATAGTCACGTGTTCGCCACACAAGGTGGCACTCCTCGACGTGTTTCTGGATAGCCATGTGCATGCACGCACACTTGGTCCATGTTTCCGTTAAGATATCGGACGATTCACTGAACTTTTTAGACACACCTCATATGTCCTCTTTTCACTAAGCAATGTCAGAGCATGAGTAATAGACAACCGATGCATGAGCAACAGACAGAAAGTCAGACAGACAATAAGTGCATGACGCTCTCTGCTGACGTTACTGAGTCGGCAGCTCCCACCCCCTCCACAGCACTCCAGTGAGCGAGGAGGAGGCAGAGCAGAGAGAACCGAGCGATCTGTGGTGTTCAATCGCTTGGTTCTCAGTGTGAGAGGCACCGGGGGACAGATGCAGCATTGGATCAATGCTGCATCCATCTAGGTATGTATAAATAAAAAAAACAAAAAACCCATATATCTCTTCTAAGGATTTTTTATATTTTTGCCTAGCGAGACACTCTAAACAAAGTTACAAGTCCTGTACAACCAGACTTGTCACCAGATATATGCTTGAATTGTTGTGCAGAGTAATTTCTTATCGACAATGCCCTCAGTTCTTATGCTTATGTAGCACCTTCCTAGATAGGTGCTAGAAAAAAATATTTGTTTTACTCCATTCTGCTTATCAGAGGAGTCTGTTAGTTATACCTGTTACATGTGTCCAGGTGTGAGTCACTTGGTCTGAGGGAGTGCCCCCACTGTATCCATTAGGGGAGCCCGTTGGACAGTGGAGGAAACCTAGCCAGTGACACATGGGGTTTTGTGGCAGTCCCAGTGGGAGGGCACCACCACAGTTCATCCTGGAATTGACCATAAAAACCAAGGACACATGTGACAGGGGGTCTTTGGCGGGAAGCAGAGTCATAGGAGGAGGGTGATGGCTGTCTCTCCTTCTGCAGTCTGAGGAAAGTGGTAAAAGGCAGTCGGCCTAGTGAGCCAGGTGTGGAGCTGAGCCTTGAAGGTCCTGGAGAAGCTGAAAGTGGAGCTTCAGACAGAGCTACCTGGGAAAAACAGTGTCCGTGAGTACCAGGGGGCTCGTCAGGGGGTCTGCCCAGGAAGAGGGACCACTCCAGTGAGGTCAGCTCACACAGATAGCTGTAAAGGGGGTGCCAAGTAGAACCCTGAAGAGTAATCTACCAAGTAGTTAGCCTTTCATATACTTCACTTCAGTGGCAGAGTAAAGCAGCGGTCTTGCCGCATTCAACATAGATAGATGTCCTCAAGATTGTGCATAGTTTGCTAAGTTGGAGTATCCCACTCATCTCTTCTCCCATCCCATCGTAAAATAAAAACAACAAAAACCAAATCCCCTGGACAATTTACTGACTGAGCCAAGAATCTAAAGTATTAAGAATTCACAAGTTGTTGCTATGAGTAACCCAGGGGAACCCATTTTCAGCAGTTCCCAAGGGAGTAGTGCTACACTTATGTTATCATTCAGTACGAGAAGCAGAAGACTGCAGACTGAGATTATCTAGTCAGGTAAGATTTCCAACTAAACACCAATACTGAGGAAAGCTATTCATTTTGTAACAATGTTGACTTTGGGACAGGATATAAAAAAGCAACTAAACAGGATGAACTTCAACTTGACTAAACTAACCATCTTGATCTATGTGAAGTTATCTCAGAAAGGAATAGCTCAAAAGCCACTAAAACAAAGTCTCAATGTTTCCAAATGAGAAATAGAAGATTTAAAAATGTATACTTTTACATTTAAGCAAATGAAAAATAATTTATAATTGAAAAAATGTATTTGTGCCATTTGAGAAGACTTTGGGGCTGATTTACTAAAGATATTGCGAATACGCCAAAACCAAACAGCAGCGTAAGTGAATAAAATCAGCATTTTTCCCGATATTATCAAACTTTGGAAAAGCTGTGATGCAATAGCATCCAGCTTAGAGCGGAGTTCTGGCCTGAAAAAAAAAAATATTGATAAAAAATAGCCCCGGGACAGTCAGGGCTAGTGCATTTCAGCAACAATAGCCTCTGAACTGTACCCGGATATTACTTACCTTTTAGAAATAAATACTTACCTTGAGAATGTCTTGTCCAGCGCTGCCATCTCAGGTGTGGGCAGCTGAAACCGGAGCGTCCTCTTCGGTTTCCTCTTCGGTGATGTCGGAGTCCCAGAATGCCCTGCTAGTCACTTCCGGCGCAGGCGCATCATCCCTGTACAGCTTCTGGGCATGCCCAGAAGCTGTTTAGCAGGGAATGACACTCCTGCGCCGGAAGTGACGAGCAGGGCCGGTGCAAGCGCATTGACTCCTGGGAGCGATTACGTTCAGTTACCAGCAGTCAATGCAAGCAGGAAGAGACGGAGCGGGCAGCGGCCGCAAAGGGGGGAAGTGGAAGGAAGGTAAGTATATTTTCTTTAAAAACAAGGTAAGTAAACCAAAAAAAAAATAAATGTTGATTATCCAATTCTTTTTCAGGTTACTTAGAGCAAGCGGATGGCAAAATTTTGTTTTGAGGCTGGAACTCCGCTTTAAGAACCTTGTTCAGAGAGTGTGCGAGAAATGCGCTCCTAAAGTAGGTATGCTGTAGCGCAGTACTGTTTAAAATTGACTTGGCATGCAGATTCATTTTTTTTCAGCATACTCTTCATACCTGCATAAAGGGTAAGTTGAAAACACATGTAAAAGTCTAAATAAACAAAATGTAAATGAATAACACATGACAGCACAAAATTCTTAGAAAGGAAAACTTGCAGATTCGTACATGCAGGTGCAGCACATGACTGCCAGTGTAATGTTTGATTTTTGCTTGCCTAAGTAATGCATGATGGATTTTTTAGTAAATGCTCCCTGTATACAGACATGTGTTAGCTCGACATGCAGATGCAGTAACTTTAGCCTATAAGTAAAGTGAGGTGCACTCTCGCATTAGCATTAACATGGCTTTTTTTTTTTTTTACTTGCAACATTGTTCTAAGCTTTGTTAGCTTTAATTTTGCTTGAGGTGATTGTAGCCGAATTACTGATTTTGCGCACAGAAACAATTGAGTACCATCCATGATACTTTTATTTGCACTAACATACAAGTTTTCAGGACAGGCTTTCAGGGTATGTCCCCTTTTTTAGGGTCCAAGTATTAGTACTCCTTGAACCATGTGTTAAGTGAGCGCTATAAGGCCTCAGCCGCTAGTACAAAAAGGAGAATATTTAATCTTCTAAATGATGAAACAGTCCAAACAAAAGAAACAGTCCAAAGGTGCAAGAAAAGTCCATAATCTAGAGATTATAATAAAGTGTCCATCGTGCATGTAGAGTGGCAGAACACTCACCAGATGTAATATCAAATAATGTAGTGAAAATTGATACACCACATGTAAATAATAATCTTGAAAATGTGCTCCTCTTTCACCATATGCATGAACTCACCAGAAACCGCATATAAATGAGCCTGAAAATCAATCAAAACGAAAGCTGGAAAGCCAGCCTGGTCTGTAGGACCACCCCTTAGATCGCCGTGCGCTAGATATGCTGTATAGATACTCACCAAACTGAGTCAGAAATGCTCATATAGTGAAGTATTTATTTAAAAAATATTAAAATACATGTACATGTTTAAAAGGAAACAAATGCCGGCTTTACACAGGGGCGTTCAGCTACTTCGAACATTCAAAAGTTCTTAGTTGCACTGGAGGCTTCCAGGACTGGCTCCGCCCCGAACTCTGCAATCATCACCCTTGATGCCGAAAACACATTTGACAATGTCAGATTCCGATGGCTAGAGCTGGTCCTGAGAATGTTTGGCTTTGATGGACCTTTCCTCCATCTGGTCCAGGCTATGTATGCCTCACCTTCGGCCCAAGTTATGGCCGCGGCTCTTTCCTCCCAGCCCTTTCGTTTGTTCAATTGTACCAGACAGGGATGCCCCTTATCCCCTCTCCTTTTTAATTTAGCGATAGAACCGCTCTCCAGAGCCTTAACCTCGCATTCCCCTTCTGAAGGGAATTAGTGTGGGGGACTCAGAACTTCGTTCCGCGCTCTTTGCTGACGATGTCCTTGTCTTCACTTCAGACCCCCCTCACGACCTCCCTCTCATACAATCCCTTTTCGAAACCTTTCGTCTTTGTTCCGGCCTGCGCATAAATTTCTCGAAGAGTGAAATCCTTGCACTGAACAACACCCGACTCCCTCCTCCCCCCCCCCTGAAAGTTTCCAAAACCTACATCACCTACCTAGGATTTAAAATAGGAGCCCACCCCTCCTCGATTTACCGCCTAAACATATCCCCTGCCATAGATAGGCTGATAGCTGACCTGAACAATTGGACCTCACTCCCCATTTCATTCTTTGGAAGATGTCATTTATTCCGTATGTCAGGCTTTCCAAAATTATTATACCCGATGCAAACCGTCCCACTCTTGCTTAAGCATGCCGACGTCCAACGCATACATAAAGCTCTCACTTCCTTTCTATGGCAGGGCCGCTGTCCACGTATAGCTCTTACCAAACTGTTTCTCCCAAAGAGGGACGGGGGGATAGGCCTACCTAATATCCGACTCTATAATTTATCTTGTCTTCTGCGTGGGTGCCGGGACTGGATTAGGCAGGAGTCTAGATACACCAACTATGCTTTGGAATCTAATATGGTTGCCCCGTTTAATCTAGTCTCTCTGTTACACTGTGGCAACAAGGATCTACCTCTCTCCCTGAAACCCAATCTCTTGATCAAAGACACTATTGCTACCTGGAGGGTGGTCCGCAAACAGCTAGGGGTCACTATGTGGGTCTCCAAATATCTCCCTATCCAGGGACACCCGCTGTTTCCTCAAGCTCTTCGGCATCAAAGTTGCTCTTCATGGTCTTCTCGCGGACTTACCAAGTTCTCCCAGCTGTTTGATGAGACAACCGGGGCCCCTTTACCTCTGGCAGACCTATCAAGGTTATATGGAGCTACCACCCAACACCACCTACTAATTCAACAATGCCTAAGCTTTGCAACCTCCCTCTGCAGAGATTCAAGAGCTCTATAATGGACACTTGGATACTTACAAATAGACACAAGATTTCCCATCTCTACCATCCGCTCAATGTTGACAACCTCCGTAAGGTGGCCTTGCAAATAGCTTTACCGTGGAATAATGCTCTCAACTCATCTCTTGCTCAACACTATATATACTGTATACCGCTATACATCCCTCTTTATCACGAATGAATTTTGGTGGGAGCAACAATTCAAGATTGTACATAGAGCGTACTTCCCCCATCTTCACAACTCACGGGACCTTCATCACCATCATTGCACGCTATGTAACTTCTTACATCCCTCTCTACTCCACAAGTTCTGGGATTGCCCTCCTATCTCTGCCTTCTGGGATAAACTCCTCTGCTTTGTCTCTCGTTTATTGGGCCTGCCTCTCCCTAAGGATGTTTAGGCTCTGCTGTTTGGCTATCTGGACACGCAACTCAACTCCTCCCCCCCAAACACAGAGCATCACTCCAGAAGCACAAGCACAAGCCATAGGAATCTGCTTTCAATGGGGGCATTTGCCCACTAGAAGAGCAAAGACGTGGCACTAGAAGCTCCAGTTGGTGACCCCAGAAGAGGAGGATCGGGGCTACTCTGTGCAAAACCATTGAACAGAGCAGATAAGTATCGTATTAAATGTTTATTATTTAAAAAAAAAAAAGGTCTAAAATTACTTTAAATTCTCTAAGTGGAGCACATTATCTACACACAAAACTCTATATTGAAAATATACAAACAGACCTTCTGCAGCTGTGTTTTATTTTTCCACAAATCTGGGATTAATTGGAGCCACAACCTAATTCAGATGTGGTGTATCCTAAGTCTTAAAGGCTAAATTCACCTTTACAGAAATAACAATAATTGCACATATTTTTGCAGGAAAAAAAAAAGTGTGCGTTTCTTTCTTTTTAGCCTGGAAAGCATTGCACTAGTGATCAGTTTTGGTTAAAAAAAAACAGAGGACATGTCAGTGGACTATGATCATCAGCGCCCCCCAGCCTGTTCCATCTACAAATCTGCCTGCCACAATGTTAGACGGTACTTGTAGTTGATTCATGCACAGGAATGAGTAAATGAATGACATGAATGCTGTTTTTAGGAAGTGACAGCTAGAGATGTCGCAAACTTCCGCAAATGTTCGCGAACGGGCGAACCGGGCGAACCTCCATAGACTTCAATAGGCAGGCGAATTTTAAAACCCACAGGGACTCTTTCTGGCCACAATAGTGATGGAAAAGTTGTTTCAAGGGGACTAACACCTGGACTGTGGCATGCCGGAGGGGGATCCATGGCAAAACTCCTGTGGAAAATTACGTAGTTGACGCAGTCGGGTTTTAATCCATAAAGGGCATAAATCAACTAACATTCCTAAATTGTTTGGAATAACGTGCTTTAAAACATCCAGTGTATGTATACGATCAGGTATGATGTTGTATCGATCAGGTAGTGTAAGGGTTATGCCCGCTTCACAGTGACAGACCAAACTCTGACAGACCAAACTCCCTGTTTAACGCACCGCAAACAACTGCAAACAGTCCATTTGCAGTGGGCACAGTACAGTCTGTGGACCTGACACTCACTGGCAGGCAACTGCAATTATATTACAGAGAAAAAATTAAATGACTTTTTTATCTGCAAGGTGCTGTGCCATCCTATATGAGTGGTGGACAGTGGGCACAGTACAGTCTGTGGGCCTGACACTCACTGGCAGGCAACTGCAATTATATTACAGAGGAAAAATTAAATATATAAATATCACTACTTGTACTAAATTAATAGACAATGTTTTAATCCACTGCGCTTTAGGAAATACAGGTAACACAAACCTGACAGAATAACACAAATAACACAAATTGCTGCTACTTAAATGAGTAAATATAATAAAAAATAAAATTCATCCATAAAAAAAAGGAACTGTGTTTTTAATTCAAATTTCAGTAGCGCAGGGATGGTGATAACCTCTTACCAAATAAATAGGATGATAACATATACCAAAATATATGAATCAGATGTGATAAATATAAGCATAAAATCATAAATACATAAAAGCATGAAATCACATCATCAATAGGAGTCCATAGGTATAAAGTGCATAGAGCAATGAAAGTGCAAACATGAAGGATCACAGGTGCGACTTATGGGGACCACCATTGCTTGCCACCACCACACAGTGCCGGGAGAAGTATCTGAAATTCAGACTCACCAGACGCCTATGCCTAACCAATCTCATGGACTAGCCAACAACAGCATATAGTAAAATCAGGTTTCCTCCAGATCTCTGATTTGTGCTGCAAAGACTCCTCTGGAAGATTTCCTGGTAAATTTATAGTGCACTATAGTCCATGAGAGTGGTTAGGCATAGGCGTCTGGTGAGTCTGAATTTCAGATACTTCTCCCGGCACTGTGTGGTGGTAGCAAGCAAGGGCCATTAATGTCTAAACTGCTGGCAACAAAAGTGAGTACAGCCCTAAGTGAAAATTTCCAAATTGGGCCCAATTAGCCACCCCCCCTCCCCCGGTGTCATGTGACTCTTTAGTTTTACAAGGTCTCAGGTGTGAATGGGGAGCATACTGGTCAGTGGAAGTTCAGTATGGCACCTCATGGCAAAGAACTCTCTGATGATCTAAAAAAAAGAATTGTTGCTCTACATAAAGATGGCCTAGGCTATAAGAAGATTGCCAAGACCCTGAAACTGACCTGCAGCACGGTGGTCAAGACCATACATCGGTTTAACATGACAGGTTCCACTCAGAACAGGCTTCGCCATGGTTGACCAAATAAGTTGAGTGCCCATGCTTAGCGTCATATCCAGAGGTTGTCTTTGGGAAATAGACGTATGAGTGCTGCCAGCATTGCTGCAGAGGTTGGAGGGGTGGGGGTCAGCCTGTCATTGCTCAGACAAGCAGACTAAGGACATGGATTACTGGAACCATGTCCGGTGGTCTGATTAGACCAAGATAAGCTTATTTGGTTCAGATGGTGTCAAGCGTGTGTAGCGGCAACCACGTGAGGAGTACAAAGACAAGTGTGTCTTGCCTACAGTCAAGCATGGTGGTGGGAGTGTCATGGTCTGGGGCTGCATGAGTGCTGCCAGAACTGGGGAGCTACAGTACATGAATGCCAACATCTACTGTGACATACTTAGTAAGAAAATAAACACTCATGCCAATTAAACTTATTAAAAAAGGGAATTGCTGCTGCTCCAAACCCCGCAGGGTAAAAGTCTATATAATATTAGAATTGCAAAAAAACTGCAATTCAAGCAGTGCAAAATTCCACTATAAACCACTAAAGTGCATATGTGCAAATAAAGAGTACATAATATAATTATAATACTGTGCTTTATCTCAGCAGATCCTTCCTGTGCCAATATATATATATATATATATATATATATATATATATATATATATATAAAGTGCTACGTTATTAAAGTGCATTCAAATAAATGTCTTAAAGTGCTATGTTAATGAAGTGCATTCAGTGCTCAGTGCAAAATGACAGAATGTCCAAAATAATTAAAAAGTCCAACAAATTATGCCCATGTGTACGGTGAATGCAACCATGTGAATAATTCAGACCATGCAGTTAGTTGGAAATATAGTGGAAGAAGAATTGAGAACTCACCAGAGGTAGTAGATCTCTGTTGTCATATGCCAACAAGAGATCAGAATGCACTTAAGGGGTTTCCAAGGTCAGGATCCACTGCTCCGGGCACTCTTCTGAGGGGAGTTCCTGTGAGGTGGTCTCAAGCCAAATATAAAAACGACTCATCATAGTGTAGTATTGAGGTAAATAAATCCAGGTTTATTAAAAAATATAGCAAGCTTTAAAATTGCCCCATGGGCATCATCCAACATGCTCTGCTAAACAACATATAACAAAATTTCAAAAGATCATCTTCTTTAATCTGACAGCGATCTACATTGATTCTATTGTGTGGGGGTGCAGCGCACAATCTTTTTGCCCTGACCTGAGCCCAGTGAAGAGGAGGAGGAAGAAAATAAAAAACTTCTATCACTCTGTTAGGTGGGTGGCGTGCGGTGTGTAGCGGCCATGTAATGCAAGCTCAGTGCATATGTGTCTGCTTAATCTGCATTTAAAAAAGAAAAAAAAATTTTTCCTTCATATTTTACTTAGACATACAGTGTTTAAACACTGCTTTTTCTAATCTTCTCTTTAAAAGCACCAATTAAGGGGACAATTATTTTTCAGTTTTTCATTCATACATTACAGTGAGATACACCCTGTGCATACTGTTGTTGTATTCCGCTTTACAATAAAAACCCATTTAGGAGAAAAAAAAATTAATTGCAGCCTAGTCTGCAAATGTTACAGTGAGATACACCCTTTGCATACTGTTGTTGTATTCCGCTTTGCAATATAAACCCATTTAGGGGAAAAAAAAATTAATTGCAGCCTAGTCTGCATATGTTACAGTGAGATACACCCTGTGCATACTGTTGTTGTATTCCGCTTTGCAATAAAAACCCATTTAGGGGAAAAAAATGTAATTGCAGCCTAGTCTGCATATGTTACAATGAGATACACCCTGTACATACTGTTGTTGTATCCCGCTTTGCAATAAAAACCCATTTAGGGGAAAAAAAAATTGCAGCCTAGTCTGCATATGTTACAGTGAGATACCCCCTTTGGATACTGCTGTTGTAGTCCGCTTTGCAATAAAAACCATTTAGGGGAAAAAAAAATTATTGCGGCCTAGTCTGCATATGTTACAAGGAGATACACCCTGTGCATACTGTTGTTGTATTCCACTTTGCAATAAAAACCCATTTAGGGGAAAAAAATAAATTGCAGCCTAGTCTGCATATGTTACAGTGAGATACACCCTTTGGATACTGCTGTTGTATTCCGCTTTGCAATATAAACCCATTTAGGGGGAAACATTTTAATTGCGGCCTAGTCTGCATATGTTACAGTGAGATACACCCTTTGGATACTGCTGTTGTATTCCGCTTATCAATAAAAACCCATTTAGGGGAAGATCCAAAATTCGATAAATATGAGGAGAAGGTCAAATAAGGGATGTGGCCTGGGTCGTGGTGTTGCTGGAGGAGCTCCTGTTGCAAGGAGAGGACGTGGTCAATATGTGCCAGCTACACGCACAGGTGAAACACCTTTCTCAGCTGCAAGTAGGCGACAGAACCTGCAGCAGTATTTGGCACGGCCTAATGCGCCTCTACAAATGTTGAGGCAAGAACAAGTACAGGCGATAGTAGATTGGGTTGCTGACAGTGCCTCCAGTTCCTTCACATTGTCTCCCACCCAGTCTTCTGCTGAAAGGTCAGAGTTGGCACCTGCAGCCGATGTCCATTAATCTTTCACCTCACCCCCTTGCAAATCAGCCAAGCAATCTGAGCCCCAAGTCATGCAGCAGTTTCTTCTTCTTATTGATGATTTTGTTAGCATTCCCAGTGCCATCCACCTAGCCCTGCCCCAGAAGTGGAAGAGATTGAGTGCACCGATGCCCAACCACTTATGTCTCAAGATGAGTACATAGGAGGACAATTGCAGCACGTCTCGGATGATGACGGAACACAGGTGCCAACTGCTGCGGAATTCCGAATTGTGGAGAACGACAAGGAGGGCAGGGGTGAAGACTGGGTAGAAGACAATGTGGAGGATGATGAGGTCCTCGACCCCACATGGAATGAATGTCATGCAGGTGACCTGAGTAATTTGGAGGAAGAGGCGGTGGTCGCACAGAGCCACCAGCACAGCAGAAGAGGGAGCAGGGTGCAAAAGCGGAGTGGCCGTGCCCTAGACACTACGCCTGGTAAAGCCCAACGCAGCAAGGGACTGAGCACACCAAAGCCAGTTCAAAGGAGTTCCCTAGCATGGCAGTTCTTCAGACAATGTGATGATGACAGGACATGAGTGGTTTGCACGCTGTCCAATCAGAGACTGAAGCGAGGCATAAACCTTCTCAACCTGAGCACAACCTGCATGACCAGGCATCTAAGTGCAAAGCACGAGCTGCAGTGGAGTGCACACCTCAAAATCCAAGAAAGGTCTCTGGCTCCTCCTGCTTCCTCTTCTAGTGCTGCAGTCTTGGCCTCTTCATCCACCTCTGTAGTGACAGTGGCATCTGCCACCCAGCAAACAGAGGATCCGCCAGCAACACCACCACCTGGGTCACCAACAACCATCTCCACAATGTCCCATGGAAGTGTTCAGCTTTCTATCTCCCAAACACTGGAGCAGAAGAGGAAGTACCCCCCTACCCACCCACGATCCCTGGACCTGAATGCCAGCGTTTCAAAATTCCTGGCCTTTGAAATGCTGTCATTCCGGCTGGTGGAGACGCAGAGTTTTAAAAGCCTTATGCGGTGGCTGTCCCACAGTACTTCGTGCCCAGCCGCCACTACTTTTCCAGGCAAGCCATCCCTTCCATGCACAACCAAGTAGGTGACAAAATTAGGTGTGCACTGCGCAATGCCATCTGTGGCAAGGTCCACCTAACTACGGATATGTGGACCAGTAAGCACGGTCAGGGACGTTAAATCTCCCTAACAGGACACTGGGTAAATGCAGTGGCGGCTGGGCCTGAGGCGGATAGCAGTTTGGCGCATGTCCTTCCACCACCGAGGATTGCAGGGCGCTTCATTTTTGCCTCCTGTTCCTAACTCCTCCTACTCCGCTTCCTCATCCTCTAACACCTCCTCTTCCGGTCAGCGTAACACCTTCACCACCAACTTCAGCACAGCCAGGGGTAAACGACAGCAGGCAGTTTTAAAACTTGCCTGTTTGGGGGAAAAACCCCACACCGCGTAGGAGTTGTGGAGAGGCATTCAACAGCAGACCGACGAGTGGTTGCTGCCAGTGAGCATTAAGCCCGGCCTGGTGGTGTGCGATAATGGGTGAAATCTCGTAGTAGCTCTGGGCCTAGCCGGTTTGACACACATCCCTTGCCTGGCGCATGTGCTGAATTTGGTGATGCAGAGGTTCCTTAGAAATTCCCCCGATATGGCAGAGCTGCTGCAGAAAGTGTGGGCCATCTGTGCGCACTTTCGGCGTTCTGACCCTGCTGCTGCTTGCCTGTCAGCGCTGCAGCATAACTTCGGCCTTCCCCCTCACCGCCTCATATGTGACGTGCCCACAAGGTGGAACTCCACCTTGCACATGCTGGCAAGACTGTGGGAGCTTCAGCAGGCCATAGTGGAGTTTCAGCTGCAACACGCACGCGTGAGTCACTCTGCGGAACAGCACCACTTCACCACCAATAACTGGGCCTCCATGCGAGACCTGTGTGCCTTGTTGCGCTGTTTTGAGTACTCCACCAACATGGCCAGTGCCGATGACGCCGTTCTCAGCTTAACTATCCCACTTCTATGCCTCCCTGAAAAAACGATACGGGCGATGATGGAAGAGGATGTGGCACAGGAGGAGGAGGAGGAGGAGGAAGAGGGATCATTTCCAAGGCTTTCAGGGCAGTCATTCGCAAGTGGCTCTGAGGGTGGGTTCCTGCACCCACAAACGCCAGGGACACAATTGTCCAGCAGGGACACGGTTCTGGAGGATGACGAGGATGAGGAGATGGAGGAGGATATGGAACCATGTTCACAGCAGGGTGGCACCCAGACCAGCTCATGGCCATCACTGGTGCATGGCTGGGGGGATACGGATGACACAGAGAATACACCTCCCACAGAGGAAAGCTTTTCATTGCCTCTGGGCAGCCTGGCACACATGAGCGATTGCATGCTGCAGTGTCTCAGCAACGACCGCAGAGTTTCCCACATTGTAACTTGTGCTGATTACTGGGTGGCCACCCTGCTGGATCCCCATTACAAGGACAACATACCGTCCTTAATTCCCTCACTGGAGCATGATCGGAAGATGCGTGATTACAAGCGCACGCTGGTAGACGCGATGCTGCTGGCATTCCCACCTGACAGCGGGTGCACAGTGGAAGCACAAAGCCAAGGCAGAGGAGGAGGAAGAGGTCGCCAACACCGCCAGCACCTCAGAAGGCAGGGTTAGAATGGCCAAAATGTGGAAAAGCTTTGTCAGCATGCCACAACAAGCAGCAGCACCACCAGCTGATATGGAACGTCTTAGTAGGAGGCAGCATTTCACTAACATGGTGGAGCAGTATGTGTGCCTAGACGTACTGAATGACGGGTCTGCCCCCTTCAACTTCTGGGTCTCCAAGTTGGGCACATGGCCTGAGCTTTCCCTTTACGCCTTGGAGGTGCTGGCCTGCCCTGCAGCCAGTGTATTATCTGAATGGGTATTTAGCAGGGCTGAGGGGCGTTATCACAGACAAGCGCAGCCGCCTGTCCAGAGCCAATGTGGACAAGCTCACGTTCATTAAAATGAACCAGGCATGGATCCCACCGGACTTGTCCGTACCTTGTGCAGAATAGACATGTATATCGGCCTTACCCAGCCATTGTTGTATTTGATCTTTCTTACTCTTTTGGGGTGTACCCTAATTTAAAAAAAAAATTAATTAAAAACCAAAACCAGTGTTGGCTACCTCGTCCTCCTCCTCCACCGCTGCTGCCACTTCCACCTACACCACCATATCCACCGCCATATCCACCGCCACCTCAACCTCCTACTTCATATGGGCCTCGTCCTCCTCCTACATCATTCAAGATTATTATTTTTTATTTTTCTGTTTTTTATGTTATTTTAGGTTATTTCCCTATCCACATTTGTTTGCAGAGCACTTGCCATGCTCTTAAGAAGATTCTGCTGCCATTTGCAGCCCTCTAGCCCTTTCCATGTGTTCTTTAGAGCCATGCTCAAAAGTTTGGGTCACCGTTGACTTCAATGGGGTTCGGGATCGGGGTAAAGTTCGGGTTAAGTCCGGGTCACGAACCCAGACTTTTTTTTTCAAGTTCGGCCAGACCCGCCAAACCCAGACATCCAGGTGTTCGATCAACTCTAGTCACATACTATTTCCGGCAATGGAATCATTCAGATCGCCACAATTCATGTTGCAGCAATTATGAAAAAGGTTCCTGCACTGCTTTTTACTGATTTCATTCCAACTTGCATAGACTTCTGTGAAATGAAGTTGCAAGCCACAATTAAATCCGAAATGCAAGTCGCACTGACTTAAAGAACGTACTAAAAATTATTATTTCCTGTGAAAACATTTCCAACAATTTCACAGAAAACATACTGACACTAAATATAGCCAGTGATCATCACAGTAATTATTATGGATGAATGAATGCCACAAAGAATATAGCCCACTATGATAAATGCAATAAACATCTCCCAATGTCACACTGATTTTTTCCTTTCATTCTCATACAGATCATTGGTCATCTGTATAAAACCAATTACTGCCTCTTAGTTCCAAAGTTGTTAGGGATCACCCATACATTATTGAGATTGTGGTACAAAAACACAAAACTAGGACCTGCTCACAGTATCACAGATTCCCCCAATTCTCAAACACATGCAATGCTATGAAAAAGTTTTCATCATTATTTTATTATTCATTTCATTTATTATTTTATTTAATTTTATCACTATTTTAATAAATCAAAGCATTACAGTATTTCTTTCTAGTTTTCAAATGTAAAAAATAATTACATGATAACCTAATCACACTGATTTTCTAAGACTCCATTCACACCTGAGTGTATCTTTTCCAGGCCTTTTTTGGGCGCTTTTTTGGTGTTTTTTTTTGAGCTTTAGACGACAAAGCGCTCATATGTGAACAGGGGCCATTGAAATGAATAGAATTTTGCTTGTTAGGCATTTTGAGACTTCAGAGATGAGCGTTTTATGAGCTGAAAAACGCTCGGGGGTGAACAGGACCTCAAGGCTTCTGATATAATTTTGAGCCTTCTGGAAATTAGCCTAAATTTGCAGGGCACAGTTTTAAAACATTTTTGGCAATATTTTATTTATATATACTGTTTTACTATCACAATAGTAGCGCGGTGGTATTTTCACATAATATTTTCCGATTAGTTTTAAAACGTTGTTTCTTCTTCTTTCTGTTCCTAATTGGTTTCAACAAGGCCTTAGTCCAAGCATTTTACAGCAGAAAATGTTGTACCTGTAGGCACATAAGAATTTTATTAGTAAAAAGGAATTACATAGCCATGTAGAAGTGTATTAACATTATCTTGTATTGTTTTATTGGTGTTGTGTGATTGTTTTGCATGCATTATGAACCTGGGCTTATCATAATCCAGATAACCTTTAATCTGTCTGCAGGCCTACATTGGCTCGGATAAATAAATCTGTTGTGTTATATGATCTATTTAATTCTTTCTTTCTGGGATTTAGTTGGACACTTGAAGTGTCCTCTGTTGCAAAGTGCTGCAAAGGTTACTATCATAAATTTTAGTCAAACTTCTAGATGGGTTATGCATACATAAAAACAAATAATAACCGTAATGCTCCCAGCAAATACTTACAAAATATGTGCAAGTTCATGCGTGCCAGAAGTAACTTTGGCCAGCTACGGCATCATTTCGCTTTCTAAAGTTTCTATACCGTAAGTCAAACCAAAGTGATCCACCTGCAAGCAAAATTGGCCTACAAACTGTGAAATACTCCTAAAACTGCCTGGCTGGAGGTTAAACTGAGTGTTTTCAGTATACAGTTATGTACTGGGACCAGCAAAAGTAATTCTATATTTATTCTGCAGTGCTTCTGCTAGTGATAGTTGATCACAATGAGATATAAAATACTTGTTTTATGGAAACGTTTTTTTAGATGATTAAAGCCAGTTTCACATATGTGTGAATTGCATTTGTATTTCCCCGCATCCAATTCGCATTACATGTAAGTGTGACCTGGCTCTCAATGGAGCCAGTTCACACAGGTCCAGGGCGGCCACGGTCCACATTCCACAAGGGTCCTGTGTGTGTGTTTGGGTCTGGTTCAAGTGTGAATTCAGGCAAAACTTCAGGCCTGATTCACACCTGAACAGGAATGCACCAGACCCCTTGCTGGGAACTGTGGCCCTATCCTATGTGAATGAAAATAATAACCCCAGCAGGGCCAGTGCTCCCTGTCGCTTAAAATTTTGGAATCTGAATGATTCCCAGTGAAAAGTTAGAATAAATGTTGGATAAAAATGACTTTTTTATAGTAGAATATTTTTTTTCAGCACTTTAAATCAAAAAATGCTACTTACATACTTTCACTTTTCTTTTTTTCCTCTTTTGTTCCTGTTCATATTACTAAAGGCCAAATGAGCACAATAAGCATTACTTTGCTACTATTAAATCTGTATACTGTTTTAATTACAGAAAGCTGGTGAATATATAATTATTTGAACAACTTTGTGCATTTGTTGTGAATTATTATTTTTTTTTTTTTACCTTTTTTTCATACAGTTTTATAACTACTATATTTTCTCTTTATGTGCAGTGAGGATGTGATTTCTGTATAAATGGTATTCGTTTGGGATCTCACCAAGCATAAAAGGAGCTATTACTTTCATTTTAATTATGATTGCAATTAAAAATATAAGAAAGTTACACCATGAAAAACACATTTTTATGGCCAATGTTTGACAGTTTTGTAGTAATCTTCATAAGGTAATTCTCAGTTCTATGCCATAAAATAAAAAAAGTATACAAAAAAATGTACTTCTAATTGAAAAATATAAAATGCCATTATGCCTTCATAAAAATACTTAATACGTTGTTATTATTCTATCAAAATTAACTTTTTAATTGTGTATAACTATTTTATTGCTATGCTTACAATTACATTTCAGGATATAAACCATAATTTCAAGGGTAGTAACTCATAGTCTGTGAAATATTCTCATGATGAAATTTGCTTCCTGGTTCTTAAAAAACAAGGTCTAAATGCAATACTAAAAGAAAAGTTAAAAGCTAATTTTAAGTCATTTTATTAAATCTGTGTCCAGAATTGAAAAAAACTATAAAACAGTTTTCTTCCAGAACTATAACACTATACGTTCAAGCTATATTGCTTTTGGTACCGGTCAAAGTAGAGGTGAAAGCATATCCCTGTGTCCCAGAACATGAAGTCAGGCTTTTTCTGATACCAAACTAGTAAGTGCAAAGAGGAGAGGATCGCCGTTAGGCCCCTTTCACACTGTAGAGTCCATCAGCGGACGTTTTTCTCAGCGGGGGGGGATCGATCCGCTGATCCCCCCGCTGGGCAGGCGGATAGCAGCTCTGCCTCCACGCTGTGTGCAGAGACAGATCTGTCAGGTCCCTGCTGTTCTCTATGGGGAAATCAGATGAGAACGGACCGTCCGTCCCTTCTCATCTGATCCCATCCGATCTGCTGGACGGATGGAAAATAGGGTTTCCATCCGTCCAGATTTGACGTATCAGATCGGATCGGATGTAAGCGGACATGTCTCCGCTGACATCCGATGCCTCATAGAGATGCATGGGGCATCCATTCAGATCCGCCAAAAAAACAGACAGGCGGATCTGAACTGTGAAAGGGGCCTTACTCCTGACCAGCCCAGGTGAATAAATTGTAAGGAGCAACTTCAGCCTACATGTTTTCACCACACCACAATACCTGATGAACTTCACCCTGGGGCTTTGTCATAGGTTCATGTGAGGGTCATAGCTTTAGTGATATTGAATTTACAGTACAAAGGTACCCAATGGTACTCAAGACCCTGCCAACAGAACAGAGAAGAGACATCAAATGTCTCTTTGGATCCCTTAAGTCTCCAAAAAGCAAGTATATCCTACATCAACATCGGATGGCACCTGCACTAATGCACAATGAAGTTAGAGCAAAACTTATCCAAAACATGAATATTTTGCAGCTTACCAATCTTTAAAATGATGACTGTATTGTTTTTTTTTTTTATTGTTCCTTTATTTCCACCTGTTTATCTGGCAAGTGAGTCTATTATTTTTGAGCTTCCTGTAGCAGACAAGCTGTCAAGCAAAAGTGGCACTTAGAGTATACGGACAAACCATTTAACAGTAGCAGACGTGCTTACAATTGTTAGCTTTTATTAATTTAAATAAATTCTTAATACCAGAAGGTAAAAATAAAGCTGTTGCTATAACTGCCTAAAAATTGTTAAAGGAATTGTTAGTCATGTCCCTCTAAACCTGCTAGAGCATCTGCTGTCCAAGGATGTCATGGCTGCTCCTTCATGGAGTGGAGCCACCTGTAAACAGGAAGAGCGTTATTAACAGGATCACCAAGTAAAAAAGGGGAAAAAAGGTCAGAAAAAGAAAACGAATACAGCCACCACATTTTGAGGTTAATGCACTGCAATATATTACCTTTCTATTTTGATTTTTAGGTACAATTTAAGTTTACCCCTCTATAAGTGAAAATATGAATTTGAGATAATTTGATCACTTTATGGATCTCAGATAGCCATACGTTTTTCCTATGATATCCTATGAATTATGCCTAATATATGCCTAATGTACATAATGCACACAAGTAATTTCACTGCACACATAGGTTTTCCCACACACATTATATATTTAACAATAATTTTAGGGGTATTGTTTAAGACCCCATTCACACTGCCGCGACCAGAAAGTCGCCTCATAAGGGGCGACTTTCAGCGCAACTTCAGCGCGACTTTGCGCAAATTCAGCGCAACTTCTATGATAGACGACTTTTTTGTTGCAGGCATTTTTTGGGCACTATACAGAAGTTCAGATGTCATGCCTGCTTCCAAAGATGCCCAAAAAATGCCCAATAAATGCCTGCAACAAAAACGCCCAGGTGGAGCGGAGCCCCATCCCTGTGCTACTAAAAATTTTAAGTAAAATTATCTTTTTTTCTGGTTATGGACATGCTACAGAGCTGAAACTTCACAGGTACACTTTTTAGACCCCCCAGACACTAAATCCAAAAAAAGTCATGCCTGCCTCCAAAGACGCCCAAAAAATGCCCGATAAACGCCTGCAACAAAAACGTCCAGGTGGAGCGGAGCCCCATCCCTGCGCTACTAAAAATTCTAAGAAAAATTATCTTTTTTCTGGTTCAGGACCATTTTAATGGAAAGTCGGATCACAAGTCGCTTCAAATAGGATAAGGAGGCTACTCCCATTGAAGTCTATGGGACAAGTCGGATACAAGTCCCCTCAAAGTAGTACAGGACCTTTTCTGAAGTCAGGGCGACTTCAGTAGTGCCAATTAAGATGGCACTTAATGATTAACATTGCTTTTGTTATGTCAAGCGACTTGGGGCAACTTGAGGGCACACAAGTCGCCTCACAAGTCGCGGCAGTGTGAATAGACTCTTAGCTTAAAATATATTTAAAACCCAGAATAAAAATAAATAAATAAATAAATGTGGTGGCTAAATTTGTTTTCAATTCAGGCTTTTTTAGCTTCTAGGTTTTTTTTTTAGCTTTTTGTTAACCAGGTGATCCCACCTGCAATCTTATGTTAGCAATGCTTACTGCACTGTGCCTGCAAAAGAGAAGTGCTGTCACGACTGTCAAGAATTATAGACATATAACAGGCTTAAAGTGATCATAAATGATACCCTTATTCCCCAAAAATAATTATTACACACCCACTACCTAATGGTCCTATAATCGATTTTTCATTAAATTGTTTCTTAGGGCTCTTTCACAGTGGCAGACCCCGCCAGTGGATTCACCTGCTCAGTGAGGGATCTCTCCGCTGAACCCCGCTGAGCAGGTGGATGACAAGTCCATGTCCGCTCCACTTATGCAGATCAGACACAGCCCACTTTCTTCTATGAGCGGTTGGATGTAAACTGACCACCTGTCCTTTTACCCCGCTTTCCTTTTATATCCACCTCTAACCCCACTGATCTGCCTGGGACAGAAAAGGAAGAAGCAGAGGGAGGACGCATCCAGGTGCTACTGCCACATTGGTCATGGAGACCACCAGAGCCTTTGTGATCCCTGCTGTAAGGCAAGAGAGGATCCACTCCATCTGGTGAGTTTTTCCTATTTCCCCCTGTGCACCTGCGGTGACCCTGGCTTCCATTTTTGGCATGATACAGCGTTCACTACTTCTTCTTGGATCAACATCACTCCTTCTATTCCACTACACAATTTTGTTTTGGACTATTTCTTGCCTTTGGACATTTTTATTATTTACCGCCAATTTTTTTAATTGATAGATTTATTCGCCATTTGGATGTGATTATCCGCTATTGCACTACATTATTGGCCCCTAGTGGCGATTCTATTTATTTGATTATTCATGTATAAATATTAATTCATTGTGGGTACCTGCGCTTATGGTAATAAATAGATTAAATAACTTAAAGGAGCTGCAGCTAGACAATAAGGGGTGACTTCTTCAGTAATAATAGAGGTATGGGTGTCAGTGCAACTTAAATTCATATTAGTGCTTAAATTAAATTAATATATAATCAATTAATCTTATTAAATAAGTATAAGGTGCTATATTAGTGATAAAGTGCACATATGCCTAATTGTATTGTATATAAATAAATCAATAAATACATCAATCAATCAACATATCCATTCTTTGACCATAAATAGTGCATGTGCAAAATAATTATTTATATATTCATATATAAATAAATAAATCAATAAATATCTGCAATAAAAAGTCTATAAATAATAAAGTGCCAAATTCTTCTTGAAAGTGCTCTTTTGTTGTGCTTATTGTGCTCTATTAGGTGAATCTTCTTTACATCTGTGTCAGGTGATAACACACGGTGCTCCCCTCTTAGTCCCTCATTTACCAGACTTTTGAGGGTAATAAGCCTATTACAGCCTCCCACGCAAGGTGTTATAGCCTGTATCCACTCCAGGAGGCACTCCAGCTCTTTCCCAAAAAAAAAAGATATGTGGCTTAGGGAATCCTTATCAACACTGCTCAGAAGGCTCCCCCATAACAAAAGAAAAGATCTCCATCGTGAGGTACCTTCTAACACGTTTATTAGATAAAATTCAATGTTACACTTACATAAAACAACAACCAAAAACCAAAAATAGATACAAGGCGTTTTTAGTTGTCGTTTTATGTAAGTGTAACGTTGAATTTTATCTAATAAACGTGTTAGAAGGTACCTCACGAAGGAGATATTTTCTTTTGTTATGGGGGGAGCCTTCTGAGCAGGGTTGATAAGGATTCCCTAAGCCCCATATCGTGTTTTTTTGGTAAAGAGCTGGAGTGCTTGCTGGAGTGAATACAGGCTATAACACCTTGCGTGGGAGGCTGTAATAGGCTTATTACCCTCAAAAGTCTGGTGAGTGAGGGACTAAGAGGGGAGCACCGTGTGTTATCACCTGACACAGATGTAAAGAAGATTGACCTAATTAAGCGCAAGAGCACTTTCAAGAAGTATTTGGCACTTTATTATTTATAGACTTTTTATTGGAGATATTTATTGATTTATTTATTTATATATGAGTATATAAATAATTATTTTGCACATGCACTATTTATGGTCAAAGAATGGATATGTTGATTGATTGATGTATTTATTGATTTATTTATATACAATACAATTAGGCATATGTGCACTTTATCACTAATATAGCACCTTATACTTATTTAATAAGATTAATCAAGTATATATTAATTTAATTTAAGCACTAATATTAATTTAAGTTGCGCTGACACCCATACCTCTCTCATGTATATATATTACCTTCTATTTTTTATCTATATTATAGCCGCTGCACTTATATAGAGGTGTTCATCTACCTATTCAATCATTTGTTGTTAAGGGTTTTTTATGGGTATAGCAATGCACTTTAACACTACTGATTTGGTTATTTAAGTCCCCATATGGAGGGGTTTATTTTCTCTTTTTTTTTGCACATAGTTAATTTAGCGCACAAACACTTTTAGCAAGCCATGTGTTGCGGGAGATGGTACATTGTTACATTCTACCTATATATTTTGAACATCCAGTAGTATTTCAGAGAGAGATGGTGCAGCACAAACATAGGCAAGACCTACCCAAACCCAGCATGAAATAAGATTACTGTACTCTAGGGGGGGAAAGAGGGACAATGTGGGGGGGAGTAAGAAGAAGAGGAACAGCTAAAGGCAAGGGAAGTAGGACACCACCGTCCACCCATCAGGGTGAATTCATTTGGAAGTCCACGGCTGCCACACCTTGTCATATTTCCAGGGACAGCCATGACTAATATATGTGAGTTTGTACAGAGGTAGCGCAGCATCAATCATGGCTTCCCAGGATGACAATGTGGGAGGTGTGGGAGAGGGCCAGTTACAAAGGCTCCTCTTTTTGGGATAGAAAGGCAAATAGAAGATCAATAGTTTGCTTTGGTGAGATCCCTGAGCATCACCAGGAATACCCAGCAAGGTCAGTTCCGGGGACACGGGACCTCTACCTGGAGTCAAGTATTAATTAGCTCAAATACATCAGAACAAAAAACTTTGATCTTAGGGTACTGCCAAAACATATGTAAGAAGGTACCCAGCTATGTCTGACAGTGAGGGTAGTGGGGGTCCCTGTCCGGATATATTCTCTGTAAACTGACTGGAGTGAAATATACACAGTGCACACATTTCAGAATCAGGAGAGGCAGGGTGGGGAATTGGGCCCTGGCAGCCTGTCTCAACCTGGCCGATCAAATTAGCATCTAACCTGGAAGGCAGAAAACCCGAGCTAGCTGGGTAAAGGTTTTATTTGATTTTAATTGAATTTCTCTTGGTGAGGTCACAATGGGTTGACCATATGTCCCATTCTGCGTGGAATTGTTTTTGCCTCCCTATTTGGTAGGCTACTTGTTTTTCATATTTCAAAATCAAGTCCAGTTGTTGTATTACTTCAGAAACATTGGGGACTAAATTATCTCTCCACTTCCTAAAAATACCCAATCTGGCTGTGAAAAAAACATGCATACTCACAGATCTAAACTCAGGAGGGAAACAATTTGTATCCACACTAAGAAGAGCTATGGCTGGGTTAGGTCTCATAATGCAACCTGTGATATTAGAGAGTAGTCTGAAAATTGCATTCCAACAACTCCTTTTATGTGGGCAGCTCCACGGTATGTGCAATAGTATTCCCTCCTGAGAACAGCCTTGCTAGCATATATTATAATAAGATAAAGATTATTTAGCGATTAGTGATGGGGTCATGTACCATCTATGTTGTATTTTTTTTAAGAGTTTCTGAAAGTTCACACACCTAGAGTATCTTAGAATGTTTTGAATTGCACTCACCCATTGAGTGTCTGTAAAGATACGTTCAAGTACCTTATGCATTTCAACTTTATATACAATATAGTAATGCCTTTTTGTGAGACATTTGGCTGAGGTCCAGTACAACAAAACTTTTGTAGGTATGGTGAGGTTAGATATAGGAATGTTTTATAGATAAGAGGTCATTTGGGAATATACCTGTATATATTACCCTGAAACTGGTATTTGGAAGTCCCTCAAAGGGGTGGATTTTACCACCATCTATTATGTCCCTAAGGTAAGAGTGGCCAGGATACATGGCTAGGACACAAAAGTTTGAGAGCTAGACCCAATATCAGAAACTGAAAAGTTTAAACAATATTGAGGGGGGGGGGGGGGATGAGTTAGATATGTGGAGAATACCATGGAGCCTAGGAATCAGGTCCATGTCTGAGGTGTTGCTTTTATGTTGGGATGCTGTATCTTATATACAGCATATATTTAAAGGAAGGGTAGGCTAAAAGGGAGCTAAAAGTGTGGATACAATTCTTTACACCTTCACACTGACATAACACATATATGTGGCCCCACTAGGGTGGGCTTTTTCCGTGGGGACACGTAATTGCACATCTCCTCATGTGCTGGGAGCAGCCGCATGGTGCACTCCCAGCACAGAGACCGGATGTCTCATTGTGAGCCTGGGCCCTGTACAAAGCCTCTGATTGGCTTTCACAGTGATCAGGCACTGTGAATTCCTCCCCCGTGTTTTCTTTCTCTGGGAATGGAGGAAAGAGGTACATCATATCTCTCTCTCTCCTTGCAGGGAAAAAAAAAAGTGTTTGTAAAAAGAATAAATTATTTATTAATCAAAAAATAAAATACCTAGATCAAGGTTTGATCTAGGTCAGTGCCAGGGTTATTGTTTGGGCCAAGGTTGGGGTCAAAGGTCAAGGTCAGGGTCAATACTTTTTTGGACTTTTTTTTTTTAAATTAGTTTCAGTTATAGTTAGTGTCAGTGTGTTTTAGGTAGGATGAAAAAAAAATCCACACTATTGTTTTTGGGCTGTACTGTGGGTACAATTAACATACACATATGTGGTATCGTGGCAATCATCAAGAGCAGGATAATTTAATTTGGATACTTTTTTGGTGGAAGGTTATGGTAGTACCAAGAAATATACAGCTAAATTAAAAAAAAAAAAGGATTTATTTTTTTACTATTTTTGCTAGTTTTCTTTTGATAATAAATAAATAAAAACAAAAAAACAACAGGAGATACCAATTACCATTTACCACCAAATGAAAGAACAATTTACATGTTCTGGATATAGCTGAAAACAAAAGAATCTAAATAAAAAGTAAAGGTATTAAATAATAGAAATGTTTCATACAAATAGTAAAGATACAGGAAAATATGCCAAAAATCAAGACCACACGTCTGCCCACTAAATTATACCCGACCTTCATACCCCTTCCCCAAGCTCCCTAAACCCCTCACTTCCCATAAAGAGGAAGTGTTCCTCCCCTATGAGTTTCACAGTCACATTGGATAAAATGAACAAGCTAGAAAGAAGTTGAGATAGTTAGATGATAAAGGGATGATTGGCTTTGCCCTCCACCCCGACACAGTTTGCCTCCTTTAGGGGTGCCCAGATGTTTTGAGGGCTTGGCCATCATCTTCTTTAGTCTGTTAAATAACTCCCCAAACACTTGGTTTTGAATGCTCGGTCTTACTTGTTCTTTAATGATCGATTCAAATATAGTATGCTTTTTTAAACATCAATGTCCTTTTACTATGTTCTAAAAAAAATTGAAATTGTTCTATGTGACTGTTTGTACATTTCTTTGTCTCTTTTTGCAAAACCCAAATAAAACATTGTTTAAAAAAAAAGTGCCAAAAAGTGCCAGTGCCTGAAATAAAGTGCAATCTGTGATTCCATGGAAATATAAATCATTAAACATTCAAACAAGAAAGTCCTTTGTGCTAAGCAAGTGCAAAGTATTTATCAAAAAAAAAGTTTTATTGATGTGTAGATCAATCACATCCTTTATTAATCAATGCCAGTGCTCTTAAAGTGACAGGGCAGTGCTATTCCACTTCAATTCACTCCATGTGCGCTGTGCCCCAGCCCCAATGGGTCCAGACTCACCAAATGTAATTGATCTCTTATGGCTTATGCCAAAAGGGATCAAAATAAAGCTTTCCACAGCTCTGCTGTGCGTGTGAAAAAGGAAACTGTTTCTGTAGTAGAGACATGGTCGCTTTGTCAATACCAATGCAAAGTATATTAGAATTGATTTTGTTAATCTTATAGTAAGAGCTGGTAATCTTATAGTAAGAGATATTAAACAACTTCAAGATCTTATATACTTCCTACAAGGAAAGAGCTGGGTCAGCAAGGGTCAATATTATGTCGTCAGCAAATAAGGTGATTTTGTGATCCTGGCCTTGGACTGAAATGCCCTTAAAGAGGTTGTAAAATACCAAAAAAAACCCTGTAAGACAAAGGCATAATGAGCTAGTATGCATCGCATACTAGCTCATTATGAAATACTTACTTTAGAACAAAGCCCTCCAGCAGCGCCCACACACGGCTGAGAAAGCTGACATCTTCCCTGGTGTTTCTTCCGAGTTCACGGGCTGTGAGTCTCCGGAGCCGCGATGATGTCACTCCTGCGCATGCATATACACAGGCTCTGAAGGCCCGGCACGGTGAGCAAGTTTATAAGGTATTCACAGTACCTAAAGATAAGCCTTATTATAGGCTTACCTGTAGGTACAATTAAAAAATACTTTACTTCCCCTTTACCAAGGGTTCAGTTAGAAGCGCAAAAATTATGGATGACAGTGGACACCAGTGACGATTTCCGTTTATTTTGCAAAAGCTTCTAGACAGCATGCCCTCCGTGAATATTTGTGCTGATAGGAATGTATATAAGGCCAAAATGGCGAATAGATTATTACTGTGGAACCCAAATTTATGTATAACTTTGTGTAAATAGCCCCAGTAGATCCTGCCAAGGGCCTTTTCCACATCCAAGGGCAGGAACAGATATTGTACCTTGACAGTTACAGCTTTGTGCATTAGGTTTACAATGGGCCACGTAGCACCTGATGTCTGGACGGCCTGCTATGAAGCCAATCTGGTCTGGGACATATTAATAAAGGCATATACAGACATGTGGAGATTCTGTTGGCTAAATCTTTTTGCGTATAATTTCCAGTAAATATTTATTAGAGAAATTTGACGAAAATGTTGATACTGGTTCCTTCCCTGGCTTTAGGAGGATAATGATAGTGGCTTTCAGTGTTTCTGACGGGAAGTTGCCAAAGAACACAGAAACATTGAAGATCATTGTTAGATGGGGTATGAGTTGTAAGGAAAACCACTTATAATCCTTATCATGAAGGTTTTGCCCCCTTCATCAACAGGCCATTTTTTGCTATGCAGTACTGTGCTCTGTTAACTGGCAATTAGAGATGGTCTTGTGGTTCGCCCGGCGGTCAGTTGGCGGCGAATTTTGCTTGTTCGCTACCCGCCAAATTGTAGGCCACATGGCATCGTTTGGGGCGGCCATATTTCTTTACATTGGGGAAAACTTTGACCCGTGACACAGCCGTCAGGTGGAACGGGACAGCCAATTGAAACATTCCAGCACATGGACAGTCCCCATACCCTATAAATAGACCCGATCTGACGGCCATTTCACATTCTGCTTTCTGCTAGTGTAGGGAGAGGTCTGCTGTGCTCGTCAGGGAGATTTTTGATAGACACATATAGCGCTATGAAGATCCACAAAAGTCCTTTCCAGGGCTGGTATTTTTCGGTATAGGTCTACTAGCTTAGGGAGAGGTATCCTGTGGTTGCTTTAGGGGCAGTTAGAGATAGGCTGCAGTCAAAAATCGCTCTGTCAATGTCCACAAAAGTCCTTTTGAGGGCTGGTATTTCGGTATAGGTCTAGTATCTTTTGAGCATAGGGAGAGGTATCCTGTGGTTGCTTTTGGGGCAGTTAGAGATCGGCTGCAGTCACACACAAATCGCTTTGACAATGTCCACCAAAGTCATTTAAAATGCTCCAATGTCATTTTAGGGTCTATTACAGTCTCTTTACTATAGGGCCAGGTATCCTGTGGTTGCTTTAGGGGCAGTTAGAGGTTGGCTGCAGTCACACAGAAATCGCTTTGTCAATGTCCACAAAAGTCATTTAAAATGCTCCAATGTTGTTATAGGGTCTATTACAGTCTCTTTACTATAGGGCCAGGTATCCTGTGGTTGCTTTAGGGGCAGTTAGAGATCGGCTGCAGTCACACAGAAATAGCTTTGTCAATGTCCACAAATGTTATTTAAAATGCTCCAATGTCGTTTTAGGGTCTATTACAGTCTCTTTACTATAGGGGCAGGTATCCAGTGGTTGCTTTAGGGGCAGTTAGAGATCGGCTGCAGTCACAAATTGCTCTGTTAATGTCCACAAAAGTCATGTAAAGGGCTGCAAATATTTTTGTATTGCTGTGTATTTTGGTATAACTGGTGTGATAGACCAATTGCCCCCCCTCCCCCCCAATGCCACATATTGAAGTGGGGTGTTATCTGAGTAAACTTTTTCAAGTGTATTTGTGTCATGCAACAATATTGCCTAGTTTGCTGAGTGAAGTCTGGTACACACACGCAAAACTCACTGGCCAATTTTTCGAACTGGTGTGCTACACCAATGCCACATATTGAAGTGGGGTGTTATTTAACAGTATAATTTTCTAAGAGTGTATTTTAGTCCTGCAATAATTTGGCCTCTCGCTCTGTAAACAGTGCTACACACAGTGACAAAAGTTACTGGCCAATTATTTGTAGAACTGGTGTAATAAACCTGTGCCCCCACCCCCAATGCCACATATTGAAGTGGGGTGTTATTTAACAGTATAATTTTCTAAGAGTGTATTTTAGTCCTGCAAAAATGTTGCCTCTTGCTGTGTAAACAGTGCTACAAACAGTGACTACAGTTACTGGCCAATTAATTGTAGAACTGGTGTAATAAACCTGTGCCCCCCCCACCCCCAATGCCACATATTGAAGTGGGGTGTTATCTGAGTAAACTTTTTCAAGTGTATTTGTGTCATGCAACAATATTGCCAAGTTTGCTGAGTAAAGTCTGGTACACACAGCACCTAACTCACTGTCCAATTTTTTGAACTGGTGTGCTACACCAATGCTCCCCCCAATGCCACACATTAAAGTGGGGTGTTATCTGAGTAAACTTTTTCAAGTGTATTTCTGTCATGCAACAATATTGCCTAGTTTGCTGAGTGAAGTCTGGTACACACAGCGCCTAACTCACTGGCCAATTTTTTGAACTGGTGTGCTACACCAATGCTCCCCCCCCAATGCCACATATTGAAGTGGGGTGTTATTTAACAGTATACATTTCTAAGAGTGTATTTTAGTCCTGCAAAAATGTGGCCTCTTGCTGTGTAAACAGTGCTACACACAGTGACAACAGTTACTGGCCAATTATTTGTAGAACTGGTGTAATAAACCTGTGCCCCCCTCCCCCCCAATGCCACATATTGAATTGAGGTGTTGTTTAACAGTATACTTTTCTAAGATTGTATTTTAGTCCTGCAAACATGTGGCCTCTTTTGCTGTGTTAACTCTGCTACACACAGTGACAACAGTTACTGGCCAATTATTTGTAGAACTGGCGGACTGACAGACCGGCAGATAGGAAGGAGAGGCAGGCAGAACTTGCATTGCAGAAGAGGTAGAAAGCAGACTGCAAATGTATCAGGAGCGAGCCATCAACCATGTACAGTCACATCTGGCACTCCCAGGATGCAGGCACATGGCTCCGCAGTGTGCGCTTTTATTAATGTGTCCGTTGCTGACACCAGTGTTGCCATCTGCAGCCTTTGCAGTCAACGCATAAGTCGCAGGAAAGCCCAACACTCACCTAGGGACAACCGCCTTAAGAAGGCACCTGAAATCCCATCACCAAGCCCAGTGGGAGCAAAATTGTGTATACTGTGAACTCCTACTGTACCTCTAGCCATCATATACTACATTCTTTACTGTCAGTTTAACCCATGTGAGCTCATGTTTGTGGCCTAAACAGCCCGCCACCAACTTGTGTATACAGTGAATGCCTACTGTACCTCTAGCAATCATATACTACGTTATTTGCTGTCAGTTCAACCCATGTGAGCTCATTTTTGCGGCCTAAAAAGCCTGCCACCTATTTGTGTATACTGTGAACGCCTACTGTACCTCTAGCCATCATATACTACGTTCTTTACTGTCAGTTCAACCCATGTGAGCTCATGTTTGCGGCCTAAACAGCCTGCCACCAACTTGTGTATACTGTGAACGCCTACTGTACCTCTAGCCATCATATACTACGTTCTTTGCTGTCAGTTCAAACCATGTGAGCTAATTTTTGGAGCCTATCTGAGTATACTTTTACAAGTGTATTTGTGTCCTGCAACAATATTGCCTCTTTTGCTGAGTGAAGTCTGATACACACAGTGCCAAACTCACTGGCCAATTTTTTGAACAAATGGTGTGATAAACCAGTGGCCCCCCAATACCACATATTGACGTGGGGTGTTATCTGAGTATACTTTCATAAGTGTATTTGTGTCCTGCAACAATATTGCATCTTTTGCTGAGTGAAGTCTGCTACACACAGTGCCAATGCCATACTCACTGGGCAATTTTTTGAACAACTGGTGTGATAAACCAGTGCCCCCCCAATACCACATATTGAAGTGGGGTGTTATTTAACAGTATAGTTTTTTAAGATTGTATTTTAGTCCTGCAAAAATTTGGCCTCTTTTGCTGTGTTGACTGTGCTACACACATTGACAACAGATACTGGCCAATTACTTGTAGAACTGGTGTGATAAACCTGTGGCCCCCCGATACCACAGATTGAAGCGGGGTGTTATCTACACAGTCACATGGTCTAGCAAACACGGACAGGGAAGGTATATCACTTTTACTGCCCACTGGGTGAACCTTCTGACGGCATGCAACCCGTGGCACCCGTGTAGATTTAGTTGTACCGCCACGGATTGCAAGCAGGCCTGCCTCTTCTTCTCCTCCTCCTCCATCCTCCCTCTCCTCCTCGGCTGACTCCTCCTCTTCCGCTGCTACCATCTCTTCTCCTGCACCGCCCAAGATCCCCAGAACCTATTCCACATGCCAGGTGAGACGTTGCCATGCTGTGCTGGGTCTGTCGTGCCTGGAAGCCAAGAGCCACACTGGTCCTGCACTCCTTTCAGCTTTGCGTTCACAGGCAGATCAGTGGCTGACACCGCTGAATTTGTCAGTTGGTAAAGTGGTGTGCGACAACAGTGCCAATCTGCTGAGCAAGCTGAAACAGGGCAAAATAACACACGTGCTATGCATGGCACACGTCCTGAACTTGGTGGTGCAGCGATTCATTGCCAAATACCCTGGGGTCCAAGACATCTTGCGGCAGGCCAGGAAAATCTTGGGCCATTTCCGAAGATCTTACACAGCTATGGCTCGCCTTGCTGAGATTCAGCGGCAACACAACCTGCCCCTCAGGCGTCTTATTTGTGACTGCCCGACGTGATGGAACTCAAAGTTGCATATCCTCGATAGGCTGCTCCAGCAGAAACGTGCAGTTAATGACTACCTGTTCGAACTCGGCGGCAGGACAGGTTCTGGGGAGCTTGGGTTTTTTCACCTCACAAGTGGCTGCTCATGCGGGACGCATGCAGACTTCTGCAGCCATTCAATGAGATCACCAAACTGGTCAGTCACGGCCAGGGCGCCATAAGTGACATCATACCTTACGCCTTCTTTCTGGAGCATGCATTGCGTCGTGTCATTGATCAAGCCGTCGAGGAGCAGGAGCAGGAAGATCAGAAAGTCGCAATGTTGAATGAATTCCCAGGGGGTGCTACTCCATCTGAGACAAATCAACAGCAGGAGTCTGAAGAGGAGTCAGAGGAGGAGGATGGTGCTGGGGGGGGGGATGAGGAGGAGCAAGAAGAGCATGCTTTAAACCTTTCAGGGATCCCTGGTGTTATCCGTAGATGGGGGGAGGAGAACGAGGACGACATTATCCTGGATGATGAGCTAGAAGCAGGCCACTATACCGCTTCCAGTTTAGTGGGAATGGGGACCTACATGCTGCAGTGTTTTAAGGTAGACCCCCGTATAAAACGCATAAAGGCCAAGGACCACGTACTGGGTGGCAACGTACTTAGACCCCCGGTACAAACACAAAATGGCGGAAATGTTACCACAATCACAGAGGGCGGTCAGAATGCAGCACTTCCAGGCCTTGCTGCGGGAAATGCTGCATTTTGCTTTTCCGTGTGCTGGCAGAGGAATTTCCAGTCACATAGAGACAATTGCGGGTAGCAATCCAACTGCGCCTGCAAGAAGAGGGCGGTTGGAAGATGTCTTGGTCACTTCAGATATGAGATCCTTCTTTCAGCCGAACCATCGACAGCTGTACTCCCGATCCAGTATGAGGGAATGCCTAGACCGACAGGTGTCCAACTACATCGGGTTAACGGCCGATGTGGACACTCTGAGGAGTGATGAACCCCTGGACTACTGGGTGGGCAGGCTTGACCTCTGGCCAGAGCTTGCACAATTTGTAATGGAAATGTTGGCTTGCCCACCATCCAGTGTCCTTTCCGAAAGGACGTTCAGGGCAGCAGGGGGGATTGTGACCGATAAGCGCACTCGCCTAGCTCATGACAGTGTAGACTACCTCACATTTATAAAAATGAATGAGGCATGGATCTCTGAGGAATTCAACACATGTGACCAGTAGACTAGGTTTCATCGAAATTCCTTCACCCACAACAATTCCTGGTCCTTGGCTTCGCTACATACAGCGGCATAAAAGGCATTTCATGTCCATTACATGGCAAATTTTTGGGGCCTTTCAGGGCCGACAATTATTTTTTCTGTGAATGCCTAATGTACCTCCAGCCACCAAATACTACGTTTTTTGCTGTCAGTTCAAACCATGTGAGCTAATTTTTGCAGCCTATACAGGCCGACACTTACGGTTCTGTATACTGTGTGAATGCCTAATGTACCTTCAGCCACAGAATACTATGTACTTAGCTGTCAGGTAAACCCATGTGGGCTAATGTTTGGGGCCTGGAATGGGCGACACTTACTTCTGTTACCTGTGAATGCCTAATGTACCTTCAGCCACAGAATACTACGTTCTTAGCTGTCAGGTAAACTCATGTGGGTAATTTTTGGGGCCTGGAATGGCCGACACTTACTTCTTTATCCTGTGAATGCCTAATTTTTCAGACTGGAAATGAAAAACAATGGGTCTGTAAAGGTTCCACCAAATTGTGGAATGGATGCAGATCCATTTTACAGATGTGTGAATGGACCCTATATGTATTAGACATGTATTTACCGCCTGCTGTCAGTGCTGGCTGATTTATGAAAAAAAATATATATATTTTTTGCTGTTGAAAAAAATGCCTTAAATTTATTATTTATTTTTTTTAATTGCAATACTTCTGTTATGACATTGTCCATGTGCTGGGACTATTTGTGCACAGCTAGTACATCTTTTGTGGCTGCAAATATGACCTAAAGGTTTTTAAAGTTCGCCTCCCATTAAAGTCAATGGGGCCCGCCGCAAACTCGCCCTGGCCGATGTTCGTCCATCACTACTGGTAATTGCTCAGTCTTGCAACACTGTGTGCAAGTGATATTTATATAATGTTTTTCACACCAATAGTGCTTTGTTTTGGTGGTATTTGATTACCACTTTGTTTTTTAATTTTTATTTTTTCTATAAATAAAAAAAAATGATATTTTTTTTTTTTTTGCATTTAAAAAATAAATTTAATTATGTAATAATAAACACATAGGTGCATTCATTTTTCACATCTCCCAGAAGCTCTGCTACATATTTGCCATATTTTATACATGTGCTTCGGCAGCATTATCAATGTAGACCTCTCTTTTCCTCAGGATGACAAAAAAGCATTCTTTGTTCCCACACACACCAAAAGACTGATAATTTTGAAGGAAGAAAAAACAATATTTTATTCCTTCTTCATAAATTTAGGCCAAAATGTATTCAGCTACATTTCTTTGGTAAAAAAAAAAAAAAATCACAAAAGGTGTATATTAATTGATTTTTGTAAAAGTTAAAGCATCTACAAACTATGGTATATACAGTAAAGTATATTTGAACAATAATCAACTCTGATGTACTCATAGTCTATCTAATTTCTTGAGGCCCTTAAAATGCCGCTCTAGTGATGGTTTCTACTATTGTATAGGATGTTACTGTGGACTCTCCTTTTAACCTCCCTGGCGTATGATTCTTTCCGATTTTATTTACTGAAAGCGGTACCATTATTTTGCATGTAATTCTTAAGAACGAGCAGCCCTATTTACATATGATTTTTTTTTTTTGCTGTGCGTTCTTCTTTATAACATCTCAGGTATGATAAAGTTTGAAACATAAAATCATAAATTATAATATGATAAATAAGTATAAATAAGTTAAAGTATGTATGTACTGTATATATATATATATATATATATATATATATATATATATATATATATATATATATATATATATATTTATATACAGTGCCTTGCGAAAGTATTCGGCCGCCTTGAACTTTGCTACCTTTTTGCCAAATTTCAGGCTTCAAACATAAAGATATAAAACTGTAATTTTTTGTGAAGAATCAACAACAAGTAGGACACAATCATGAAGTGGAATGAAATTTATTGGATATTTCAAACTTTATTTCAAACTTTATTAACAAATAAAAAACTGAAAAATTGGGCGTGCAAAATTATTCAGCCCCCTTAAGTTAATACTTTGTAGTGCCACCTTTCGCTGCGATTACAGCTGTAAGTCGCTTGGGGTATGTCTCTATCAGTTTTGCACATCGAGAGACTGAAATTTTTGCCCATTCCTCCTTGCAAAACAGCTCGAGCTCAGTGAGGTTGGATGGAGAGCGTTTGTGAACAGCAGTTTTCAGTTCTTTCCACGGATTCTCGATTGGATTTAGGTCTGGACTTTGACTTGGCCATTCTAACACCTGGATATGTTTATTTGTGAACCATTCCATTGTAGATTTTGCTTTATGTTTTGGATCATTGTCTTGTTGGAAGACAAATCTCCGTCCCAGTCTCAGGTCTTTTGCAGACTCCATCAGGTTTTCTTCCAGAATGGTCCTGTATTTGGCTCCATCCATCTTCCCATCAATTTTAACCAACTTCCTTGTCTATGCTGAAGAAAAGCAGGCCCAAACCATGATGCTGCCCCCACCATGTTTGACAGTGGGGATGGTGTGTTCAGGGTGATGAGCTGTGTTGCTTTTACACCAAACATAACGTTTTGCATTGTTACCAAAAAGTTCGATTTTGGTTTCATCGGACCAGAGCACCTTCTTCCACATGTTTGGTGTGTCTCCCAGGTGGCTTGTGTAAACCACACTTTTTATGGATATCTTTAAGAAATGGCTTTCTTCTTGCCACTCTTCCATAAAGGCCAGGTTTGTGCAGTATACGACTGATTGTTGTCCTATGGACAGAGTCTCCCACCTCAGCTGTAGATCTCTGTGTTCATCCAGAGTGATCATGGGCCTCTTGGCTGCATCTCTGATCAGTCTTCTCCTTGTATGAGCTGAAAGTTTAGAGGGACGGCCAGGTCTTCGTAGATTTGCAGTGGTCTGATACTCCTTCCATTTCAATATTATCGCTTGCACAGTGCTCCTTGGGATGTTTAAAGCTTGGGAAATCTTTTTGTATCCAAATCCGGCTTTAAACTTCTCCACAAATGTATCTTGGACCTGCCCGGTGTGTTCCTTGTTCTTCATGATTCTCTCTGCGCTTTAAACGGACCTCTGAGACTATCACAGTGCAGGTGCATTAATACGGAGACTTGATTACACACAGGTGGATTCTATTTATCATCATTAGTCATTTAGGTCAACATTGGATCATTCAGAGAGCCTCACTGAACTTCTGGAGAGAGCTTGTTGCACTGAAAGTAAAGGGGCTGAATAATTTTGCACGCCCAATTTTTCAGTTTTTTATTTGTTAACAAAGTTTGAAATATCCAATAAATTTTGTTCCACTTCATGATTGTGTCCCATTTGTTGTTGATTCTTCACAAAAAATTACAATGTATACATAAAAAGTACAGTAAAACTGCAGGAAAGGGCACTGGGGGGGCAAACTAATGTGAATTTATTTTATTTTGTAATGTATCAGTGTGTTTTACTATTTGAATTTGCCGCCAGTTCCACCCCCCTGCAAGCGTCACGTCACAGTAGACGGAAGCCGGAGCACAAAGCATCGGGAGGAAGATTCGGCCACCGCACACTGCCGGGATGCATCGCTGGATCCCGGTGACAAGGTGAGTACCCTCTCTTACAGGATCCAGCGATCTTTCTAGCGGTACCCCGAGTGTGACTTGGAGTTACTGCTAATTGCTCTGAAATTTCACTCCGAGCCACACTCGGGAATACCGCTAAGGAGGTTAAATGACGGTTACCTGTCAATCAGACTAAAGATTTGGCTTTAGTGATTTCCAAGCCATGAGCCAGGGAAAGCTGTAGATCCAGGCTCAGTGATGCAACATGTGGTGGCGGGTGCTCCTGCTATTGAAGCCTGTGCTGTTCCGGGACTGGGAGAGCTGCTCCACCCTCTGCCCTGCTCCGCTTCCCATTTCCACCCCGCTCCGCTCCCCCGCAGTACAACTTGTACTGTTGGGGAGCAGAGCAGAGTGGAGCATGATGCAAGGATGACACAGCCCACTAGAGGGTCCTCGGGCAGTGCGCCCCTGTTGTCACCTCTCTTAAAGTGTTGCCTGGGTCCCATGGACCCACCGGGACCCATGGTAGGGCCAGCCCTGACCTTCCCCTTCTCTCTGAGTAACATATATGCACCACTTTTAAAAGACTGTATCATTCTATTTATTTTATTAAATCCCAGGTTTTTCCACCTTGTGTATCTAAACCCTTACATCCTGATTGTAGGCTTTTCTGCCTTTTGTATGTATCTTTTATACACTATAAGTGCCGGTTCACACTAGTGCGAAGCCAGACATTGCATGTGATTCACACCGCAATGCTGTGCAGATCAAATGCAATGTCTGTGTGATGCGATTTCAGCCATACAAAATAAATGGCTGAAATTGCATTGCATTCGCACCAAAATAGTGCAGGACCTTTTTTTAGGTTTGCACTGAAATCAGATAGCATGGGTGTTTACACCTATGTGATACGATTCCTGCACTATTTCACAGTTCGCACTGCGATCTGCAAACAAATCTGGGGGTGTTATTAACTTTACATTGACACCTCCAGTGATTCGCAGATCTAAGTGTGAACCACTGTGCGATTCTGGTGTGATGTGGAAACCGGCACTGATTCGCAGGGTTTCCCGCATTGCACCAGTGTGAACCGTGGCTAATAAAATGGTAAGTGCCGGTTCACACTGGTGCGATGCAGAAACCCTGCAAATTCACTGCAGGTTCCCGCATCGTACCCAACTCGCAGGCAGTTCACACTGCCATATGCAAACTGCTGGGAGTGTCAATACAAAGTTAATGAATGTAGATTAGTTCTCATATCCCTGTGCGAACTGTCAATTCAGACAGGAATCGGATTGCATAGGTGTGAACACCCATGCGATCCGATTCTAATGCAGACCAAAAAAAGTTCATCCAACTTCTGAATTTTTTTTTTATAGTGGAATAGATTGTTTTTTAAACCTCGGCACCCCCCTCCTACATGTAAGTGGAGATAAGCATCTCTTAACCAAATATATTCCATTAGTGGTTGCGTCAGTGTAAGTGTTCACTTACAGCAAGTTTTGCTTTCCTATACAAGCGCATAACTATGCGCAGGGGGGGGGTGCCAGGTGTTCCTGGGCACACCCTAATCACCCCCAGGACCAGTGCAATTCAGTGTACGGGCCCCGAGGGAAGGGGGACCCACTGTGCCCTATCATGCACCAAGCACCTCGAGTAATCCATTGTATTCTATCTACAGCACTGGATCCGCTGCATAATCTCCTTTGCCTGCCAGAAGGGGGGGGGGGTGCCTGTGGACTACAGGCGGGTTCACTGTGCAGTGCCGATCTGATCGGCAGGACCCAGTACAGTGTGTACAAGCAGGACAGAGGAGGTTCAATCTGGTCTGCCTTCCATCCGATCCCTGCTGAGTCTGCCCCATCCCACACTCCAACCCCTGACTTGCACATGGTGCTGTGAAAGGGTTTGTATTGAAGGTGACAGACTTAAGTATACAGCACACAACAGCTGAAGATCCTGGCTGACTGAGCCTAGGGGAGACCAGCCTGGGGCTATGATTGTGAATAGCAGGCATATTGAACACCCCCCCTTCTCCCTCTTTCTCTCCCCTCTCTCTCTCACCCCCTCGTCTTTCTCTCTCACACACACCTCCTCCTCTCTCTCACCCCCTCTCTCTTTTTTTCACCCACCCCTCCTCTCACTCTCCTCTCTCACCCCCACCCCTCTTTCTCTCACCTCCCCTCTTTCAGTCAGTCACTCACTCACCCCCTCTCTCTCCCCCCTCTCTCTCCCACCTCTTCTCAGTCACTCACTCACTCACTCACTCACTCACTCACTCACTCACTCACTCACTCACTCAACCCCCTCTCTCTCCCTCCTCTCTCTCCCACCTCTTCTCACTCACTCACTCACTCACCCACTCACCCACTCACCCACTCACCCACTCACTCACCCACTCACCCCCTCTCTCTCTCTCACCCCCCTCTCTCGCGTTGTCCCCCCTTAATTCCTCTGACCGGTTCTGCCATACGATATAAAATTAATTGAAACATTAAAAAAATGTTTAATATATATATTTTTAAAAATATTTGTTTACATTTATTTAAAGGTGTGTGTGTGTGTCTGTGTATGTGTGTTTATATATATATGTAGCGGGGTCTTCCATTATACAAGTTGTAAAGACTGCTGCTTGACATTTGAGAGGAACTCGGCTCCATCTAGTGGCCAAAAGGACACATTGCAGCGGCTATGGAATTTCTTTTGATGTGATTTTCCTTTTAAGGAAGTTGAGCAGTCTTCATCGCCCATAGTGCTTTGAGAGTACCAGGGTGCACTGCTTCACCGCACAGCCTTCTGGGGGAAGCTTTATAAAGGAAGGGAGGAGCCAGGCTCACTCTCTTGGGAAAGACACAGTGAGACAAGCAGGAAGCCAGCGCTGTGGGCTGATGCTGCATGCTAGGCCGAAACTCCTGGGCCTTAAGTGACTAACTTGCAGTGTTTCATCTCCAGTAGAGGATCCCTCCTGGAGGTCCCATCGATGTTCTACAGAGACCAGACTCATCCACCCCAAATACCTAGCGCGGCTGGTGACAGAGGCCGGAGACTGAGACAGCAGCGGAGGCTTCCTGGGAGACAGTCCTGTTGGTGAGAGGGCACCTGCCCAAAAACTGACTCTATCTATGTAAGGATTAGCCTTATAGTAGTAGAAGGCAATATACCAGGTGGCCCAGTACATCTCTCACAGAAGTTTTACCGCCAATCCTGCACAGACACCCCGCGGTGATTACTAACTGTTCGCTGCCATTCTCTCTATTGATCACCCATCCTCAATGTGGATTACAAATCGCGAGTGCACCAACATTGCTAGCGAAGATATAGAGAAGAAACAGCGGACTCAGATAGTTCTGATTGTCTGGTACTGTGTCTAACTGAATGCTGAGCCTTATTTCCAAAAGTATAATAGTGATTAAGATGGTGGTCCTATAGGCTCTGAGACATTTCCTGAAACAATTAATGTGCCCTTGAGAAGTGATATCACAGTATTTATCTTATCTTTGATTAATTAATCAGTATATCCTTTTACAAAGTCATATTTTACTGTATCGAAACTGTTTATTTGATTTACAGTAAATAACTTTCCTGTTTAAAAGCAAGCTTGTGTGTGGTCACCTTGTATTACCCAGAAGGACTGCAGCTGGAGAGAGGTAACAGGTCATTATTATTTATTGAAGTGTTATATTCCAATCTGTGTAGCCATTTGGTATTCCAGTCCTATTCTGGGTCAGTTGTGCCTAGGGAGGGTTCGAGCCAATTCTGTGGGTTGTTAGGCAGGACGTAGACCCAATAATCTAATCAGCAGCTCCTGCGGGGGTGGTGCTACACGTGGGGGCTCGTCCGGGATATCTACAGTCCTGCAACACAACCCTCTCAGCCACAGAATCCCCCTCAATGCAGAAATGGATCCTACCGCTGCAGCCGAGTGGTGCAGGGAAGAGAATGTCGTAGTGGAAAATGGCCTGGTGGTTGAAATCAAGGGAGAGGTCTGGACTGAGGAAAAACTCCTCCCAGTTTTAAGGGCACTGTCCACAGACAGGAAATTCTGGGTGACTGACATAAAGACAGACACCAACGTTCCACACACGTATGCATTGTGTGAGTGGAGGAAGGGGGTCCCTGATTACTTTAGGGGAACCAGTGTAAAGACTACTGACCAAACAGAACTTTTCTTAATACATCCAGAAGTCCTTACTGAAGGTCCCTCATCCACCACTCCTGGGGGATCCAGCAAAGAAAAAGGTGTCCAAGAAGGGAGTCCAGAGACACCACCTTTGTCTACCTTTAGCTCAGAACTGTGTGCTGTTCTCGGGGAAATCGTAGCAAAATGTAGTAAGGACTCCCCAAACTATCTGATGACTGGATATAGGAAGCTCAGGACATTCTCTGGGAAACAGCCTGTGCCTTCGACAGAAGATGGGTTTGAAGAGTGGTTAGATACCGCCACTCAGGCTTTGGAAGAGTGGGAGGTACCAGAACAGCACAAGAAACAGAGAATCACAGAAAGTTTAAGGGGACCTGCACTAGAGGCTGTCCGTAATCTCAAGCTAAGCAAAAAGAACTGTACTGCACAGGATTATCTAGACATTCTACAAGATGTATTTGGTCGGACGGAGAATGTGGCTGAACTTCTTTACCAATTAGACCACTGTTACCAAGAAGAGGAAGAGAAGTTGTCCGAATTTATTGGACGCCTGGATAAGATCATCCACCAGATCTTGTTAAAGAAAGGGATAGACCCCCGGAAGGTAGATGAGACTTGTGCACGGCAGGTGCTGAGAGGGGCTCAACCCTTAGATCCCATTGCCATACTGTTGCGAACTCGCCAAGATGGTGGCATTCTGGAATACCCTGACCTGATCCGAATGGTCAGAGAAGAAGAGGTCATGTTGGACAACAAAAGGAAGAGTCGGCAGTTTGACTCAACTGCTCGTGTCAGAGTGATAAGTGCAAAAGAAAGTGACTCACAAGTTGAACTCCTAAAGACCCAGGTGTCCCAGTTGATAGAAATGGTGTCCATCCTGACTAGTCAGGCATCTACTCTACCTGATGGGAACGCGTCAGAGAAGCCGGATAAACCTTCTAACCTTAGAGTAGACCCGGAACCGAGACCTAGGAGATCGCTAACTTGTTTCAACTGTGGGGGAGTAGGACATGTTAGAGGAGTATGTCCCAGCCCAGGAAATGTCGCCTCAGAACCTCGCAAGCCAGCGGAAAAACTTCAGAGGGCACCCGTGAAGGAGTCGACCAGGTGCCCGCCAGTTTCAAGGGAATCCAAGAGACTCAATGATTCAGGGAATCTGAGACAGGGAGTCAGATCCAGGTACAACGCCCCTAGTTCTATACTCCAGGCTACTGAGAGGAGGAAAATCAATCCACACCGGGCCCAGAGGGGACTGAAGTCCAGAAGAAAAAAAAAGAAGAAAAGAGCCTGGGCGCAGAGAACTGAATCAGACAACAAGGCCACTTCAAGAAAATTCCCAACTAACTTGGTCGGGCCTTCCCCTGTAGTCTCTGTCCAGGTAGAAGGAATTTACACAAGAGCCCTCCTTGACACTGGGGCCCAAGTGACTCTTCTGTATAGAGACTTCTATGATAAACACCTTACCCATCTACCTCTGCAGAAGTTGGAAGATCTGGAGATATGGGGTATCGGGACTCAAAGTTTTCCCTATGACGGGTATCTGCCAATCAAGTTGACCTTTGACCCATCAGTGGCTGGTGAAGCTGAAACCTTCGACACCCTAGCGGTGGTCTGTCCTCGTCCGCCAGGGGCCAACAAAAGCTCATCGTTGGGACCAACACTGACCTAGTAAGGCGCTTCCTGACACAACTGGTCCAGGGACAGGATGCTCCAGCACCAAGGATTCACCCCATGCTACGGCAGGCCTATCAATGATTAGTATTGGAGCAAGAGACTCCTGCAGAAGGAGTTGGAAGACTCTGGAAGTTGGACAGAACGGAAAAGGTCTTGCAGCCAGGAGAGGTGGCTTGTCTGAAAGCTTCCGTTAAACTCACATGGAAACAGCCGGGCCCTTTTATCATCTTTGAATCAGGTCCACAGGAAGAGGAGAGAGGGATAGAAGTAATCCCTGAAGTGATCCCTTTGAAGGTGTTACAGAAAAACCATGGAAGGGTTTTAGTGAGTGTCAGAAACACCTCTACTACACCGGTGAAGGTACCGTCCAGAGTGCTGTTGGGCCAAGTTAACCCGGCTACCCCAGTTGTCCCATCTGATCTTAAAGAGGAGGAAAGGGGTGAAGTTGTCATAGAAGAGCTCTGCTCTGGAAACGCTGCCCTCCCACTGGAATGGGTGAAGAGGGCCAAGGCACAACTTGCTCGATGGCGAGGAATATTTTCTAGGGACGAGTTCGACGTGGGATGCGCCAGGAGTGCCACTCATAAAATCCGCCTGAGTGAGGACAAACCTTTCCGAGAAAGAGTCCGGCGAGTTCCCTTAGGTGACTTAGAAGATCTACGTCAGCAGCTGGCGGAACTCAAGAAGACTGGGGTTATTCGAGAATCCAGGAGCCCATATGCTTCTCCGATAGTGGTAGTCCGGAAGAAAAACGGATCTCTGAGGCTTTGTATCGACTACCGAACCCTGAACAGAAGAACCATCCCAGACCAGTATACCACTCCTCGAATCGAAGACGCCCTACAGAGCCTGTCAGGGGCGAAGTGGTTCAGTGTGATGGACTTAAAGAGTGGGTATTATCAGATCCCCATGCACCCTGAAGATCGGGAGAAGACAGCCTTCATCACCCCTGTGGGGTTCTTTGAGTTCAATCGCATGCCTCAGGGGTTGTCAGGGGCCCCTGCTACCTTCCAAAGGCTGATGGAAAGGACCGTTGGAGATATGAATTTGATAGAGGTACTGGTATACTTGGATGATGTTATCGTGTTTGACAGAACTTTGGAAGAACACGAGGAGAGGTTGGAAAAGGTCCTGAAGAGGCTACATAAGGAAGGCCTGAAACTTTCTCCTGAGAAGTGCTAATTCTATCAGTCCTCGGTCCATTACCTGGGCCACATCGTGTCTGAAGAAGGGGTGGCCACCGACCCGGACAAGCTGGATGCTGTCGCCTCCTGGCCGAGACCTACAAATGTGACCGAACTTCGGTCGTTCCTGGGTTTTTGCTCCTATTACAGGAGGTTTGTAGAGGGGTTCGCCAAGATTGCCCGACCCCTCAATGAGTTACTAAAGAACAAAGAAGATGACGTTCCTGAACTGGTCAAGCCAGTGAAGTCCACCATGGGACCCCGGAAGGCCAAGGAGTCCATCCAGGATCAGTGGACCCCAGAATGTGAAGGGGCTTTCATTCAGTTGAAAAAGAATCTAACCACTGCCCCTGTGTTGGCCTACGCAGACCCCACGAAACCATATGAACTACATGTCGATGCCAGCCGAGATGGGCTGGGTGGGGTACTCTACCAGGAACATGAGGGTCACCTGCGACCCGTAGCCTACGTGAGCAGGAGTCTACTACCTGCTGAAAGGAATTATCCTACCCACAAACTTGAATTCCTGGCCTTAAAGTGGGCAGTGGTCGACAAACTGAAAGATTACCTGTACGGAGCTGAATTCATTGTCAAGACGGATAATAATCCCCTTACCTATCTGTTGACTACAGCCAAGCTGGATGCAACAGGACACAGATGGTTGGCTGCCCTCTCTAGCTTCAACTTCAGCCTGAAGTATCGGCCAGGAATCGGGAACAGGGATGCAGATGCACTATCCAGAAGGTTGCATGCACCACACGAACCTGATGAAGAATGGACCCATTTGGCTCCAGAAGGGGTGCGTGCCCTATATCAGGGAACTGAACTTCGATCCAGAGGAGGATCAAGAGCCGAAGAGATTGGGGTTTCGGCTGTCGGAGTACCCAAATACTATTGCAGGGTGACCCAGGTTGAAGGGGAAGATTTACCCCGGCTGTCCAAAAGGGACTTGAGGAAGGAGCAGCTGGAAGACCCTCTGGGAAAACTTCTTTTGGAAGCCTTGGAGATCCAGCGCCCTGAGTTGCTTCTAACCGACTCTCCTCAGGGGGCCCGTCTGTTGCATAGAGAGTGGATCCGGTTACAGATCCGAGAAGGGGTGGCCTACCGAAGAGGCCCATCTGAAGATCTGGAGGAGAAGTGGCAACTGTTCTTACCAGCTAAATACAGGGAGAGAGTTCTGGCTGCTCTTCATGATAACCATGGCCATCTGGGACCTGAAAGAACTTTTCAGCTTGTCAGAGACAGATTCTACTGGCCCTGCATGAGGGCCGAAGTTGAAGGATACTGTCATTCTTGTGTCCGATGTATACAAAGGAAGACTTTGCCACGTCAAGCAGCCCCAATGGGCCATCTGCAAAGCCAGGGACCCATGGAACTGGTGTGCATTGATTTCCTTTGCCTAGAGCCTGATCTGAGTGGCCAAGGGAATGTCCTTGTGGTAACAGACCATTTTACCAGATACGCCCAAGCATTCCCAACAAGGGATCAGAAGGCCTCTACAGTAGCCAAAGTTCTTGTAGAGAAGTTCTTTGTACACTATGGGTTACCACAACGCCTCCATTCAGATCAGGGAAGAGACTTTGAAAGCAGACTGATCAAGAGACTGTTAGATCTGTTAGGCATCCAAAAGACTAGAACTACTCCCTACCATCCACAAGGGGATGCCCAGCCGGAACGATTTAACAGGACTCTTTTGGACATGTTGGGGACTTTGAGCTCAGAGAAGAAACAGCATTGGGGCAAACATGTAGCTGCCATTGTGCATGCCTACAACAGTACTGTCAGTGATGCTACTGGATATTCCCCTTATCGTCTAATGTTTGGACAAGAGGCTCGGTTGCCAGTGGATTTGGCCTTTGGCATCTCGCCCGATCACACCTCTTCAGCATCGCACAAGGGATATGTGGACCGACTGCGGAAGAGTCTGAAATCGGCCTATGATAAAGCTCAGGCCACATCTGATCAACGTGGAATGAGGAATAAAAGGAATTTCGACTTAAAAGTTCGGATCCAAGACTTGCAACCAGGGGACAGGGTATTGTTGAGGAACTTGGGTGTCCCGGGAAAACACAAGTTGGCAGACCGCTGGAAGTCCCAACCTTATGTTATCTGCAAGCAACTACCAAACCTCCCTGTGTATCAAATTCGGCCTGAAGGAAGTGTGGGTCCATTGAAGACTTGGCATAGGAACCATTTACTGCCTCTCTCTGAAGCAGTTCGCATGCCTCCTGTCGTAGATTCGCCAGAGACCCCTTCGACCTCTCGCCTGTCCAGACCAGTCACCAGATCTCAGTCGACACTCCCAGATGTGAGGGAGGGAAATTCTCCATCTGAAGATCTGGAAGATGAAGAGGAGGTACCTGACTGGATGTGGTCATCTCAGTTACCAGAACCCACACCTGCCTCCCTGTCTTCATCCGAATTGGCTGACAGAGGAACCCTTCGGGCGGAAGCCCCCGAATTCATACCTTTCCACATGCTTCCAGAAGAAGTAGTTGATGATGAAGATCCTGAGGAGGAGGTTGCACCTTTCTCTGAAGAAGAACTGACCGCTCTTGAAGCATCAGATTCCTGTGTGTTGGAACATGAGGAGGAGGACATTGAAGAATCCCCAGAAGTGGCTGGTCCTAGTACCTCTGAGATCGTGCATCCCAAAGAACAGAGGGAAAGAAGAGTCATTCACCCACCCAAAAGACTGACCTATGACCAATTGGGTGAATGCTCGGAAGAGGCTATCTTTACTTCCAAACAAACTCTTGATCAGCCTAGTTCTTCCACCGCAGATTTGGTGGAGGACAACCCTAGCTCACCCCCAGGCACATCTGTACAAGCCACTCAAGTGTCGGGGGTCTGTGAACAGAATTACCTTCCCTCCCCCGACAATTGGTGGGAGGTTCCTATGTCGAACCTGTGTTGTAATATGCAGTTGTTAAGTTTGAACTCTGCTTATGAAAAGGAAGATGATTCCCTGTTATGCATATGTTAATGTTTTTTTTTTGTGTACTGCCAACATATGCACTGGAGTACATGCTGTTGTCCTCTTTGGGGACCAAAGTTTCTCAAGTGGGGGGAGTGTGTAGCGGGGTCTTCCATTATACAAGTTGTAAAGACTGCTGCTTGACATTTGAGAGGAACTCGGCTCCATCTAGTGGCCAAAAGGACACATTGCAGCGGCTATGGAATTTCTTTTGATGTGATTTTCCTTTCAGGAAGTTGAGCAGTCTTCATCGCCCATAGTGCTTTGAGAGTACCAGGGTGCACTGCTTCACCGCACAGCCTTCTGGGGGAAGCTTTATAAAGGAAGGGAGGAGCCAGGCTCACTCTCTTGGGAAAGACACAGTGAGACAAGCAGGAAGCCAGCGCTGTGGGCTGATGCTGCATGCTAGGCCGAAACTCATGGGCCTTAAGTGACTAACTTGCAGTGTTTCATCTCCAGTAGAGGATCCCTCCTGGAGGTCCCATCGATGTTCTACAGAGACCAGACTCATCCACCCCAAATACCTAGCGCGGCTGGTGACAGAGGCCGGAGACTGAGACAGCAGCGGAGGCTTCCTGGGAGACAGTCCTGTTGGTGAGAGGGCACCTGCCCAAAAACTGACTCTATCTATCAAAGAAGTAACTTTAGTCAGGATTAGCCTTAGAGTAGTAGAAGGCAATATACCAGGTGGCCCAGTACATCTCTCACAGAAGTTTTACCGCCAATCTTGCACAGACACCCCGCGGTGATTACTAACTGTTCGCTGCCATTCTCTCTATTGATCACCCATCCTCAATGTGGATTACAAATCGCGAGTGCACCAACGTTGCTAGCGAAGATATAGAGAAGAAACAGCGGACTCAGATAGGTCTGATTGTCTGGTACTGTGTCTAACTGAATGCTGAGCCTTATTTCCAAAAGTATAATAGTGATTAAGATGGTGGTCCTATAGGCTCTGAGACATTTCCTGAAACAATTAATGTGCCCTTGAGGAGTGATATCACAGTATTTATCTTATCTTTGATTAATTAATCAGTATATCCTTTTACAAAGTCATATTTTACTGTATCGAAACTGTTTATTTGATTTACAGTAAATAACTTTCCTGTTTAAAAGCAAGCTTGTGTGTGGTCACCTTGTATTACCCAGAAGGACTGCAGCTGGAGAGAGGTAACAGGTCATTATTATTTATTGAAGTGTTATATTCCAATCTGTGTAGCCATTTGGTATTCCAGTCCTATTCTGGGTCAGTTGTGCCTAGGGAGGGTTCGAGCCAATTCTGTGGGTTGTTAGGCAGGACATAGACCCAATAATCTAATCAGCAGCTCCTGCGGGGGTGGTGCTACATATATATATATATATATATATATATATATACACACACACACACACACACATATCTACATGCTTTGGGGTGCACACCCTAATGCAATTTTCTGCACACACCTATGTAGAAGCCTATGGCAAAGCAAAACCCAATGCGATATAAAAATGTATTTGTCCCAATCAATCCTTATGGTCCTTGCCTCTGCCAGGGGCAGGTGCTGTAGAGCCAGGCTCTTAAGGTACCTAGCCTGCTGAAGTGGATATATAAGGGTATTTGGACTTGCGCAAAGAATCTTCTTGCTGAAGAGCTTCACATAGAAGCTGGGTAAAAGTTGCTAATGGTCATTGTAAGAAGTATTTGTCTGCCATCAATCAAGATATTTTTTATTGCTCAAAATGAGCGAAGAGACAGATTAATTAGAGAGCAATTCATTGCAACTTACAAAAGACTGTGGGGCATCTCTTTGGATCTTAGATTTGTCTGGATGCTCTCACAAGGTCAGCAGTTACTTAGAGACTGGTCTAAATGGCCGTATTACTACTACTTACACCTCAGAATACATGCATAGCATGAATAGCATGCATAGTTTCTTGATCGTTAGCCTTTAAAACCAGATGGAACAAAGAGATTTCAAGGTCATGCTGGCTGGCTTCCACAATTCTCTTTACAGCAGAAATCAGACAAAGGGGTTGCATACTGTGAGTTATACATTTCTGTTAATCTAACATATTTACTGAACTTGGGACTGGAAGAGAGGTGTTTATTCAGCATACAGTAGATAGGGATAGAAAAATGATGATGTGGTTTCTATAGCTTAGGACCGTCCTTGCCCCTCAGTGTCTTGCAAGACCCTGCTGGGTTTAAAAATAGGCTTTTTTAGTTTAAAAACAAAATACCCAAACAACAATATAAAGAACAAGGCTTTCTAAATTAAATTCCTAGATCACATGTGTCAAACACAAGGCCCCCCGGGCCGAATCCGGCCCTCCAGGCCAATTTATGTGGCCCTCGTACCCAGGGGAAGGGGTTGAAGTGAGATGTGAACATCCTGTGAAAGAAAGCTGATTCCTGCACACTGTGCATAGGCACACCCCTAAGCCCTGCACTCAGTATGTGGTGCAATCCTCAATACTGCACTCTGTACACAGCGGCGGCGCACCTCTGAACTCTGCACTCTTTACACAGTGCACCTCTGAACTCTGCACTCTGTATGTAGCGCAGCCCTGAGCTCCGCACATATCGCACTCCTGGTGTTTATAGCCCTTTTAAGATCCTCCCATTGTGCAATTTGGCCACACCCATAGTTTGATGTGGTTCAGTGGGGGAGGGGGGGAGGGGCAGTTAAGTTCTTGCACCTATTCTGTGAGAAAAAAGAGCCCCACCTAAATGTATATTGTCTTACAGATACAACCGACCCTTTGAGGACAACCATAATGCTTGTGCGGCCCTCAGTGAAATTTAGGTTGACACCCTGTCCTAGATTGACCTACTTAGCTGCAAATCCTATGTGCGCTCAAGTCATACTTAGATGTACAGTATATACCCTTTGAGTTGCTATGATAGATAGATAGATAGATAGATAGATAGATAGATAGATAGATAGATAGATAGATAGATAGATAGATAGATAGATAGATAGATAGATAGATAGATAGATAGATAGATAGATAGATAGATAGATAGATAGATAGATAGATAGATAGATAGATAGATAGATAGATAGATAGATAGATAGATAACCCCAGAAATCTGAGTTCCCAGCTGTTTTTTTTTTCTTTTGTTTATTGCAATAATATGGTTCATTGTGCATCAAGCTAAATTACAGCACTGAATGTTATCTTAAATCTCAACGTTGCTGCTGCAAAAAGAAAAAGAACTGAAGTTTTGAAAAATATTACAAAACTCTAGTGATAGAAATATATTTTGCTTTCATACAAATTTATTTACAGCTTAGTTGCTAGCAAAGACCTTGGGTTGAACCTTTTGGATGTCTAGTACATTCCAAGCCACCTTGTGTGCTGTAAATTTTGAAAATACCTTCCTCCTAGATGGATTATCTTCATTAATCTACCGTTTTCCCAATCAGTTATTATTATGGCTCTCCAAAAAAGACAAGAGGTGCTCAGCAAAATTTGTGGAAGCTGACAAAATGCACAACAGTATGTGAACATAATTTTTCACATGCATGCTGACTTCCCTAGCGTAGTACTATATATCTTTCTTAATACACTTGACCTTTTTAATGCTTGTGTTAAAAAAACAATAATAGTAAATGTGTGCTGATATTGTAGCTCAAAGTGTTCTTGCTAAGTTTTGAAATGTTAGCCCTACAATTAACAGCTTAAACATATATATATATATACACTGTATATACTATTATATTTATATATATACAGTATCTCACAAAAGTGAGTACACCCCTCACATTTTTGTAAATATTTTATTATATCTTTTCATGTGACAACACTGAAGAAATTACACTTTGCTACAATGTAAAGTAGTCAGTGTACAGCTTGTATAACAGTGTAAATTTGCTGTCACCTCAAAATAATTCAACACACAGCCAATAATGTATAATCCGCTGGCAACAAAAGTCAGTACACCCCTAAGTGAAAATGTCCAAATTGGGCCCAATTAGCCATTTTCCCTCCCCGGTGTCATGTGACTTGTTAGTGATACAAGGTCTCAGGTGTGAATGGGGAGCAGGTGTGTTAAATTTGGTGTTATCGCTCTCACTCTTTCATACTGGTCACTGGAAGTTCAACATGGCACCTCATGGAAAAGAACACTCTGAGGATCTGAAAAAAAGAATTGTTGCTCTACATAAAGATAGCCTAGGCTTAAAGAAGATTGCCAAGACCCTGAAACTGAGCTACAGCACGATGGTCAAGACCATACAGCAGTTTACCAGGACAGACTCCACTCAGAACAGGCCTCGCCATGGTCGACCAAAGAACTTGAGTGCACATGCTCAGCGTCATATCCAGAGGTTGCCTTTGGGAAATAGACGTATGAGTGCTGCCAACATTGCTGCAGAGGTTTAAGAGATAGGGGGTCAGCCTGTCAGTGTTCAGACCATACGCTGCACACTGCATCAAACTGGTCTACATGGCTTTCGTCCCAGAAGGAAGTCTCTTCTAAAGATTATGCACAAGAAAGCCCACAAACATATTGCTGAAGACAAGCAGACTAAGGACATGTATTACTGGAACCATCTCCTGTGGTCTAATGAGACCAAGATAAACTCATTTGGTTCAGATGATGTCAAGTGTGTGTGGCGGCAACCAGGTGGGGAGTACAAAGACAAGTGTGTCTTGCCTACAGTCAAGCATGGTGGTGGGAGTGTCATGGTCTGGGGCTGCATGAGTGCTGCCGGCACTGGGGGAGCTACATTTCATTGAGGGAACCATAAATGCCAACATGTTCTGTGACATACTGAAGCAGAGCATGATCCCCTCCCTTCGGAGACTGGGCCACAGGGCAGTATTCCAACATGATAACGACCCCAAACACACCTCCAAGACAACTACTGCCTTGCTAAAGAAGCTGAGGGTAAAGGTGATGGACTGGTCAAGCATTTCTCCAGACCTAACCCCTATTGAGCATTGGTGGGGCATCCTCAAATGGTAGGTGGAGGAGTGCAAGGTCTCTAACATCCACCAGCTCCGTGCTGTCGTCATGGATGAGTGGAAGAGGACTCCAGTGGCAACCTGTGAAGCTCTGCTGAACTCCATGCCCAAGAGGGTTAAGGCAGTGCTGGAAAATAATGGTAGCCACACAAAATATTGACACTTTGGGCCATTTGGACATTTTCACTTAGGGGTGTACTCACTTTTGTTGCCAGCAGTTTAGATTTTCATGCCTGTGAGTTATTTGAGGGGACAGCAAATTTACACTATTATACAAGCTGTACACTCACTATTTTACATTGTAGCAAAGTGTAATTTCTTCAGTGTTGTCACATGAAAAGATAGAATAATATACTTACAAAAATGTAAGGGGTGTACTCACTTTTGTGAGATACTGTATGTATGTATATATATATATATATATATATATATATATATATATATATATACAGTACTGTATGTATGTATGTGTATATATATATATATATATATATATATATATATATACATATACACAAATGCACATACTGTGTATATATATATATATATATATATATATATATATATATATATATATATATATATATACATATATATGCGCAAATGAAAACATATGCAAAGGAATAGTAAGGTACTTTGGGCGGGGCCTAATTGGCCCTGCAGATAAGGGGACCATTCACGCGGAGCATGCTTATTACTGCAGGCGGAGACAACGGTCATGTAAAGAGTCTAACATTAAGTAAGTTCCCCAACTTAGAGATGACCGTGCACATAGCGCGGACCTCTTGCATTCACTTGTTTACCTTTTTCCCTTCTGTATCCATGTGACCAGGCCATGGATCTCAATAACTCCGGTTCCTTTTCAGTTGCTACTGAAAACCACTGCAAGTTGGGGAGCCTACACATCCACCCCCTTGCTACCGGAGGACCTGTCACCTTTGCCAGGTACCTTACCTAACAACATTGCTTTATGTCTTGAATTAGTACTTGGTTACTCATAGCATCTACATTCTTCCTCCTTTTCTTGCTGAGTTAACCCTTTTGTAGTAGCTGAGCTTCATTTGTGCTTTACAGACCCTGGTTGTTTTGATATGCTAGAACCAACGTGCACCCCTTTGAATAACTTTAGACCAGATGCAACTTTACTCAAAAGTCCTTTATAAATACAAATCAATGTGAACAGAGTCCAATGCAAAGTCAAGGTCATCTTATATTTGTAGCTTCATTGCTTTATTGAAAGTATATTTAGTACTCTCACTTTTAGTTCAAGTTTGCCAGAATGGATAAGGGTTAAAACCCCTGCCAGTGTTGACAGGTTTACAGTAACTCCTTTACATATCAGTTTCCTGATACACTTTTTTGTGTCTAAGTTTTCTAATAGAAAACTATCTTTTACTAACACAGAAATAAAGAATTGACTTTGTCTTCAGAGCAGTAATGGGAACTCTAGTTCTGTTGATCCTGGTGACAAACAGGGAATCCTTTACTTGACATGACAGTGATTATAATACCCAAAATGTGGGGGAAAAAAAGGTTGCCTTTAGTTCAAATTTAAAGTCCTGAACTATTAGGGCTGTGTATTGTTTGTCAAGTTTATAGATAGAAAAACAATAGTTTGCTAAGTGATTTTTCTGTATTATTGCAGCAACATTGCTTATTATTGCAGAGACATTGTGGCTAAAACTAAGTTGACTTGGAGAGCAGTTTTTTGTTTTTTATGCATACAAAGAGATCAAGAAGAAGAAAGAAAAGAGAAGGAAGGTTGAGAGGGGAGGGTGGAGGGAGGGAGGGAGAGGGAATGGATGCGCCGCGGCTAATAACCAGACAAAATTCCTAGACCAGTGTTTATCAACCTTTTAGCAGTCAAGGAGCCCTTGAAAAGTATTTTTAGTCTCGAGGGACCTCAAAACTGCCCATGTTCCTGACTTGAAAATGCACTGCTCAATGCATTGGTAAACATGGTCCGTTTTCAGTGTGGTTTGATTTTAACAAAAGATTTGGGGGGGAGTGCCCTCTCCTGAACCATACCAGGCCACATGCCCTCAACATGGGGGGTGGGTGCTTTGCTTTGGGGCAGGGGGGCTCTGCCCCCCCCGTCCCAAAGCACCTTGTCCAAAGCATCCTTTTTGATGGGGACAAGGGCCACTTCCTGACAACCATGAGCTGTGGTTGTCAGAGTCTACGAGCAGGGAGCTTATCGGAATCTGGGAGCCCCCTTTAACAAGGGGGCCGGCCCCCAAATCCCCCCTTTATATGAATGGGTATCGGATACATAGTACAAAAGTATTAAACACAAGAAAAAGTTTTTGACATATCCTTTATTAAAAAATAAAAAATAGAGGGGGGCGGTGCCACCGTGCGATGTAGCCAGGTGACCCGTACCTTGCCTATATAAGAAATGTCAAAACGCAGAGCAGGCATATGGTGGGAGGCCTCCCAGGAGGCGAGAGCGTTTTTCATTTTTTTTTTATCTTTTTTAAGGTCCAGCGGGCTGCATTAATGACGATGGTTTAACATCGAGAGACACTATTTTTTATTTTTTAATAAAGGATTTGGCAAAAACTGTCTCTTGTGTTTATTAGGGATGATCAAACTTTTCAAAAGTTCGGTTCGACCAGAACACCCGAACTTCCCAAAAGTTCGGCCCGGATTTCAGAACCCCCATTGAAATCAATGGGACCCGAACTTCAGTAATCAAAAAACACCATTTTGAAGCCCTAAAACCCAATAAATGCCCAAAAAAAATGCCTGCGCCAAAAAAAAAATGCCCGGGTGTGTTGGCGCAGGCATTTTTTTTGGCATTTTTTGTGGGTCTTTGGAGGCAGGCAAAACATCTGAAATTCTGTATAGGGGTATATATACACACACACTTATATGTATTTATACACATACACATATATAGGTGTGATAGGAGCGGAGACATATGCCTGTTAATTATTTCATTAGCGCAACCATAGGTTTCTGCTACTTTCACACCTATATATGTGTATAAATACATATAAGTGTGTGTGTATATATACCCCTATACAGAATTTCAGATGTTTTGCCTGCCTCCAAAGACCCACAAAAAATGCCCAAAAAAATGATTGCGCCAAAAAAAAATGCCCAGGTGTGTTGAAGCAGGCGTTTTTCTTGGGCATTTTTTGTGGGTCTTTGGAGGCAGGCAAAACATCTGAACTTCTGTATAGGGGTATATATACACACACACTTATATGTATTTATACACATACACACATATAGGTGTGATAGCAGAGAAGCCATATGGGTGTTAATTATTTCATTAGCGCAAGCATAGTGTTCTGCTACTTTCACACCTATATGTGTGTATGTGTATAAATACATATAAGTGTGTGTGTATATATACCACTATACAGAAGTTCAGATGTTTTGCCTCTCCAAAGACCCCAAAAAATGCCCCAAAAAAACGCCTGCAATAACACACCTGGGTGTTTTTTTTGGCGCAGGCGTTTTTTTGGGCATTTTTTGTGGGTCTTTGGAGGCAGGCAAAACATCTGAACTTCTGTATAGGGGTATATATACATACACACTTATATGTATTTATACACATACACACATATAGGTGTGAAAATAGCAGAACACTATGCTTGCGCTAATGAAATAATTAACAGGCATATGTCTCCGCTCCTATAACACCTATATATGTGTATAAATACATATAAGTGTGTGTGTATATATACCCCTATACAGAAGTTCAGATGTTTTGCCTGCCTCCAAAGACCCCAAAAAAATGCCCAAAACAACCGCCTGCAATAACACACCTGGGCGTTTTTTTGGCGCAGGCGTTTTTTTGGGCATTTTTTTGGGGTCTTTGGAGGCAGGCAAAACATCTGAACTTCTGTATAGGGGTATATATACATACACACTTATATGTATTTATACACATACACACATATAGGTGTGAAAATAGCAGAACACTATGCTTGCGCTAATGAAATAATTAACAGGCATATGTCTCCGCTCCTATAACACCTATATATGTGTATAAATACATATAAGTGTGTGTGTATATATACCCCTATACAGAAGTTCAGATGTTTTGCCTGCCTCCAAAGACCCCAAAAAAATGCCCAAAACAACCGCCTGCAATAACACACCTGGGCGTTTTTTTGGCGCAGGCGTTTTTTTGGGCATTTTTTTGGGGTCTTTGGAGGCAGGCAAAACATCTGAACTTCTGTATAGGGGTATATATACACACACACTTTTATATGTATTCATACACACATATAGGTGTGATAGGAGCGGAGACATATGCCTGTTAATTATTTCATTAGCGCAAGCATAGTGTTCTGCTACTTTCACACCTACAGTTGTGTTCAAAATTATTCAACCCCCAATGCTGTAAAGGGTTTTAGGGAATTTAGTGTACATTTGTAATTGTATTCAGAATGAAATCCTACAAGGACTTCTTAAAGAACCATATGCAACTAAAATGACATCAATTGGTTTTATAATACAGTAGTAAATGTTTATTTTGTGAATTCTTCATTGACACAATTATTCAAACCCCTTAAAGACTACCACTCTGAAGAACAGAGGTTCATTAAAATGTTTTCAATCAGGTATTGAAAACACCTGTGGATGTCAGGGAACAGCAATAAAGCCTAATAAGCACCAATTAGGCAGCTTTAAAATGACTGTGATACTCAGCTCCTTCTAGACATTTACTGGTGTGGTTACAAACATGGTGAAGTCAAGAGAATGGTCCAGGAAGACAAGAGAAGAGGTGATTACTCTTCACAGGAAGGGCAATGGCTATAAGAAGATTGCAAAGATGTTAAACATACCAAGAGACACCGTAGGAAGCATAATTCGCAAATTCAAGACAAAGGGCACTGTTGAAAAGCTACCTGGTCGTGGCAGAAAGAAGATGCTGACTTCAACTGCTGTGTGCTACCTGAAGCGTAGAGTGGAGAAAAGTCCCTGTGTGACTGCTGAGTAACTGAGAAAAGATTTGTCAGATGTGGGTACTGAAGTTTCTGCTCAGACAATATGGCACACACTGCGTAATGAAGGCCTCCATGCCAGAACTCCCAAGCGCACCCCCTTGCTGTCTCCAAAGAATAAGAAGAGTCGACTGCAGTATGCCAAAAGTCATGTGGACAAACCACAGAAGTTTTGGGATAGTGTTCTGTGGACTGATGAAACAAAATTAGAACTGTTAAGGCCCATGGATCAATTCTATGTTTGGAGGAGGAAGAACAAGGCATATGAAGAAAAGAACACCTTGCCTACTGTGAAGCATGGCGGGGGGTCAATCATGCTTTGGGGCTGTTTTGCTTCTGCAGGAACAGGGAAGCTTCAGCGTGTGCAAGGTACCATGAATTCTCTTCAGTACCAGGAGATATTGGATGACAATGTGATGCAGTCCGTCACAAACCTGAGGCTTGGGAGACGTTGGACCTTTCAACAGGACAATGATCCCAAGCATACCTCCAAGTCCACTAGAGCATGGTTGCAGATTAAAGGCTGGAACATTTTGGAGTGGCCATCACAGTCACCAGACTTAAATCCGATTGAGAACCTCTGGTGGGACTTAAAGAAAGCAGTTGCAGTGCACAAGCCTAAGAATGTGACTAAACTGGAGGCTTTTGCCCATGACGAAATGGCGAAGATACCCGTAGATCGCTGCAAAACACTTGTGTCAAGCTATGCTTCACGTTTAAAAGCTGTTACAACTGTAAAAGGATGTTGTACTAAGTACTAAGATTGAATGTCACATGGGGGTTGAATAAAACTGATAATGATGTGAGCACAGAAAAGACATTTGTGGTTATTTCATTATAAATGTTATGTTATATTTGTCTGACCTACACGTGCCTCTTTGATTTAATTGTAAGCAGGATGACTGAATGATCAAAATCAATGTCAAACTGGCCAAAACAATCAATTTCATTGGGGGTTGAATAATTTTGAACACAACTGTATATATGTGTATGTGTATATATACAGACATGTGTGTGTGTATATATACCCATACACAGAAGTTCAGATGTCATGCCTGACTCCAAACATGTCCTCAAAAAAGCCCTATAAATGCCTGCAGCAAAAAGCAGGCTGACAGGTGAGAAGCCATATCGCTGTTCTATAAGGGACCTAAGAGAAACGATCTTTTCTCTTTAGCGGTCACCCTGACATGGAAGGGTTTGGTCACCCTGCCATAGCAGTCAGAGTCAGTTAACCCTACACTACACTACGGTCACCCTGGCACTTAACACTTTCCCTACAGAAACTAGATTTTTGAATCTAACTAAAGTGGAAAATAGCACCCTAACTACACTAGATATCCCTTTCCTCACACTAATAATTGCTAAATGACACTTTTGAAGCAGAAGTAACAGAACTGCTTCCACTCTCTTCCACGTCCCTGTATTACAATGCTAGGAATTTGGCGGGGCTATCTTATATACTGGGGGGCGTATTCACTAATGATTGGCCTCTGGACCCCCTAGTCACTCCAATCACATTCCTAGCATTCTCCTGCCCCCTCAATTGGCTTTTACTGATGGTTCTGGTCCAATCACGGGCTTTTAAAGCCCATTTCCTGTCCCATTGCATTTTGGTCGGTTCTGGATGCCGAATTCCAACTTTTTCAGCAAAAAATTTGGAATTCGGCCGAATTTCGAACAGCCAATGTTTGGGTCGAACCGATGGTCAACCCGAACCGTTCGATCATCCCTAGTGTTTATTACTTTTGTACTTTTTATTGGTGAATGAGTATGGGTACTATGTACCCAATACCCATTCACATAGAGGGGGGAGGCTGGGACCTGGGGGCCCCTTCCACATTTCAATAAGCCTCCTGCCCACAGACCCCGACAACCAGAGCCCAGGGTTGTCGAGAAGAGGCACTACATTTAAATTAATTTTTCATTTTTATTGTTGCACTTTAAGCATAATTAAAATCACTGCTCCTGACAAAACAATTGTTTTTATTTTTTTATTGATACATGTCCCTCAGGGCAGTACCCAGACCCAATATCCCTTTTATGCCTAATTACTTGCATACAAGCCTTCAAAATGGGCACTTTTTTTCCTGCTCCCTTAGATTCAATGTAGTTCGCCTGTCGGGTTAGAACATTTGCCCTCTTCGGGAGTTCTGCCCCGAACTGAACAGGGGGATGTTGGGCCCATCCCTAATCAATATATACAATTTTGGTTTCAACGTTTTATGGCCATTTCGTGGGCGCCCTGTACTTCTGAAGCTTGACATATTTGGTATTTATTTACTTGACATAGTTTCATTGTTTAGATTTTGCAGGAAATAAATAGAAATTGTATTGTTTTTGTGCTCTTATATTATTATAACTTTAAATATGTATATATATATATATATATATATATATATATATACATATATATACTGTATTTCCTGGACCTCCTCGTGTCAGCCTACAATGGGTCAGCTCCAAACGAATGAGAGAAGAAAGCAGTCTTTGTGAACGTATCCCCACACTTGAAGATGGATGAACACAACTTCAGAATCGAAGAACCACCACCAGAAAGCACTCCAACAGCACCACTCCTTACCAGCTGCAATTGACCCCCACAACAGAGATCATGTACGCCCAGAATAAGTGAGTTTTTGGAACAGGAAGCTCTTCTCTCTGATCCCAGATTGGCAGGCTCAATGGATGGTGTGATATGCAAAAGAAGGCAGGGACACTCACATAGCGCAGACTGTTAATACATTTTATTTCCGCACATATGGATAACACTTACAGAGCTCTCAGTGACGTGCGCTGCATCGTGGAGGAGACGAGGCGGCCATTTTCTGGGTTATCCATGCCAGGAACACCAAGGATCATCGTGGGGAAGTTTTTATACTCACCAGAGATGCGAGATCATTTTCCAGACTCTGTAAGTGTTATTCATATGTGCGGAAATAAAATGTATTAACAGTCTGCGCTATGTGAGTGTCCCTGCCTTCTTTTGCATATCACACCATCCATTGAGCCTGCCAATCTGGGATCAGAGAGAAGAGCTTCCTGTTCCAAAAACTCACTTATTCTGGGCGTACATGATCTCTGTCATGGGGGTCAATTGCAGCTGGTAAGGAGTGGTGCTGTTGGAGTGCTTTCTGGTGGTGGTTCTTCGATTCTGAAGTTGTGTTCATCCATCTTCAAGTGTGGGGATACGTTCACAAAGACTGCTTTCTTCTCTCATTCGTTTGGGACTGTGTATGGGGTTTAGCGCCACAGTATTGTTCCATTTTTGTTTTGATCTGATATGTTCCAGATTAGTGTGGCTGCTTCCTCCTGTTATTACTGATTATTAGTTCTACTAATACTTTACATTATTTTTAGCGCAGCAATATCGTTTTTAATGGGTCAGCTCCGCCTTTCTGACCCCTCCAGGACAATCTCTTTCTTAGCCCATAAAGGGCGGTTGTTTGCCTGAGACAGTGTTCTTTTTTTGTCCTCGCTCTGGACAAAGAAAAAAAGAAAGAAGAAGAGTGTCTGTTTTTGGCCTGCTTGGGTTCTGCCTTTCCTGAGTCAAAAGACCCCCCCCCCCCCTTAATAGGCTTTAAATCTCCTTTGGAGGTGGGTTCCCTTGGTGCAGAGATGGATCTTTGCAGTATAAATTTTTTTTTTTTTCCATAAGAAATTTTTATTGAGTTTTAAATAGAAAACATACATAATATACATTACACATAAGTACAAAAGCATGGAATGTATACACAAATAAAGAAGAGTGAATGGTAAGATAACACAAACTTGGAATAACATGGCAAAAATTAAGCGGAATAAACATCTTCGTTATAACAGTGGGTTCATGGAGAGTAGTCATACAGATAACATGGCCACGAGTCTGTCTAATCTGAAAATCGGGGTTACCTGAGGCAGGGGGCCATATTAGTTAAGGATATGCGTGGGGAAGGCAACATGTGCCACAGCGGCACCATTAACTGGGAAGTGCTATCCATGTTGTACATAGGGCAGGGGTTGAATATGGCCGGGATGCAAGCTAGTACCCACTAATTATCGGATAGGTAATCAATTTTTACCAAGAAGAGGAGACAAACAGACAAACAACAGAACGGGTGGGAATGATGGGGAAGGGGAAGAGGGGTGAGGGGTGGGGAAGAGGAGGGGGGGGGGGAGCAAGGGATGTAGAGGGGGGTGAGTGGGGGTTAAAGTAAAGAAAAGAGGGCAGGCGGGGATGAAAAGGAACAGTATATGATCAAAGGTGTATCAATTAAATCATGAACTGTTGTCTTTGGTTTCCATAATTGATTTGTAAGTGGCGGTATCCTTGAATCTGATCCAATCTATCCATAGGGCTGAAAACTTGTGGATTTGATCATTTGAAATGCTGATTAATTCCTCCATTTCCTCAATTCTATTGAGTCTAAGGAACCATTCCCTAGAAGATGGAATGGAGGTTGATTTCCAATGGCATGGCAGGCATAGTTTAGCAGCAGTTAGCATGTGGCGGGCAAGGATCGGCCTGGGTGTGTTTTGAGTGGCTGGGACGTGGTTGAGAAGAAAATGGCCGGGGGTCAGGGGAAGGTCATAAGACGTGACCTCACGCACCAACCTGTGAACCATCTCCCAGAAAGGCTGGATATTGGGGCAGGACCACCAGATGTGAAGCATGGATCCGGTTTCCTGACGGCACCTCCAACAGGTGTCGGGAACCCCAGGTTGAAATTTATGAATTCTATCTGGCGTCCTGTACCAACGCGTTAGGATTTTATATCCATTTTCCTGGGTGGTGACGTTAATAGAGGCCCGGTGAACCGAGCGGCACATAGTTTCCCAGTCCTTTTCAGAAAGGGAGAGTTGGAGGTCACGGGACCAGGCTTGCGCAAAGGGGGCCAGAGCGACTGGAGGAGCGTCGAGTAGGTGGCCATAGAGTTCCGAAATCAAGTGTCGCTGTGGTTTGGCGCGGATGCTGATAGCTTCCAAAGGGGTCGGGGGTCTCGACCAATCGCTAGAGGTAGCTGAGGTAGTAAGAAAGTGTCGAATCTGGAAATAGGACCAGAGTGGAAGAGTGTATGGTGTTATGGAGCGATTAATCTCTTCCCAGGAGAGGAGATTTCCATCCTTGAAAAAACAGTGAGCAAGTATTTCCTGATGAGGCCAATTGTGTCGAAGGAAATTAAGTGAGTTGCCGGGTGGAAATGCGGGATTCATCCTCAAAGAGGTTAAGGGGCCAACCCGCGGGTTGATCCGGAGCTTTTTGCGCCACTTGTCGTGGACCAGGAGCGGAGGTCCAATTAGGGGGTGACATTTAAGAGATAGGGGAACGGAAGAGAAGGGCATCCAAGCCAGTAAGTGAAGCGGGATTTCTGAAAAGGAATTTTCAAGATTCACAACCAGTTTGCTGGAGGAGTGAAGATTCCAGTCCAGAAGTCTGGTCAGGATGCATGCCTTGTGATAGGTCTGTAAGTCCGGGAGGCCCAGGCCACCTTTGTGTTTAGGGGCCATCAGGCGGGTGAGTTTGATCCTGGGAGGTTTCCCATCCCACAAAAATTTAGAACAGGTAGTCCGAAGGGTCGTGAAGAATGAAGCCGGGAGTTGAATGGGAGCCGCCTGGAATAGATACAACAGTCTGGGAAGGATAGACATCTTGAGTAGGGCGGCCCTGCCAAACCACGAAACGCGTATATTCTTCCACGCCCGTAGGTCGCTGCAAATAGCTGTCAGTAAGGGTTTATAATTGGTGTCAAAGAGGGATTCAAGGCGGCGGGGTATGTGTATGCCCAGATAGGGGATGGACGCTGGTGCCCATATGAAAGGGAAATTAGTTTTGCATCTCTGCAGGTCCACATTAGGTAGAGTGACATTCAGGGCCATGGATTTGGAATAATTAACTTTAAGATTTGAGAGGGAGTGAAAGAGTGCAAGGTCTTGAAGCAAGTTTGGCAGGGAGACGTGCGGGTGAGAAAGAAAAAGTAGCATATCATCCGCGAATGCCGCTACCTTGTGAGTGTTGTCACCTATCGGGATTCCACGTATGTTGGGGTTCGAGCGGATCATATTTAAAAAGGGTTCCAGAGAGAGTACAAAGAGGATGGGGGACAGGGGGCAGCCCTGTCGTGTGCCATTGGAAAGGTGAAAGGCGTTCGACAGGTGGCCATTAACCCGTACTCGGGCTACCTGATTGGTGTATAGAGCGCGTATACTCAGTAGCATTCTCTCTCGCAATCCCATGGATATCAGCATAGAGGAGAGATAGTCCCAGGCCACTCTGTCGAACGCCTTTTCAGCGTCCAGGGAGAGAAAGAAACCGGGGAGGTTATGGGAGGTAAGCCAGTGGTGAACGTTAAGTGCCCTAGTGGTGTTGTCCCGCGCCTCCCTCCCCGGGATGAACCCAACTTGGTCCAAAGAGACCAGGGAAGGAAGGAGCGGGACAAGCCGGTTGGCCAAAATCTTGGCATAAAGTTTAGCATCTACATTTAGAAGGGAGATAGGACGATAGCTGGAAACTAGCGTCTCGTCCTTACCTTCCTTGGGGATCACTGTAATGTAGGCTTCTAAAAGCGACGTGGATTGATGCTGGGATTCTGCAAGACTCCTAAAGGCTCTAACAAAGTGAGGTTTGAGTATGTCCTCAAAGGCCCGAAAGTATAGGAGGGGAAGACCATCAGGTCCAGGTGCTTTGCCCGGCTTCATCTCGCGTAGAGCTCTAGTGAGCTCTTCGGTGGTGATGGGAGATTCAAGAGCTTCTGCGTCTTGGGTGGATAGGGGGGATAAGCCATGAGATTTGAAAAAATTCTCGAGTTGAGATGTTCTTGATGCAGTCTGGGTAGGACTGCCAGGAGCTGGGGAGAGGTTGTATAGGCCCTTATAAAATTCCTCAAATTGATGGGCGATAGCCTCATTAGAGGAGTGGAGATTGCCCGCCGAATCTCTGATGGTATAGATGGAGGCGAGATTAGTTTTAGGGCGGGAGGCCCGGGCTAGAAGACGACCACTTTTATTACCCTGTTCGTAAAACACTTTACGGCTAAGGACAAGTCTACGATGTGCTTGGAGGCCTAATAGTTCTTTCAAGCGCGAACGGGTCTCAGATAGTTCCGACGCGGCTGCTTGGGCATGAGAGCGTTTGTGTGCCGTCTCGAGGACGGTAAGTCGGGAATATAGGTCTTGAAGTTCGCGTTGGCGTTCTTTTTTCAGGGAGGCTGCTATTGCTAGGAGTTCGCCTCTAATTACGCACTTATGTGCTTCCCATTGAACAAGAGGTGTGGTGTCCGGAGTGTCGTTAATCTCAAAGTATTCCCTAAGTTTAGACTGCAGGCTGGAGAGAACTGGCCCATCCTTGAGGAGCGAGGGGTTCAATCTCCACGTTTTGGACTTTGTGACAAGTTCAGGGAATCGGAGCGTCATGGTTATAGGACTATGATCTGAGAGGATCCTAGGTTCAATAGTGGCACCCGAAAGGAAAGGCAGGTCTGTTTGTGAAAGAAAAATGTAGTCGATTCTTGAAAATTTGGAGTGGGGGGCGGAGAAGAATGTGTAGTCCCTATCGTTAGGGAATAACGTCCTCCAGGAATCATGAAGATGCAAGGATCGAAGTTGAAGGTGAATTTGGCGCAGTGCCCGGAATGGCAGCACTGATGCACCGGTTGATGAATCTAGGAGGGGATTGAGAGGGGCATTAAAATCTCCCCCAAATATCAAGAGTCCGGTAGTGAAGTCTGCAAGTTCCTGGCATACTGTTCGGAAAAAAGGTATTTGTTTGGTATTTGGCGCGTATATATTGGCTAGGGTCACTGGTCGAGAGTTAAGGTGGCCTTTAACAAAGAGGAATCTACCCTCTGGATCCGATCTAACGTCCAGAGGCTTGAAGTCGACTTGTTTAGCAAGTAAGATAGAAACTCCACGTGATTTGGAACCTTCAGAAGTAGCATGAAACGCTGTAGGGAAGTGCTTATTAGAGAAGGAAAGCGGATCACCCGTTTTGAAATGAGTTTCCTGCACTAATACTATTTGGGCCCGCAAACGTGAGGCTTCGGCTAGAAATTGTGAGCGCTTTTCAGGAACGTTCAATCCCTGGGCATTGGACGAAAGAATCTTGATAGTGCGTTGCGTTTTGGTCATGGCAGGGGCAGGCATGATGACGTCCACTCAAAAAGGGAGACAAATCAGGGAGTATGAGAGGGTGTATCAGAGAAGAAGAGAAACGGGGCAGAGGGGGGAAGAGATAAAAAAAGGGGGGTGATAAGGGATGAGGGGGAGAGGAGATATGTAGGGGGGACCAGAAGGGAGACAAGGGGAGAGGAGGGAAGGGGGGAAAAGGGGAAAAGCGGGGGGCTAATGTGGGGAGGGTCGGGAAGGAGGAGGCCGGAGAAAAACACAAGGAAAAGGAGAGCAAATAAGGTCCCCTAGCTTCCCTCTATCAGCAAATCGGAATGACCAGCCGCTAGAGGAGGGGTAGGGGGGAAAGACACAAAGTGTCGCAGGTCAACAGACAGTATAAACTGCTGTTGAGGTGGGGAACAATAGTCTGGATACGATCCCAAGTTATGCATGGGACGGCTCCGCACTGGGGATCAGCAGAGCATGTGTAATAAATGGCGGTGGGTGCCACAATCAGTGAGACAGAGAGGGTCATTAGGTATATTAAAGTGGTAGCCTGAGGTGGGTAATACCGAATACCCAACAATAAACAAGTTTCAAACAGTGTATTAGACATAAAACAAAAAGAAAGAACCTGAAGTGTAATACAGCGTAAACACAGGGGAGAAAGCTGGTAACAATAGCTGTAACAGATAGGTTGTATCCTGGGAAGAGGACAACAAGGTCAACATCTTAGCTTGCCTGTGCATGAAGTAAACAGTTAGTGAATTAACGGTAGGTACTCTCGAGCCGATTCAGTCCCCTGTCCCCGTTTATGTGGCCTAATGGGAAATCAGGGTCGGTCTGTGTCAGTCTCGGGAGTGGTGTCTGGAGGGGAATTGTTGGTGTCCACAAGCTTAGTTAAAAAGGGGGGAGGTGTTGGTTTGGAAGGGAGATTGTAGGTATTCCGGGAGGTGAGGAAAGCGATTATATCGTGGGGAGCAGCATCAGTCTGGTCGGGCGGTACGAGTTGTATAGGTAGGGGGAGGTAGTCACAGGAAACAGTAGGATGGGAGGGGGAGTGGGGAATGAGGGTCCTGGGGAGGAGGTATAGTCGTCATTAATGAGGAGGAGGGAGGGGGATTAGGAGGGACCGTGACCAACAGTTCAGTGTCCAGAGCTACTTATCATACCATAAATAACATTCCTATGAAATACAGCATCTCAATCTCTTTTGTCATCAAGGTGTGGTCGTAGCAAGAATACATGCAAAGTTTAGGCAGTTTGAGGCAAATCAAAGCAGCTCATCTCCCTTTCCCCCCATGTAATAGCAAATACTGACAAAATAAAGGCGGCATAAGCTAATGACAAGACAGCATGTAGGTTAAACATTAAATATCTAGAATAATCGTAATGGGAAACCTGTAGCAGCCAGTGGTGATGTATGGAAAATGCCATCCATGGGGCTCGCAGTGAACACCGAGGTTCATGGAGCAATGTCAGGTAGGTTAGTAGTTCTGAGTCTTCAGAAGCGCTGAATCGAGATGATAAAACCTGTGGAGAATCAAGGGGAGAGGAAAACAAGGGAGGATATCGGGGGGAATGGGGATCAGTGACACATCCGTGGGCGATGTATAGGAGGGATCGAATGACCAAGAAGGGGGGGAGGGGGGTGAAATGTGGACATCAGAGTCAATGGAGCAGTCTAAATCAGTAAGGGTGTCGGCTGCCAACTGACAGAGAAAAATGGATCAGAAGGGGCAGCGAGGACTGGGGGTTGTAGCTGGATAGAGTCACAATGACAAAGTCCAGAGCAGGGGGGTATGAGGTGTATGGGGGGGTAGGACCAAGGGGGGAATGGGACAAGAGTACCTTTAAGGAAGTATCAGTCAGGCATCAGCGATCAGCTAGAAAGTTCAGAGCTTCAACTTCTCCCGTTGGCGGGCTGGCGATCGAAGAGGACTTGAGCGACGATCATCTCTGGAGCGCATGGGAGTAGCATCGTGGTGTGAAAGGCGTCTTCTGCGTTGTCTGCTTCTCTGTGCTTTAGGGGTATTGGAGGCGGTAACTGAGATCCAGGGGTCTGGTGTGTAGAACTCTCCATACCAGTCGGGCAGGTCCATCACAGGAATGTCAAAGGCATCACAGAAAGCAGGTATGTCATCAGGGATTTTTAAGGATGCGGACCTGCCCCGAAAGGTGGCAAAGAGGCAAAATGGAAAGCGCCACCTGTATGTGATACCTCTGGTGCGGAGGGCTTCTAGTAGGGGGCGTAGGGCTCTGCGATTTTGCAGAGTGATGGGCGAGAGGTCCTGGAAGAGTTTCAGCTCAGTCCCCTCAAACTGTACGCGATCCCGGCCCCTCGCTTTTCTGAGAATTGCTTCTTTAAGGGGGTAACTCACCAGGCAGCAGATCACATCGCGAGGTGGGTCGGAGTCTCCCGCTCGGGGGCGCAGGGCCCGGTGTGCTCTCTCGAAATCGATCGGGGTGTCCGCCGGTCTCTCGAGGAGGTCGTTGAAGATCGTTGTTAGCGAGGTGGTCAAGTCGGGGGGTTCCACAGACTCCGGGAGGCCCCGCAAGAGGATATTAAGCCTCCTTCCCCGATTGTCCGGATCCTCAAGGTGGCGGTTTATCTCGATGAGGTGGGATGTGTACAGGTCCGTGCCCCTCTGGAGCTGCTTGATGGCGGCCGCATGAGTGGCAGAGGCCTTCTCTGTGACGTCAAGTCTGGCGGTCACTGAGCGTAGTTCTGCAGTGAGTTCCGATATAGCAGAGCCCAAGGTGGATTTAATGTCCGCGGCCACATTTTGAAGATCCGTGAGGCTCGGAAGGGGTACTGCGGTGGTCGGCTGAGCCTGGGATCCGGAGGCGATAGAGGGTTGCGCCATGGGAGAGCTGGGCGCGGGAGCCGGAGAGGCCGCACGCTGGCTGTTCTTCTGCGTGCGGAAGATGGCTGGGATGTTTCCCGTGAGCTGGGTCTCCTGATCAGGCATCGCCCGGCTGGCTGAGGCACTGCGACCCGATCTGAGCATGATTTGGAGGTTGAAGGCACCCGAAAAAGCGTTTAGTAGATCCCCAGTGCGTGGAGCCGAGCTAACATGCGGCCATTCGGGTCCGGTGCCAATCCACGCCCCTCAGGGTTTACTTTGGGTAAGCAGTGTGAGGTGTTGGGAGCTTACCCAGCTTCTGGTGGATGGATGGAGTCTGCAGGAAAGATCACTGTTTCCAGGGCTGCTAGGCCGCCACTTTGGGTGTTCTTTTGTTGCCCAATAGAGTCCCTGGATGGCGGATGGCGGGTCCTGTGGGCTCTGGCAGGTGGCGGGTGCCTGTGGGAGGGAGGCAGGCAGTCTGTTTGGGCCTGTGTAGCCGCCGCCGCGCCGGACGTCGGGCCGCGGCGACCGCTAGGAAAGACCGCGGCTTCAACAGGGGTGTAGGCCTCAGTCTCGGAGCTCCGGATCCCGGCCGCCTAGATGGAAAATAAGCAGATCGGCCTGCACAGGGGATCACGGAGGAGCAGTGGGAGCCCAGTGGGTATGCTATTTGAGGGTCTAAGCGGAGGATGCCAGTGGATTTTGTGAGCAGGTAGACGGAGCTCTCTGTGAGAATGTCCTGTCGGCTCGGCTTCCGGTCACGCCCCCCTTTGCAGTATAAATTACTGCATCACTGTTGCTGGAATTGGTTACGGCAACTATAAATTACTGTACTATTCTTTCTGACATTTATCATTGCAGTATTAATTACTGTACTTGTCTGGCAGTCAGATATCATTGCAGTATAACAGTATAAGTTACTATGTGTTTGTAGTGCTGAAAAGTTCTCATTACAGCATTATTATCTACTGCTTTTCCTTCCCAGGCTTGTTTTATGTGGCAGCATAAATATACTGCCTGTCTGGGGTGTGCAGGAGGTGGATGGCTTACTTTCTTTCCCCCGCTGGTCCTTGTAGTCCCACAGCTCTGTCTGGCTTCTCTGCAGATTGTCTGCTAGGCGGGGAGTCACTCTGCTGAGTGTGTTGGGGACTCTCCATGGCCAGAGCAGGGGAGGGTATCCTAGCTACCAAGCAATGCTGTTCTTGGATTGGCAGCTGGCCTCTGTATAGAGGGCGGCTCTACACTGTGTTCTGCCTGCCCTCTCATTACCAGATCGCTCCAACCTGTGTTTCTTGCTGCTCTGCTTTGGTAAGTCTGCTAAACCCTTTCCTCTGTGTAGTAGCCCTGGTGGGAACTGCTATTTGGCTGACTAGTATAGTAAAGGGAGGATGACCAGCGCTATGGATTAAAGATATATGAGGGGACAAATAGATAAGTAAATAGAAGGTGTGAGCTGCCACCAATCAACCCTTAAGTGCAAGGGTGAAAGTGAAATATATTATGTGGCGATTGGTATCGGCGCTACCTTACAGTATAAACCATGACTACCCCAAAGTGTAGGTGAAAAAATATATAAGGGTGTCAACAGAAAATGTTTTTTGTGAGTAAATTAAATGAAATAAACAATCCGTGTGTTTATTGAATTTCAAATAAAAAACAAATATAGTGATACATGTGCAATATACATATCGAAATGGTGAAAAAAAGGAAATTATGGGGGGGGGGGGGAGGGGGGGAACACCCCCCCCCCCCCATAATTTAGCTGACTGCACTTTTCTTTTAGGTCCTGATGGTTCTCCTGTCCTGTCTGTAGCACTGAAGATACTCATGGAAAGGTGCATATAAAACTTTTTTTTTTTGTGTGTTTTTTTAAAAGAGCGCAACCTTTTCTCGATTTGCAGTGAGAAGGCCCCAGGGCAGGATAAATGCCCATGAAGATGGTCAGATCCGGCAACTGTCCTGCCTAAAAAGAGAAAGTCTAAGCACCAAAGTGTCACACAGCGGAATAAAGTGCCATCAGATTATCACTCCAGATCACCGTCACCTGTACTTCACTGCAGTCAGTCGCTCCCAAGCCAAGAGATGTTGCGTTAACACAAAGCCTTCATAAAGCGCAAGTCAGATCGCAGGCACAAGCGAAGGTCCTCGTCATCTTCCAGAGTTTCTTCGCCTGTTCAAGTCTAAGAAAAAGCCTGTTGGACATGCTAAGCTGATGCCCTCCATGGGAAGCTAGTTTGCGCCTCTTGCCTGAAAGAAGCGGCACGAGAAGAGTTTAGTCCTATATCAGGGCTGCAGTCAGGGAGGGATTGAAAAGAAGAGGATTGAGAAGAAGTTGGCACAGTCCACAGTGTCATCATCTTCAGAAGATTCTGAACCTAAGTCGTTCCATCACAATTCAGTCGAAGAGCTAGAGTCGATTTCTTCTGACTCAGAGAATGAGCCAGAATTGCATGCCTTTGACTTCTCTTTAATCCCTGCCTTTGTGGAGGCTGTGAAGAAGGCCATGATGGTGGGAGAAAACTTCACCACCTAGGAAACAGCGCAAATACTATCCAGATCTGAAGAAATCTATTTCTTTCTTCCCTCTCATTTTCGAGATCCAAGAAATTGTGGAAGATGAGTAGGCCAAGCCAAATAAGAGGCTGAACATTCACAATAGGGTAGCAAACTTCTAACCTTTTCGGTCCAAACATGCGGATCTCTGGGATTCTAGTCCCAAAGTGGATGCTTCCTTGCAAAGGCTGGCTCCTGATATTACTCTGCCTCTGGAGGATTCACTTTACTTTAAAGGCCCCATGGATCGGAGGATTGATTCAGATTTGAAGAAGATTTACACAGTAGCTGGAGCAGCCTGCAGGCTGTCTATAGCTCTGACCTCTTAAGCAGAGGCTCTCAGAGTTTGGGTCATGGACCTTGAAGCCAGTTTTTCGGGAGAGGTGGAGGAAGTTGGAATTTTGTCTCCACTGAATTCCATTAAGACAGCAGTAGATTTTTTAGCAGAGGCATCTGTAGACCAAGTGAGAATGACAGTAAAACTCATGTCTCATTCGGTGAAGGCCCTCAGGGCCTTATGATTGAAACACTGGGCAGCTGACAATGCCTCCAAGCACAGTCTTTGCTCGGTACCGTTCGATGGGAAACTTTTGTTTAGCAAAACTTTGGAGTCGGCTATTCAATGGGTTTCGGGTGGCAAATCAGGTTTAATCCCCCAGGAAATAAGGAGACCACGCCAGCACTTTCATTCTTACAAAAGACCCAAAGATGGTTTCTGAGATTCTGCCACATATAGACTGGGTAGGCTATTTTTTAGACAATGGAAAGGGACCAGTCCTTCCTTTCTGAAGGGTGCTAAAGCCAATCAGTTTACAAAAGCGGTGGACAAGTCCTTCTGAAGGTGTCTCCCCCCAGTCTTTCCAGGTAGGTGCAAGATTAGCTCATTTTAGGGAGGTCTGGGCAGAAGAGGTTGAGGATTCCTTGATTCTGGTCATCATCTCAAGGGGGTATCACTTGGAGTTAGAAAGAAGACCACCCCAAGCCCTTTTTGTGTAAACTTATGTTCCACTCGGTCAGGAGAGGAGGCTTTGTTTGAAAGCGTATGTAAAGGAATTGCTAATGGCGCAAGCCATACTGCCAGTTCCCAGAGAGCAATGGGGTCAGGGGGTGTATTCCCCCCTAATCCTGGTCACAAAGTCTTCAGGGGGCTTCAGGCCTGTCTTGGAAATAAAATTCCTGAATTCATTTATGAAGGTCCTGCCTTTCAAGATGGAGTCTTTGGAGACAATCATTTCTGTAGTAATAAAAGGCAATTAGATGGCTTTGATCAATCTGGCAGATGCCTATCTACATGTACCTGTAGATGCAGTTCACCATCGTTTTCTTCGCTTCACTGTAGATGGCTTGCATTTCCAATTTCAATGTCTACCCTTCAGGCTCTGCATGGGTCCCAGACATTTTTTAAAGGTCCTGTCAGCAGTTTTGCGGTATTGAGGCTAGAAAGCATCCAAATATTTTACTACTGAGATGACATCTTGTTGCTGGCTCCCTCAAAAAGTCTGCTTCCAGAACATGTGGCCCTAACCTGCAATACACTCAGTCACTTCGGGTGGTTAATCAATTATCAGAAAAGCCAGACGAACCCCTTGCAGATTTTGGAGTATCTAGGCGTCTGGTTCAATACACTGAAAGGCTGGCTTTTTCTTCCTCAGAGGAAGACTAGGGAGATTTAGAACAAAACAAGAGTGGTGATTTCCAAATTGTTTCTGCTTGCGAGGGAGTGCATGCAGTACTTGGGCCTTCTGTCTTCAACAATTTCGGTAGTGCCCTGGGCTAGATGGTGGAGAAGGAGGTTTCAATACAGTTTCCACCACCAATGGGATTGTTGCTCTCTGATGCAGAAGATCTTAATACCACGGCCGATATTACATTCCCTAGCATGGTGGATGGTGCCGCAGATTCTGTTGCAGGGAATGCAATCCCAAATATATATACAGGATTTTCAAAGCATTTAGGAACACCAAAAGTAGACCTAATGGCATCGGGGAGGAATTTCCAACTTCCGCGCTACTTCTCCCAGACCTGGCATCCGCAAGCCCTGGGTCAGGATGCTTTCTCCAAACCTTGGAATTTTCCTCTGGTTTAGGTGTTTCCTCTTCTCCCATTAATCCTCAAGGTTCTCTTGAAGATCTGGCGGGAAAAAGAAGAAGCCATAGTGGTGCTACCCTTCTGGCACAGAAGGCAGTGGTTTCTGTTGGCATGGAGGATGAAGATGTGTCAGCTGGTCCTTCTTCCACCCTGTCCAGATCTCCTACTACAGAATGGCATGCATCATCCCAACCCCAGGAGACTGAAGTTTGAGAGGAGATCTTTAAGACACCTGCATCTTCCAGATTGAGTTCTGGATACCTTGCTGCTGGCTCAAAAAAAAAAGAAAACAAATTGTACCTATCCCTGGGTTTGGAAAGTCTTCCCAAGGTAGCAATAAAGATTAGATCTCCTGTTAAATCTTTTTTTTCCAAACTGGGATTTGACGCTGGTTTTGAAGGCCTTATTAGCTCCTCCATTTGATCCAGCCTCATCATGTCTTCTGTTTCATTTGACATTAAGAATTATATTTTTGACAGCTATTGCCTCGGCAAGACGGGTGTCTGAGTTATGTGCATTTTCTTCCAAGGGACCATTTTGTTTGGTTTATCAAGACAGAGTGGTTCTCGGGCCCATTCCAAGTTTTCTCCCTAAGGTGGTGACTTCTTTTCACATAAATTGGAAATCAGTTCTTCCATCATTCCCTGAAGATGAGTCAACCTACCTGGACCGAACCAGAAAATTTTGGCGGCAAGATCAACTTTTTGTCTTTCCTAGTGGACCAAAAAGAGGCATGGCAGTTCCTTCTAAAGTTGTGTCCTCCTGGATCGTCAAGACAATTCAGATTGCATACAGGACTTTGGATCTTCCACCAGTCTTGGAAGTCAGGGCGCATTCTACGAGGGGCATGGCGAGTTCCTGGGCAGACTATGCTAAAGTGTCAGCGGAGGTTGTGTGCAGGGCAGCAAGTTGGAGTGCACCTAACACCTTCATTCGACACTATAGAGTGAATGTTTCCCTACCGTCTGCAGAGGCTTTCGGATCCACTCTAATAGCGGCGGCTGTCAGCCATTAAAATATTTTGTAGCATTGGATTGCAGATTTCTTGATTTTTTTATTTAGGTTTTTTTTCCCTCCCTGTTCTGTTACCTGTCATTGCTTGCCCATTGTAGGCTAACATGAGGAGGTCCAGATATAAGGAAAATTGTTTTCTCTACTTGCCATAGGATCCCTGGATCCTCAACCGGTGGATTCCCCCCCCTTCCCCCCCCCCCCAATTTTTTCCACAAGGTGGGACTCAGGCAGACAGCCGCCCTTTATGGGCTAAGAAAGAGGTTGTCCTAGAAGGGGGGTCCTAGGCTGACATGAGGAGTATCCGGGAAAGGAAAATGACGGTAGGTAGAGAAAACAATTTTCCTTAATATATATATATATATATATATATATATATATATATATAAAGATTTGATAAGCATTTGCCCAAATATTGTGCAACACAAAAATTGAATCTAACAATACAGTTCCTCTGCTTACAGAAAAAAAAGAGGTTTACATTTTGTCATTTGTGTACATATTTGCAGAATACCTAAGTTAATTCAGAGGGTTGCACAGGGCCATAAATATATTTAAATTTAAAATCCTATATTTTCCTGCCTTCCTATTTATAAAACTGGCAATACATTTTATTATGCAAACCATATGTTACTTGCAAACGGAAACATATTAATTAGTTGTACTTTCATTTTGACTTCATCAGCTTACTCATTATGAGAAATATGGGGAAAAGAGATGAAATATTATGATGCTAAGATATGCTTAATTAAAACTACAACCTTTCAATGTCAATGTTCCCTCTATTTGTTTCAGGAAGATTTTATGCTCAATAATTCTTTTAATCTTGTTTATTTAATGTTTGCTTGCTCTTTATCTCAACTTGCTTGGCATGTTCAACACTGTTTTATCACTAATAAGATAATTATTGATGTTCGCTCTCAGCTCTTTAAAGCTGAAGTTCATGAAAAATAAAAAAAACACCAATCAAATGTACAAGTCCTGTGTATTGATAAAGATGTTGCTAATCAGATAAACTGTTGAATTTTCATTTATACAGACTGTGTTTGCAGTTGGACTATTAACATCCACAGTTAATTAAAATTTCCAGGTGAGAACTAGGAACACATAATTTTTGCACATTAGTAGTTCTTATAACCCACTGTCAAATGAAGGCTCCAGGCCTTCCGTAGCAACCAAGAAACTATGTGGTTGAGTACTAAAAGGCAAACATGATCATCACTAGAGACCTAAGAGCCTGGTTAAGATTGGGGGGACCCGCACGCTGATTTTTTTTCTTTATCAAATTCGTGTTGTTACACATACTTGTGGCAGGCAACACAACTCCACTCCACAAAACTTTGTAGAGTTCCCTGGACACAATAAGAGCTGCCCCAAACTTTCTAAATGTTACTGAAGTGGATTTGTATTTTAAAAATGTTGTTGCAAAGCAAACAAGGATTAGAAGTAGTTCGCAACTAGGTAATTTTAGGTGGCTAAAGGTGGCGTTACATTATACAATCTCATTGTACAAGCTCTGTGCAATCTATTTTAGATTTACCAAAACTTTATAATGGGAGGACACACCAGCTATCCAATCACCCTGGATCCAATCAGGCAGGCCCTTGCACTACATAATTGGTGTCAGATCTTTGGCCCCTTTCATACTGTCCGTCCGTCGGGCGGACTCCGTTTATCTCAGCGGGGGATTGATCCGCCGATCCCCCGCTGAGCAGGAGGATGACAGCTGTTCTCCGTGCTGTGTGCGGAGACAGAGCTGTCAGTTCCCCATACATCTCTATGGGGGAATCGGATGGGAGCAGACCATCGGTCCATTCTCATCCGATCCCATCCGATCCGATCTGCTGGACGGATAGAAAATAGGGTTTCCATCCGTCCAGATTTGACGGGTCGGATGTCAGCGGACATGTCTCCGCTGACATCCGATGCCCCATAGGGATGCATGGGGGGACTGTTCAGATCCGCCAAAAAAACGGACAGGCGGATCTGAATGGTCCGCCTGTGTGAAAGAGCCCTAAAGGAGATTGTATAACCAGATTGTATAGTGTATGCTGAGCTTAACACAACCCAGGACATGCTTCACCTGTTTTTAGTACTACAGCTATATCCATATAGACGGTTATCTGATCTCTCAGTTCCTGCCCTCTCCAAATGAACAGATCTATGCGGATGAATTTAAGACAAAAATAAAAATGTCTGTATTTAGTGAGACCAGTGATCACTGATTAATTCTATCAGAAAAACGCGCATCTAGATGGGGATGGTTGGGATCTGCTGGAAGGAGCGAACGTTGCCACAGGTGTGTGCTAATGAGATCAGCTGATGAATTCCTTCCTGTGTCTTATGGTGGCCATGCACTATACAAAAAATCAGTTGAAATTCGGTCATTTGGACAGTTTGGGTGCAACGCTACCACGCCCCCTTAGACGCCGGCTCAGCATCCACACGCGGGATGCCGCGGTTTTAAAAACTCTGCTCATTTTTATAGGCAATTTGTAAGTGCAATTCAGAATACATTTTTTTTGTGTATTTACTGGATTACGCTATGTGCCTTTTTACTTTCCTCCCTATTAGGGATGATCGAACGGTTCGGGTTGACCATCGGTTCGACCCGAACATTGACTGTTTGAAATTCGGCCGAATTTCAAACTTTTTGCTGAAAGTTCGGAATTCGGCAACCAGAACCGACCAAAATGCAATGGGACAGGAACTGGGCTTTAAAAGCCTGTGATTGGACCAGAACCATCAGTAAAATGTGATTGGAGTGACTAGGGGGTCCAGAGGCCAATCAGTAGTGAATACGCCCCCCAGTATATAAGATAGCCCTGCCAAATCTCTAGCATTGTAATACAGGGCTGTGGAAAAGAGTGGAAGCAGTTCTGTTACTCCTGCTTCAAAGTGTCATTTAGCAATTATTAGTGTGAGGAAAGGGATATCTAGTGTAGTTAGGGTACTATTTTCCACTATAGTTAGATTTAATAATCTAGTTTCTGTAGGGAAAGTGTTAAGTGTCAGGGGACTGTAGTGTAATGTAGGGTAAACTGACTCTGACTGCTATGGCAGGGTGACCAAACCCTTCCATGTCAGGGTGACCGCCATAGAAAGCCATAGAAAAAAGATTGTTTCTAATAGAATTGCTATAGAACAGGATAGTGGCTTCGCTCCTGTCTCACCTGGCCATTTTGTTGCAGGCATTTATAGGGCTTTTTTGTGGACGTGTTTGGAGGCAGGCATGACATCTGAACTTCTGTGTAGGGGTATATATACACACACACATGTATGTATATATACACATACACATATATAGGTGTGAAAGTAGCAGAACCCTATGGCTGTGCTAATGAAATTATTAACAGCCATAGGACTTTGCTCCTTTCACACCTATATGTGTGTATGTGTATAAATACATATAAGTGTGTGTGTATATATACCCCTATACACAAGTTCAGATGTTATGCCTGCCTCCAAAGACGCCCAAAAAATGCCCAAAAAAACGCCTGCTACAAAAACGCCTAGGTGTGTTGTTGCAGGCGTTTTTTGGGCATTTTTTGCATTTATTGGGTTTTAGGGCTTCAAAATGGTGTTTTTTGATTACCAAAGTTTGGGTCCCATTGATTTCAATGGGTTTCTGAAATCCGGGCCAAACTTTCGGGAAGTTCGGGTGTTCTGGGCGAACCGAACTTTTCAAAAGTTCGATCATCCCTACTCCCTATACATATGGGTCTGATTCTCTTTGGAGTTGATTGCGAGAGTCTATGTTAGACTTACATCTCTTCCCCTGGCATTTGATGGAATGATCAGAATACAGATTTACATCTAAGCGTTTGTGGCCTGTCCATTAGGTTGGGGCCTATGCTTCTGGTAAGCAGCCAATTTGTACATACTTCACGGGTGTATTCCTGCTTTACCATCTCCTTGGGATTTCAGCCTTGGGATATCAGCCTTCTATTTTGATCGTCCATTCTGGGACTTGTATTCTGAATCCTATATATTCCTTCAATGGACTTTTTCACATTGATGCACGATTTGTTATATATATAATATTATTTGTTTGTGTATATCATATTCATTTTTATAGTTAACACTAGGGATGGACGAACATCGGCCGAGGCGGTTCGTGAACGCCAGCTGCAAATTTTCTCAAAAGTAAGTGAACCGCGAGTTCACGGTGGGCCCCTTTGACTTTAATGGGTGGCAAACTTTAAAAACCTTTAGATCTATTTGCAGCCACAAAAGACGTACTAGCTGTGCACAAATAGTCCCAGCACATGGACAATGTCATAACAGAAGTATTGCAATTGAAAAAGTTGCCCTAAATTTTTTTTTTTACAGCAAAATATATATATATATATATATATATATATATATATATATTTTTTTTTTTTTTCATAAATCAGCCAGAACTGACAGCAGCTGGCAAATACATTGTCTAATACATATAGGGTCCATTCATACATCTATAAAATGGGTCCGCATCCATTCCACAATTTGGCGGAACCTTTACAGACCCATTGTTTTCATTTCCAGTCTGAAAAATTAGGCATTCACAGGATAAAGAAGTTTCGGCTATTCCAGGCCCCAACAATGAGCCCACATGCGTTTACCTGACAGCTAAGAATGTAGTATTCTGTGGCTGAAGGTACATTAGGCATTCACCTGATACAGAAGTAAGTGTCGGCCATAAATGGCCCCAAAAATTAGCCCACATGGGTTTAACTGACAGCAAAGAACTTCGTTTTTGATGGCTAGAGGTACAGTAGGCGTTCACAGGATACATAAGTAAGTGTCGGCCTGTATAGGCTCCAAAAATTAGCTCACATGGTTTGAACTGACAGCAAAGAACTTTGTTTTTGATGGCTAGAGGTGCAGTTGGCGTTCACAGGATACAGAAGTAAGTGTTGGCCTGTATAGGCTCCAAAAATTAGCTCACATGGGTTTAACTGACAGCAAAGAACTTCGTTTTTGATGGCTAGAAGTACAGTAGGCGTTCACAGTATACAGAAGTAAGTGGCGACCTGTATAGGCTGCAAAAATTAGCTCATATGGGTTGAACTAACAGCAAAGAACTTAGTATATAATGGCTAAAGGTACATTAGGCATTCACACAGTATACAGAATTAAGTGTCGGCCTGTATAGGCTGCAAAAATTAGCTCACATGGGTTGAACTGACAGCAAAGAACTTCGTTTTTGATGGCTACAGGTACAGTAGGCGTTCACAGTATACATAAGTAAGTGTCGGCCTTTATAGGCTCCAAAAATGAGCTCACATGGTTTGAACTGACAGCAAAGAACTTTGTTTTTGATGGCTAGAGGTACAGTAGGCGTTCACAGTATACAGAAGTAAGTGGCGGCCTGATAGGCTGCAAAAATTAGCTCACATGGTTTGAACTGACAGCAAAGAACTTTGTTTTTAATGGCTAGAGGTACAGTAGGCGTTCACAGTATACAGAAGTAAGTGTCGGCCTGTATAGCCTCCAAAAATTAGCTCACATGGGTTTAACTGACAGCAAAGAACTTCGTTTTTGATGGCTAGAGGTACAGTAGGCGTTCACAGTATACAGAAGTAAGTGGCGGCCTGATAGGCTGCAAAAATTAGCTCACATGGTTTGAACTGACAGCAAAGAACTTTGTTTTTAATGGCTAGAGGTACAGTAGGCATTCACAGTATACAGAAGTAAGTGGCTGTAACGTTCATGCGTTTTTGTTAGTGGATGGATTTACAGCTGCAGAATTATTACACTCAGTAGCCTTGTAGAGATTCTGTTGAACAAACATATCCAACTCTCAGGACTTCATCACAGTGCACAGCCTGTTATGCAATATACATATACTCAATCAGATGTTTAATGGAGGGATAGAATATATGAGAATGTATAGATGAGAGACAGGCTATTGTATGGTGAGCACTAAGAGTAGTATTAGGAGAGTTGCAGGTGATGGTAAAGCAGATAGGTTCTGATTAGGGTTGAGCGGACACCTAGATGTCCGTGTTCGACGGGTTCGGCCGAACTTTAAAAAAAAGTCCGGGTCCGTGTCCCGGACTTTTACCGAACTTTTCCCGGACACCGAACCCCATTGAAGTCAATGGGGACCCGAACTTTAAGGCACTAAAATGGCTCTAAAACACCAAAGGAAAGGGCTAGAGTGCTGCAAATGGCAGCAAAACGTAATTAAGAGCATGGCAAGTGCTCTGCAAACAAATGTGGATAGGGAAATAACTTAAAACAACAAAAAAAAACAGAAAAATAAAACAATGTTCTTCTTCATCTCTGAAGGACGAGGCCCATATGGAGTAGGAGGGAGGTTGAGGTGGTGGTGGATGTGGCGGTGACATAGGCGTGCGCACAGGGTGTGCTGGGTGTGCCTGGGCACACCCTAATCACCTAGGGCACATAGCATTGCCAGTGAGGAGATGGGAAAGATCTCCCTGGGACCTGCTCTGCTCTATTTCTCCTTGCCTACAGGTACATGGCCCCGATACATTACTCTCCCTGCTGGCAAACACATGCATGTGTATTCCAACTTTGGGGTGCACACCTTAATGCAATAGGCTGCGCACACCTATGGGCGGTGTAGGTGGAAGCGGCGGTGGAGGAGGACCAGGGCCGGATTAACAGCATCATGGGCTTGGTGCTGAGGATTTTGAAGGGCCTTAAGGGCCGTGCCTTGCCATGCACCCAGAGGAGGAAGGGTGCAGCCATGCATGCCTAATTCAACATGGGATGCTGTCTCTGAAGCCCATAAACACATCCATGCATCGCCAACTGTCCCTCCTTGTCCGGCCTTCACGCTGTGTGGGGAGGTTCTGAGGGTGCTGCCTGGGGAAGCGAGCATAGAAGCCAGACTTCTGTGTTTACAAGTGACAGAAGAGCGGTAACAGTGAATATGGCCAACCCGGGGCCTATATAAAAGGTAGGGGCCTGGAGCTGCAGCTCCAATAGCCCCTACATTAATCTGGCCCTGAGGAGGAGGACGAGGTAGCCAACACTGCTTCTTTTCAAAAATTTTAAATGAGGGTACACCCCAAAAGAGTGAGAAAGAGCAAAAATGGAACAATGGGTGGGTAAGGTCGGTATCCATTGCTATTCTGCATAAGGTACGGAAAAGTCCCGTGGGATCCATGCCTGGTTCATTTTAATGAACGTGAGCTTGTCCACATTGTCTCTGGACAGGCGGCTGCGCTTGTCTGTTATAACGCCCCCAGCCGTGCTAAATACCCGTTCAGATAATACACTGGCTGCAGGGCACGCCAGCACCTCCAAGGCGTAAAGGGCAAGCTCAGGCCATGTGCCCAATTTGGAGACCCAGAAGTTGAAGGGGGCAGACCCGTCATTCACTACATGTAGGCGTGTGCACACATACTGCTCCACCATGTTGGTAAAATGCTGCCTCCTGCTAAGACGTTCCATCTGAGCTGCTGGTGCTGCTGTTTGTTGTGGCGTGCTGACAAAGCTTTTCCACATTTCGGCCATGCTAACCCTGCCTTCTGAGGTGCTGGCGGTGCCCTGGTTGCGTTGGCGACCTCCTCCTCCTCCTCCTCTGCCTTGTGCTTCCACTGTGGCCCCGCTGTCAGATGGGAATGCCAGCAGCATGGCGTCTACCAGCGTGCGCTTGTACTCGCGCATCTTGCGATCACGCTCCAGTGAGTGAATTAAGGACGGTACGTTGTCCTTGTAACGGGGATCCAGCAGCGTGGCCACCCAGTAATCAGCACAAGTTAGAATGTGGGCAACTCGGCGGTCGTTGTGGAGACACTGCAGCATGTAATCGCTCATGTGTGCCAGGCTGCCCAGAGGCAACGAAAGGCTGTCCTCTGTGGGAGGTGTATCGTCCGTGTCCTCTGTATCCCCCCAGCCACGCACCAGTGATGGCCATGAGCTGGCCTGGGTGCCACCCTGCTGTGAACATGGTTCCATCTCCTCCTCCAGCTCCTCCTCCTCCTCATCCTCCTCATCCTCCAGAACTGTGCCCCTGCTGGACAATTGCGTCCCTGGCGTTTGCGTGTGCAGGAACCCACCCTCGGAGCCCCTTGCGAATGACTGCCCTGAAAGCCTTGGAAATGTTACCTCTTCATCCTCCTCCTCCTCCTCATCCTGTGCCACATCCTCTTCCATCATCGCCCGAATTGTTTTTTCAAGGAGGCATAGAAGTGGGATAGTTAAGCTGAGAACGGCGTCATTGCCACTGGCCATGTTGGTGGAGTACTCAAAACAGCGCAACAAGGCACACAGGTCTCGCATGGAGGCCCAGTTATTGGTGGTGAAGTGGTGCTGTTCCGCAGAGCGACTCACGCGTGCGTGCTGCAGCTGAAACTCCACTATGGCCTGCTGCTGCTCGCACAGTCTTTCCAGCATGTGCAAGGTGGAGTTCCACCTTGTGGGCACGTCACATATGAGGCGGTGAGCGGGAAGGCCGAAGTTACGCTGCAGCGCTGCCAGGCGAGCAGCAGCAGGGTGAGAACGCCGAAAGTGCGCACAAACGGCCCGCACTTTCTGCAGCAGCTCTGACATATCGGGGTAGTTTTTAAGGAACCTCTGCACCACCAAATTCAGCACATGCGCCAGGCAGGGGATGTGCGTCAAACCGGCTAGGCCCAGAGCTGCTATGAGATTTCGCCCGTTATCTCACACCACCAGGCCGGGCTTGAGGCTCGCTGGCAGCAACCACTCATTTGTCTGCTGTTCCATGCTCCTCCACAACTCCTGCGCGGTGTGTGGTTTGTCCCCCAAACAGGCAAGTTGTAAAACTGCCTGCTGTCGTTTACCCCTGGCCGTGCTGAAGTTGGTGGTGAAGGTGTTACGCTGTCCGGATGAGGAGGCGGTAGAGGATGAGGAAGCGGAGTAGGAGGAGTTAGGAACAGGAGGCAAACTGAAGCGCCCTGCAATCCTCGGTGGTGGAAGGACATGCGCCAAATTGCTATCCGCCTCAGGCCCATCCGCCACTGCATTTACCCAGTGTGCCGTTAGGGAGATATAACGCCCCTGACCGTGCTTACTGGTCCACGTATCCGTAGTTAGGTGGACCTTGGCACAGATGGCGTTGCGCAGTGCACACCTGATATTTTCCCCCACTTGGTTGTGCAGGGAAGGGATGGCTTGCCTGGAAAAGTAGTGGCGGCTGGGCACGACGTACTGTGGGACAGCCACCGACATAAGGTTTTTAAAACTGTGCGTCTCCACCAGACGGAATGACAGCATTTCAAAGGCCAATAATTTTGAAATGCTGGCATTCAGGGCCAGGGATCGCGGGTGGGTAGGGGGGTACTTCCTCTTCCTCTCAAGTGTTTGGGAGATGGAAAGCTGAACGCTTCCACGGGACATTGTGGAGATGGTTGTTGGTGACCCAGGTGGTGGTGTTGCTGACAGATCGTCTGTTTGCGGGGTGGCAGGTGCCGGTATCACTACAGATGTGGCTGGAGCGGCCGAGACTGCAGCAGAAGAGGAAGCAGGATGAGCCAGAGACGTTTCTTGGTTTTGAAGGTGTGTACTCCACTGCAGCTCGTGCTTTGCACTTAGATGCCTGATCATGCAGGTTGTGCTCAGGTTGAGAAGGTTTATGCCTCGCTTCAAGCTCTGATTGCACAGGGTGCAAACCACTCGTGTCCTGTCATCAGCACATTTTCTAAAGAACTTCCACGCTAGAGAACTCCTTTGAGCTGACTTTGGTGCGCTCGTTCCCTTGCTGCGTTGGGCAGTAGCGGGCGTAGTGTCTAGGGCACGGCCGCTCCGCTTCTGCACCCTGCTCCCTCTTCTGCTGTGCTGGTGGCTCTGTGCGACCACCGCCTCTTCCTCCAAACTACTCAGGTCACCTGCATGACGTTCATTCCATGTGGGGTCGAGGACCTCATCGTCCTCCACATCATCTTCCACCCAGTCTTCACCCCTGCCCTCCTTGTCGGTCTCCACAATGCTGAACGCCGCAGCAGTTGGCACCTGCGTTTCGTCATCATCGGAGACGTGCTGCGATGATCCTTGCATGTACTCATCTTGAGAAATAAGTGGTTGGGCATCGCTGCACTCAATCTCTTCCACTTCTGGGGCAGGGCTAGGTGGATGGCCCTGGGAAACCCTGCTGACAGAGTCCTCAAAAAGAATAAGAGACTGCTGTATGGCTTGGGGCTCAGACTGCTGGCCTGATTTGCAAGGGGGTGAGGTGAAAGACGGTTGGACATTGGCTGCAGGTGCCAACTCTGACCTTTCTGCAGTAGACTGGGTGGGAGACAATGTGAAGGAACTGGAGGCACTGTCAGCAGCAAACCAATCTACTATCGCCTCAACTTGTTCTGGCCTCATCACTTCTAGGGGCGTTTGATGCCCTACCAAATACTGATGCAGGTTCTGTCGCCTACTCACACTTGAGGAAGGTGTTTCACTTGTGCGTGTAGCTGGCACAGATCGACCACGTCCTCTCCTTGCAACAGGAGCTCTACCAGCAGCACCACGACCCAGGCCACGGCCCTTATTTGACGGTCTCCTCATATTTCTGTAATTTAAGATCTTGCCCTAGAAAGGTTTTTATTGAATAGCGGAATAGGAAATATGATCCAAAAAAGTGTATGTATCTCGCACGTACAAAACCACACTAGGCCCCAATTACTATTGTTTCTACCCCTAAAAGGATGGATGAGGAGTAGGAGGAGTATGGAACAGACAGCACCCTCAAATCTTCAGAAGTATGAGATGAACCCCAAAAACTTGGAAAGGTGGATCTCACACGTACCGACACAGACTATCCCGCAATTCAATTGATCCTCAAAGGTTTTTATTGAATAGCGGAATAGGAAATATGATCAAAAAAAGTGTATGTATATCACACGTACACAACCACACTAGGCCCCAATTACTATTGTTTGTACCCCTAAAAGGCTAGATGAGGAGTAGGGGGGGTATGGAACAGGCAGCACCCTCAAACCTTCAGAAGTATGAGATGAACCCCAACAACTTGGAAAGGTGGATCTCTCTCACACGTACCAACACAGACTATCCCCCAATTTAACTGATCCCCAAAGGTTTTTGATTAAATAGCGGAATAGAAAATATGATCCAAAAAAAGTGTATGTATATCACACGTACACAACCACACTAGGCCCCAATTACTATTGTTTGTACCCCTAAAAGGCTAGATGAGGAGTAGGGGGGGTATGGAACAGGCAGCACCCTCAAACCTTCAGAAGTATGAGATGAACCCCAACAACTTGGAAAGGTGGATCTCTCTCACACGTACCAACACAGACTATCCCCCAATTTAACTGATCCCCAAAGGTTTTTGATTAAATAGCGGAATAGAAAATATGATCCAAAAAAAGTGTATGTATATCACACGTACACAACCACACTAGGCCCCAATTACTATTGTTTGTACCCCTAAAAGGCTAGATGAGGAGTAGGGGGGGTATGGAACAGGCAGCACCCTCAAACCTTCAGAAGTATGAGATGAACCCCAACAACTTGGAAAGGTGGATCTCTCTCACACGTACCAACACAGACTATCCCCCAATTTAACTGATCCCCAAAGGTTTTTGATTAAATAGCGGAATAGAAAATATGATCCAAAAAAAGTGTATGTATATCACACGTACACAACCACACTAGGCCCCAATTACTATTGTTTGTACCCCTAAAAGGCTAGATGAGGAGTAGGGGGAGTATGGAACAGGCAGCACCCTCAAACCTTCAGAAGTATGAGATGAACCCCAACAACTTGGAAAGGTGGATCTCTCTCACACGTACCAACACAGACTATCCCCCAATTTAACTGATCCCCAAAGGTTTTTGATTAAATAGCGGAATAGAAAATATGATCCAAAAAAAGTGTATGTATATCACACGTACACAACCACACTAGGCCCCAATTACTATTGTTTGTACCCCTAAAAGGCTAGATGAGGAGTAGGGGGGGTATGGAACAGGCAGCACCCTCAAACCTTCAGAAGTATGAGATGAACCCCAACAACTTGGAAAGGTGGATCTCTCTCACACGTACCAACACAGACTATCCCCCAATTTAACTGATCCCCAAAGGTTTTTGATTAAATAGCGGAATAGAAAATATGATCCAAAAAAAGTGTATGTATATCACACGTACACAACCACACTAGGCCCCAATTACTATTGTTTGTACCCCTAAAAGGCTAGATGAGGAGTAGGGGGGGTATGGAACAGGCAGCACCCTCAAACCTTCAGAAGTATGAGATGAACCCCAACAACTTGGAAAGGTGGATCTCTCTCACACGTACCAACACAGACTATCCCCCAATTTAACTGATCCCCAAAGGTTTTTGATTAAATAGCGGAATAGAAAATATGATCCAAAAAAAGTGTATGTATATCACACGTACACAACCACACTAGGCCCCAATTACTATTGTTTGTACCCCTAAAAGGCTAGATGAGGAGTAGGGGGAGTATGGAACAGGCAGCACCCTCAAACCTTCAGAAGTATGAGATGAACCCCAACAACTTGGAAAGGTGGATCTCTCTCACACGTACCAACACAGACTATCCCCCAATTTAACTGATCCCCAAAGGTTTTTGATTAAATAGCGGAATAGAAAATATGATCCAAAAAAAGTGTATGTATATCACACGTACACAACCACACTAGGCCCCAATTACTATTGTTTGTACCCCTAAAAGGCTAGATGAGGAGTAGGGGGGGTATGGAACAGGCAGCACCCTCAAACCTTCAGAAGTATGAGATGAACCCCAACAACTTGGAAAGGTGGATCTCTCTCACACGTACCAACACAGACTATCCCCCAATTTAACTGATCCCCAAAGGTTTTTGATTAAATAGCGGAATAGAAAACATGATCCAAAAAAAGTGTATGTATATCACACGTACACAACCACACTAGGCCCCAATTACTATTGTTTGTACCCCTAAAAGGCTAGATGAGGAGTAGGGGGGGTATGGAACAGGCAGCACCCTCAAACCTTCAGAAGTATGAGATGAACCCCAACAACTTGGAAAGGTGGATCTCTCTCACACGTACCAACACAGACTATCCCCCAATTTAACTGATCCCCAAAGGTTTTTGATTAAATAGCGGAATAGAAAATATGATCCAAAAAAAGTGTATGTATATCACACGTACACAACCACACTAGGCCCCAATTACTATTGTTTGTACCCCTAAAAGGCTAGATGAGGAGTAGGGGGGGTATGGAACAGGCAGCACCCTCAAACCTTCAGAAGTATGAGATGAACCCCAACAACTTGGAAAGGTGGATCTCTCTCACACGTACCAACACAGACTATCCCCCAATTTAACTGATCCCCAAAGGTTTTTGATTAAATAGCGGAATAGAAAATATGATCCAAAAAAAGTGTATGTATATCACACGTACACAACCACACTAGGCCCCAATTACTATTGTTTGTACCCCTAAAAGGCTAGATGAGGAGTAGGGGGGGTATGGAACAGGCAGCACCCTCAAACCTTCAGAAGTATGAGATGAACCCCAACAACTTGGAAAGGTGGATCTCTCTCACACGTACCAACACAGACTATCCCCCAATTTAACTGATCCCCAAAGGTTTTTGATTAAATAGCGGAATAGAAAATATGATCCAAAAAAAGTGTATGTATATCACACGTACACAACCACACTAGGCCCCAATTACTATTGTTTGTACCCCTAAAAGGCTAGGAGTAGGGGGAGTATGGAACAGGCAGCACCCTCAAACCTTCAGAAGTATGAGATGAACCCCAACAACTTGGAAAGGTGGATCTCTCTCACACGTACCAACACAGACTATCCCCCAATTTAACTGATCCCCAAAGGTTTTTGATTAAATAGCGGAATAGAAAATATGATCCAAAAAAAGTGTATGTATATCACACGTACACAACCACACTAGGCCCCAATTACTATTGTTTGTACCCCTAAAAGGCTAGATGAGGAGTAGGGGGGGTATGGAACAGGCAGCACCCTCAAACCTTCAGAAGTATGAGATGAACCCCAACAACTTGGAAAGGTGGATCTCTCTCACACGTACCAACACAGACTATCCCCCAATTTAACTGATCCCCAAAGGTTTTTGATTAAATAGCGGAATAGAAAATATGATCCAAAAAAAGTGTATGTATATCACACGTACACAACCACACTAGGCCCCAATTACTATTGTTTGTACCCCTAAAAGGCTAGATGAGGAGTAGGGGGGGTATGGAACAGGCAGCACCCTCAAACCTTCAGAAGTATGAGATGAACCCCAACAACTTGGAAAGGTGGATCTCTCTCACACGTACCAACACAGACTATCCCCCAATTTAACTGATCCCCAAAGGTTTTTGATTAAATAGCGGAATAGAAAATATGATCCAAAAAAAGTGTATGTATATCACACGTACACAACCACACTGGGCCCCAATTACTATTGTTTGTACCCCTAAAAGGCTAGATGAGGAGTAGGGGGAGTATGGAACAGGCAGCACCCTCAAACCTTCAGAAGTATGAGATGAACCCCAACAACTTGGAAAGGTGGATCTCTCTCACACGTACCAACACAGACTATCCCCCAATTTAACTGATCCCCAAAGGTTTTTGATTAAATAGCGGAATAGAAAATATGATCCAAAAAAAGTGTATGTATATCACACGTACACAACCACACTAGGCCCCAATTACTATTGTTTGTACCCCTAAAAGGCTAGGAGTAGGGGGAGTATGGAACAGGCAGCACCCTCAAACCTTCAGAAGTATGAGATGAACCCCAACAACTTGGAAAGGTGGATCTCTCTCACACGTACCAACACAGACTATCCCCCAATTTAACTGATCCCCAAAGGTTTTTGATTAAATAGCGGAATAGAAAATATGATCCAAAAAAAGTGAATGTATATCACACGTACACAACCACACTGGGCCCCAATTACTATTGTTTGTACCCCTAAAAGGCTAGATGAGGAGTAGGGGGAGTATGGAACAGGCAGCACCCTCAAACCTTCAGAAGTATGAGATGAACCCCAACAACTTGGAAAGGTGGATCTCTCTCACACGTACCAACACAGACTATCCCCCAATTTAACTGATCCCCAAAGGTTTTTGATTAAATAGCGGAATAGAAAATATGATCCAAAAAAAGTGTATGTATATCACACGTACACAACCACACTGGGCCCCAATTACTATTGTTTGTACCCCTAAAAGGCTAGATGAGGAGTAGGGGGAGTATGGAACAGGCAGCACCCTCAAACCTTCAGAAGTATGAGATGAACCCCAACAACTTGGAAAGGTGGATCTCTCTCACACGTACCAACACAGACTATCCCCCAATTTAACTGATCCCCAAAGGTTTTTGATTAAATAGCGGAATAGAAAATATGATCCAAAAAAAGTGTATGTATATCACACGTACACAACCACACTAGGCCCCAATTACTATTGTTTGTACCCCTAAAAGGCTAGGAGTAGGGGGAGTATGGAACAGGCAGCACCCTCAAACCTTCAGAAGTATGAGATGAACCCCAACAACTTGGAAAGGTGGATCTCTCTCACACGTACCAACACAGACTATCCCCCAATTTAACTGATCCCCAAAGGTTTTTGATTAAATAGCGGAATAGAAAATATGATCCAAAAAAAGTGTATGTATATCACACGTACACAACCACACTGGGCCCCAATTACTATTGTTTGTACCCCTAAAAGGCTAGATGAGGAGTAGGGGGAGTATGGAACAGGCAGCACCCTCAAACCTTCAGAAGTATGAGATGAACCCCAACAACTTGGAAAGGTGGATCTCTCTCACACGTACCAACACAGACTATCCCCCAATTTAACTGATCCCCAAAGGTTTTTGATTAAATAGCGGAATAGAAAATATGATCCAAAAAAAGTGTATGTATATCACACGTACACAACCACACTAGGCCCCAATTACTATTGTTTGTACCCCTAAAAGGCTAGGAGTAGGGGGAGTATGGAACAGGCAGCACCCTCAAACCTTCAGAAGTATGAGATGAACCCCAACAACTTGGAAAGGTGGATCTCTCTCACACGTACCAACACAGACTATCCCCCAATTTAACTGATCCCCAAAGGTTTTTGATTAAATAGCGGAATAGAAAATATGATCCAAAAAAAGTGTATGTATATCACACGTACACAACCACACTAGGCCCCAATTACTATTGTTTGTACCCCTAAAAGGCTAGGAGTAGGGGGAGTATGGAACAGGCAGCACCCTCAAACCTTCAGAAGTATGAGATGAAACCCAACAACTTGGAAAGGTGGAACTCTCTCACACGTACCAACACAGACTATCCCCCAATTTAACTGATCCCCAAAGGTTTTTGATTAAATAGCGGAATAGAAAATATGATCCAAAAAAAGTGTATGTATATCACACGTACACAACCACACTAGGCCCCAATTACTATTGTTTGTACCCCTAAAAGGCTAGATGAGGAGTAGGGGGAGTATGGAACAGGCAGCACCCTCAAACCTTCAGAAGTATGAGATGAACCCCAACAACTTGGAAAGGTGGATCTCTCTCACACGTACCAACACAGACTATCCCCCAATTTAACTGATCCCCAAAGGTTTTTGATTAAATAGCGGAATAGAAAATATGATCCAAAAAAAGTGTATGTATATCACACGTACACAACCACACTAGGCCCCAATTACTATTGTTTGTACCCCTAAAAGGCTAGATGAGGAGTAGGGGGGGTATGGAACAGGCAGCACCCTCAAACCTTCAGAAGTATGAGATGAACCCCAACAACTTGGAAAGGTGGATCTCTCTCACACGTACCAACACAGACTATCCCCCAATTTAACTGATCCCTAAAGGTTTTTGATTAAATAGCGGAATAGAAAATATGATCCAAAAAAAGTGTATGTATATCACACGTACACAACCACACTAGGCCCCAATTACTATTGTTTGTACCCCTAAAAGGCTAGATGAGGAGTAGGGGGGGTATGGAACAGGCAGCACCCTCAAACCTTCAGAAGTATGAGATGAACCCCAACAACTTGGAAAGGTGGATCTCTCTCACACGTACCAACACAGACTATCCCCCAATTTAACTGATCCCCAAAGGTTTTTGATTAAATAGCGGAATAGAAAATATGATCCAAAAAAAGTGTATGTATATCACACGTACACAACCACACTAGGCCCCAATTACTATTGTTTGTACCCCTAAAAGGCTAGATGAGGAGTAGGGGGGGTATGGAACAGGCAGCACCCTCAAACCTTCAGAAGTATGAGATGAACCCCAACAACTTGGAAAGGTGGATCTCTCTCACACGTACCAACACAGACTATCCCCCAATTTAACTGATCCCCAAAGGTTTTTGATTAAATAGCGGAATAGAAAATATGATCCAAAAAAAGTGTATGTATATCACACGTACACAACCACACTAGGCCCCAATTACTATTGTTTGTACCCCTAAAAGGCTAGGAGTAGGGGGAGTATGGAACAGGCAGCACCCTCAAACCTTCAGAAGTATGAGATGAACCCCAACAACTTGGAAAGGTGGATCTCTCTCACACGTACCAACACAGACTATCCCCCAATTTAACTGATCCCCAAAGGTTTTTGATTAAATAGCGGAATAGAAAATATGATCCAAAAAAAGTGTATGTATATCACACGTACACAACCACACTAGGCCCCAATTACTATTGTTTGTACCCCTAAAAGGCTAGATGAGGAGTAGGGGGGGTATGGAACAGGCAGCACCCTCAAACCTTCAGAAGTATGAGATGAACCCCAACAACTTGGAAAGGTGGATCTCTCTCACACGTACCAACACAGACTATCCCCCAATTTAACTGATCCCCAAAGGTTTTTGATTAAATAGCGGAATAGAAAATATGATCCAAAAAAAGTGTATGTATATCACACGTACACAACCACACTAGGCCCCAATTACTATTGTTTGTACCCCTAAAAGGCTAGGAGTAGGGGGAGTATGGAACAGGCAGCACCCTCAAACCTTCAGAAGTATGAGATGAACCCCAACAACTTGGAAAGGTGGATCTCTCTCACACGTACCAACACAGACTATCCCCCAATTTAACTGATCCCCAAAGGTTTTTGATTAAATAGCGGAATAGAAAATATGATCCAAAAAAAGTGTATGTATATCACACGTACACAACCACACTAGGCCCCAATTACTATTGTTTGTACCCCTAAAAGGCTAGATGAGGAGTAGGGGGAGTATGGAACAGGCAGCACCCTCAAATCTTCAGAAGTATGAGATTGTGTTCACTGTACCCCACAAAGATTGAGTTCACTGCACCCCACAATGATTGTGTTCACTGCACCCCACAAAGATTGTGTTCACTGCACCTCACAAAGATTGTGTTCACTGTACCCCCCAAAGATTGTGTTCACTGCACCCCACAAAGATTCTGTTCACTGTACCCCACAAAGATTGTGTTCACTGCACCCTAAAAGGATGTTGTTCACTGCACCCCACAAAGATTGTGTTCACTGCACCCTAAAAGGATGTTGTTCACTGCACCCCAAAAAGATTGTGTTCACTGTACCCCCCCAAAGATTGTGTTCACTGCACCCCACAAAGATTGTGTTCACTGCACCCCAAAAAGATTGTGTTCACTGTACCCCCCAAAGATTGTGTTCACTGCACCCCAAAAAGATTGTGTTCACTGTACCCCCCAAAGATTGTGTTCACTGCACCCCACAAAGATTCTGTTCACTGTACCCCACAAAGATTGTGTTCACTGCACCCCAAAAAGATTGTGTTCACTGTACCCCCCCAAAGATTGTGTTCACTGCACCCCACAAAGATTCTGTTCACTGCACCCCACAAAGGATTTTGTTCACTGCACCCCAAAAAGATTGTGTTCACTGCACCCCAAAAAGGATTTTGATCACTGCACCCCAAAAAGGATGTTGTTCACTGCACCCCAAAAATGATTTTGTTCACTCCACCCCAAAAAGATTGTGTTCACTGCACCCCACAAAGATTGTGTTCACTGCACCCCAAAAAGATTGTGTTCACTGTACCCCCCAAAGATTGTGTTCACTGCACCCCACAAAGATTCTGTTCACTGTACCCCACAAAGATTGTGTTCACTGCACCCCAAAAAGATTGTGTTCACTGCACCCCAAAAAGGATGTTGTTCACTGCACCCCAAAAAGGATGTTGTTCACTCCACCCCAAAAAGATTGTGTTCACTGCACCCCACAAAGATTGTGTTCACTGCACCCCAAAAATGATTTTGTTCACTGTACCCCAAAAAGGATTTTGTTCACTGCACCCCAAAAAGGATGTTGTTCACTCCACCCCAAAAAGATTGTGTTCACTGCACCCCAAAAAGATTGTGTTCACTGCACCCCACAAAGGATTTTGTTCACTGCACCCCAAAAAGATTGTGTTCACTGCACCCCAAAAAGGATGTTGTTCACTGCACCCCAAAAAGGATTTTGTTCACTGCACCCCAAAAAGATTGTGTTCACTGCACCCCACAAAGGATTTTGTTCACTGCACCCCACAAAGATTGTGTTCACTGCACACCAAAAAGGATTGTGTTCACTGCACCCCAAAAAGATTTTGTTCACTGCACCCCAAAAAGATTGTGTTCACTGCAGCCCAAAAAGATTGTGTTCACTGCAGCCCAAAAAGATTGTGTTCACTGCAGCCCAAAAAGATTGTGTTCACTGCAGCCCAAAAAGATTGTGTTCACTGCAGCTCACACACAGAAAAATGGATGTGGATCACTGACACCTGCCTATCTCCAATCCCACACCACACAGCAATATCGATTGTAGTTTGTAGAACACAGTTTCCCTAAAATTCAGCAGACTCTGTCCCTAACAGGATTGAGAAGAGATCGTAGATCAGGATTGAGTGCAGATTCACCCCACCCCCCACACAGCAATATCGATTGTAGTTTGTAGAAGACACTGACCCTATAATTCAGCAGACTCTATCCCTAAAATGCCTACAACTCGCCCTGCCTAAACACTCCGACCTGTCCCTCAATTCTATCCGGACACAAATGGTTTTTTCCTGCCTATCTTTCCCTAATCAGCAGCCAGCACATTGATGTGTGCTCTGTCCCTTAGCTAAGCAGCAGAATGACGCTGCTGCGGCGGCTGCCTCGAACTTATAAAGACTTGGTCACATGCTTCAGACGGCCAATCACAGCTACTAAGACATTTGCAGGCATGGCTGGGATGGCTTAAGGCACACCAGTTAAACGATTGTTGATTGGCTGTTGAAAGCCCGCCATGAAAAGAGCGCCAAAGCATGCAAAACCCGGAAATAAAACGACCGAACACGGATTTTTACCCGAACATACAGTAAAGTGTCCGTGTCCGTGTTCGGGTAAAAAAAATCCAATTATTCGGTACGAACACGAATAATACAGTCCGTGTTCGCTCAACACTAGTTCTGATGTCAAGTATAGTGCAGATGGTAAGAGGACACAGATGGAGTATACTTAGACAGAGTAACCTAGTGCAAGGATAGTTGAAGGTAGTCCCAAGAGCTAACTGTCTATGCAGATGATAGTGAATAGATAGATACAGATAGTCCTGGTAATTGCAGTAGATGACAGTAGGAGATTGGTTAGTAAGGAATCCCCTGTGGGGTACTTATCACTTAGATAGGTTAGTAGTAACAGTGTCCTTAGAGAGAGGTGATCCCGTAACGAGATACGGATCAGCAGCAAGGTTCCGGCTTCAGTTCAGCAAGGGAAATGTCAGCAGCTCCGACTTCACAGGAGAAGGTGCGGTGAACATGCGGTTTGAACGAGCAATGAGTGAGAGAAAGCCGGCGATTGAAATAGCCGCTCATAGCGGCGCTCAGCAATGATGTCATCCGGTCTTAAAGGTGTATGCGTCTCTTGGATAACAAGATGGGACGCAATTTAGTAAGAGAGAAATATGGAACAAGGGTACCAGAGGTACCAGAACATTACAGTACCCCCCCTTAAGGCCGGCTCCGGAAGGCCTCTAGAACTGGTTTTTCTGGATATTTTGAGTGGAAATTGCGAATCAGTCTAGGGGCATGTATATCGGAGGTATCCAGCCAGGTGTCATCTTGGGGCCCATAGTTCTTCCATCGTACAAGATACTGGAGTCTTCTTCTATGGAAACGGGAATCCAAAATTTCTTTTATCTCAAATTCTTCTCCACCTTCCACTTGTACAGGAGGTGGAGGTGAGATAGTAGGCCTTATTCCTTGGTTAGGAACATGGGGCTTCAGTAGCGACACATGGAAGATGGGATGTATCTTGAGGTCCGTTGGTAATGTGAGTTGTACTGCAGCTTTTCCAATAAGCTTCTCTATTGGGAAAGGTCCCAGAAATAGAGGTCCAAGTTTTTTACTAGGGATTTTTAATCTCAGATTTTTTGTAGAAAGCCAAACAAGATCCCCAATGGCATATTGGGGAGAGGGTTTCCTACGGAGGTCGTAGTACTTCTTTTGTTGGCTATGAGCATGGGATATGGTATTGTTGAGTAATCCCAGAGAATCCTTTATCTGGGCAAGATAATCAGATGCCACTGGATTACTTGATGGCAAGATACGTAGAGGAAGGAGTGTGGGATGAAACCCATAATTTTGGTAAAATGGACTTTGTTTAGTAGTGCTATGAGTCGCGTTGTTATAGGCGAATTCCGCTAGCGGGAGGAGATCTGCCCAATCGTCCTGTAGATACGAAGTATAGCAACGCAGATACTGTTCAATGCACTGGTTAACTCTCTCTGTCTGTCCGTTGGTCTGAGGGTGGTAGGGAGAAGTAAGTTTACGCTCTATTCGTAGTATCTGACATAGAGCTAGCCAAAACTTTGAGATGAATTGTGAACCACGGTCAGACAGCAGTGTTTTTGGAATACCATGTAACTTAAAGACATGTTTCACAAGCAATTCCGCTGTTTGTTTGGATGAAGGTAGTTTTCGGATAGGAGTGAAATGTGCCATCTTGGTCAGATGGTCCACTGACACCAAGATGGTGTTGAATCCTTTGGAAGGTGGTAGTTCCACTATGAAGTCTAAGGATACCACTTCCCACGGAACCTGGGGTATCGGTAAACTACAAAGTAACCCCGATGGTTTCGTGTTGTCAATTTTAGACCTTGCACAGATATCACAAGATGAAACAAACTTTTTTACGGTTGTCTTCATGTCTGGCCACCAAAACTGCCTAGTAAGTAGATTGAAAGTTTTAGTCATACCCATATGTCCTGCCATAGGTACATCATGCGACAATTCCAAGATCTTGGTTCGCATAGTAGGGGGTATGTATAACTTATCGTTGTAGTAGAGGAAGCCTTCTGCGTCAGTAGTTAGTTGTGGTGGAGGTGAGTCCAGTCCTATGCTGTGCAAAATCTCTTCCTTCAGGGAGTGAACGACACCGATAATACGTTCAAGTGGTATTATAGGAACTGAGGGAACCTCGGTACAATCTTTCTCGGCTAGTCGTGAAAGTGCATCCGCTTTTTTATTTTTGTCTGCGGGCGTGTAAGTCACTAAAAAATTAAATCTCAGAAAGAATAACGACCACCGTACCTGCCGGTGGGAAAGAGATCTATTAGTCTGAAGGTATTGAAGGTTTTTGTGATCAGTATATATCAGGATTGGCAATTGAGTGCCCTCAAGTAGATGTCGCCAATTCTCTAACGCCAGTTTTATGGCTAGTAACTCCTTCTCACCTACTGGGTAGTTCACCTCGGGGCTGCTTAATGACTTTGAGAAGAAAGCAACTGGGTGAAGAGGTGAGGTGTTTGTTGGTCGTTGTGAGAGAACTGCTCCTACTGCCATATTTGACGCATCTACCTCCAAGATGTATTGAAGGGATGGGTCTGGATGGCATAGTATGGGGGCAGTAGTAAAGCTTGATTTCAGCAGACAGAATGCTCCATTTGCTTCTGTTGACCAATTAAATGGTTTCTTCATGCTTGTGAGTTGTGTGAGAGGTTTCACAATCGCAGAGAAGTTCTTAATGAATTTCCTATAGTAGTTAGAGAATCCTAGGAACCTTGTAATGCTTTGCGAGTGGTTGGCACAGGCCAATCCAGAATGCAGGATATTTTGCTCATGTCCATTTTGATTCCATTTTTAGATATAATATATCCTAGGAATAGTACTTCCTCTTTATGAAACAAACATTTTTTTGATTTAACATATAAGTTATGTGCAAGTAGCCTTGACAACACAAGTCTCACATGTTTTATGTGCTAGGTAAGGACTGAGAATAGATAAGTATATCGTCCAAATATACTACAACACAAACATCAAGCAAGTCTCTGAATATCTCATTTATAAACCGTTGGAAGGCTGCGGGAGCATTACATAGCCCAAATGGCATTACAAGGTACTCAAACAGTCCGTATCTGGTTCTGAATGCCGTCTTCCATTCATCCCCTTTACGGATTTGAATTAAATTGTATGCCCCTTTTAGGTCCAATTTTGAAAAGAAAGAAGCTCCACGCACCTGTTCGATAAGTTCAGGAATAAGAGGTAAAGGATAACGATCCTTTATTGTAATGGCATTTAATTGTCTGAAATCAATGATAGGCCTAAGGCTAGAATCCTTATTGCGGACAAAGAAGAGTCCAGCAGCAGTGGAGGAAGTAGAAGGTCGGATGAATCCTTTTGCCAAGTTCTTATCCAGATACTCCTTAAGATGAGAGAGTTCATCCTGCGAGAGAGGATAAACATGTCCGAACGGCAACTTGCTATTAGGGAGTAGATCGATACAACAATCATAGTCCCTATGGGGAGGTAGCATTTGAGTGTTTTTCTCAAGGAAAACCTCCGATAAATCCTGATAACACTTGGTTATAATGTCATCCGGCACTACAGACAGGATCCTATCATATGTGGGGAGATTACACGTCGTTTCACAATAGTGAGAAGAGAAGGCTAGCGTTCTTGTTTTCCAATCGATGATTGGTTGATGTATGTGTAACCAGGGAAGTCCCAAAATGATTGGAAAATGTGGTGAAGTTAATACATCAAAGGTGGTGGTCTCCACATGAGACTCGTCAGCAGTAACAAGGAGTGCCTGTGTCTGACTGGTGATAGGACAAGAGGATAAAGGGGTACCGTTAATAAAACTAACGGAGACAGGTTTGGGTTTTGAAACAATAGGTATTTTATTAAGGGAGACAAAACAAATGTCAATGTAGTTTCCACAAGATCCTGTGTCGATCATAGCCTTGGTGGTGATCCTAGTTTGGTCCCACTGCAATGTTAAATGAACAAAAAGATAAGGATTAGAAAAGGAAGTTGTGAGTCCCCCTAGCAAGACATTTGAACACTCCCCCTCTTTTCTGCGCACAAGGGGACAGCCGCTTATCAAATGATTTGGGGATGCACAGTACATGCAAAGATGTTCGGTTTTCCTCCTGGCACGTTCAGAAAGGGTCAGAGGTGGGCGTATCATTCCTACTTCCATAGGAGTAGGGTCAGCAGGCAACACCCGAGAAGGACTGGAAAATGGTGAGCCCATCTTCTCAGCCTCTCTTTCTCGTAGTCGTCTGTCAATATTGATACTGGTCTGTATCAGTCCCTCTAGAGTGCCAGGTAAATCCGCTCGGGCGAGCTCGTCTTTAACGGCCTCAGATAGGCCGAGTCTAAACTGCGTTCGCAAAGGTGTGTCGTTCCACCCTGAATCAGGGGACCATCTTTTAAAATTTGCCACGAAATCTTCAACAGGTCTCCTTCCTTGTTTTAAGGCCCGTAATTGGGTATCAGCGGTACTCTGCTTATTGGGGTCTTCATATAAACTAGCGAGTTGTGCTAGAAATAAAGGGTAAGAATTAAGTAGTGGATCATCCTTTTCAAAGAGAGCGTCTGCCCAGGCCCGGGGTTCACCCGTTAAATAGGAGATGACGGTACAAACCTTAATTTGGTCAGTGGTGTAGGTTAGAGGTTTTAACAAAAAAAGCAATCGACATGCGTTTTTAAATTCACGAAATTTGCTCCGATCACCAGAAAACACTAGAGGAGGGTTTATCTTAGGCTCACGGGGCTGAGCAGCAGAAAGCTGTGTGAGACGGCCAACCTGCTGTCTCAAGGTCTGATTTTCGTTTTGTACCTCTGTAAGCGCAAGGATCAATGCATCTACTTGCTGTTTAAATTGTAGTACATGAGTGGGTAATTCTGCTGAATCCATATTTTTTTTAAAGGCTCGTTCAATCTGTAACGTTCATGCGTTTTTGTTAGTGGATGGATTTACAGCTGCAGAATTATTACACTCAGTAGCCTTGTAGAGATTCTGTTGAACAAACATATCCAACTCTCAGGACTTCATCACAGTGCACAGCCTGTTATGCAATATACATATACTCAATCAGATGTTTAATGGAGGGATAGAATATATGAGAATGTATAGATGAGAGACAGGCTATTGTATGGTGAGCACTAAGAGTAGTATTAGGAGAGTTGCAGGTGATGGTAAAGCAGATAGGTTCTGATGTCAAGTATAGTGCAGATGGTAAGAGGACACAGATGGAGTATACTTAGACAGAGTAACCTAGTGCAAGGATAGTTGAAGGTAGTCCCAAGAGCTAACTGTCTATGCAGATGATAGTGAATAGATAGATACAGATAGTCCTGGTAATTGCAGTAGATGACAGTAGGAGATTGGTTAGTAAGGAATCCCCTGTGGGGTACTTATCACTTAGATATGTTAGTAGTAACAGTGTCCTTAGAGAGAGGTGATCCCGTAGCGAGATACGGATCAGCAGCGAGGTTCCGGCTTCAGTTCAGCAAGGGAAATGTCAGCAGCTCCGACTTCACAGGAGAAGGTGCGCTGAACATGTGGTTTGAACGAGCAATGAGTGAGAGAAAGCCGGCGATTGAAATAGCCGCTCATATCGGCGCTCAGCAATGAGGTCATCCGGTCTTAAAGGTGTATGCGTCTCTTGGATAACAAGATGGGACGCAATTTAGTAAGAGAGAAATATGGAACAAGGGTACCAGAGGTACCAGAACATTACAGTGGCGACCTGTATAGGCTGCAAAAAGTAGCTCATATGGGTTGAACTAACAGCAAAGAACTTAGTATATGATGGCTAAAGGTACATTAGGCATTCACACAGTATACAGAATTAAGTGTCGGCCTGTATAGGCTGCAAAAATTAGCTCACATGGGTTGAACTGACAGCAAAGAACTTCGTTTTTGATGGCTACAGGTACAGTAGGCGTTCACAGGATACATAAGTAAGTGTCGGCCTGTATAGGCTCCAAATTTAGCTCACATGGTTTGAACTGACAGCAAAGAACTTTGTTTTTGATGGCTAGAGGTACAGTAGGCGTTCACAGTATACAGAAGTAAGTGGCGGCCTGTATAGGCTGCAAAAATTAGCTCACATGGGTTGAACTGACAGCAAAGAACGTAGTATATGATGGCTAGAGGTACAGTAGGCATTCACAGTACACAGAACAGTAAGTGTCGGCCTGTATAGGCTGCAAAAATTAGCTCACATGGGTTGAACTGACAGCAAAGAAAGTAGTATATGATGGCTAGATGTACAGTAGGCGTTCACAGTATACAGAAGTAAGTGGCGACCTGTATAGGCTGCAAAAATTAGCTCACATGGGTTGAAATGACAGCAAAGAACTTCGTTTTTCTTTCAAAGATTTTTATTAAGAGATATCAATACAGGTAACAAGTGCAAAACGAAACATTTCGCTTTTTGTAAAGGGGGTAACAAACTTTGTGCACCGCTTAACAAAGCATTATATGGTAAAATAACATCTTCAGTAAAACAAGGCATTACAGGTACCAAGGCTCCAAGGAAGAGGAGGAAACCGGCCTAAATAAAGAACCAAAACTTCGGGGGAGATTCGCCCAGTCCCGAGGCAACCCCAATGGGATTAGAAGCTGTTACCCAGGGAACTGGAAGAAGCCCCACAGTGCAAATTATTCAACAGGTATCCAAGGAGCCTAAGCAAAATAATACTGTGTGGTCTTATAATGAGTGGAAAGCAGCTTGAGCAATTTATAAGACTACAAAGGCAAAGGGCATAACCCAAAAGCAGATGCTTTCAATTAAATGGAGTGGAGAACATCAATATTGGGTATAATCCTAACGAGCCCTGAACTGAAAGATAACTGAACCCAAAGGAAACCCCTAAAAGCAATCTGGATGAAGATGTATAAGAACTCATGTGAGCGGTGAGGAGAACAGGAAACAAGAGGAGAGAAAAGAAGCAAAAGAGAAGCCAAAGAAGAAGAAGGAGGGAAGAAAGGAAGAACAAAGGAGGCTACGTATGCCCTGGAGGTCTCACAAAACGACAGAGAAGCAAGAGAGATGATTAAAAGATCAGGGAAGTATTCGTGTACTTCGCCCAAGGTTCCCATGTAATCTCAAACTTCTGGGAAGTATTCAAGAGACTACTAGCCAGTTTTTCTTGAGTCATGATCCAAGATATCTTTCTTTTTAGCAGAGTGAAAGAAACTGTGGAGGATTTCCATGCTTTAACGATAGTCAACCTAGCTCCCAGGAGCATAAAGTGAATCAATCGCTTTTGGGACTTACAGTGCCTTGCGAAAGTATTCGGCCCCCTTGAACTTTGCGACCTTTTGCCACATTTCAGGCTTCAATCATAAAGATATAAAACTGTAATTTTTTGTGAAGAATCAACAACAAGTGGGACACAATCATGAAGTGGAACAAAATTTATTGGATATTTCAAACTTTTTTAACAAATAAAAAACTGAAAAATTGGGCGTGCAAAATTATTTAGCCCCCTTAAGTTAATACTTTTTAGTGCCACCTTTTGCTGCGATTACAGCTGTAAGTCGCTTGGGGTATGTCTCTATCAGTTTTGCACATCGAGAGACTGAAATTTTTGCCCATTCCTCCTTGCAAAACAGCTCGAGCTCAGTGAGGTTGGATGGAGAGCGTTTGTGAACAGCAGTTTTCAGTTCTTTCCACGGATTCTCGATTGGATTTAGGTCTGGACTTTGACTTGGCCATTCTAACACCTGGATATGTTTATTTGTGAACCATTCCATTGTAGATTTTGCTTTATGTTTTGGATCATTGTCTTGTTGGAAGACAAATCTCCGTCCCAGTCTCAGGTCTTTTGCAGACTCCATCAGGTTTTCTTCCAGAATGCTCCTGTATTTGGCTCCATCCATCTTCCCATCAATTTTAACCAACTTACCTTGTCCATGCTGAAGAAAAGCAGGCCCAAACCATGATGCTGCCACCACCATGTTTGACAGTGGGGATGAGCTGTGTTGCTTTTACACCAAACATAACGTTTTGCATTGTTGCCAAAAAATTGGTTTCATCTGACCAAAGCACCTTCTTCCACATGTTTGGTGTGTCTCCCAGGTGGCTTGTGGCAAACTTTAAATGACACTTTTTATGGATATCTTTAAGAAATGGCTTTCTTCTTGCCACTCTTCCATAAAGGCCAGGTTTGTGCAGTATATGACTGATTGTTGTCCTATGGACAGAGTCTCCCACCTCAGCTGTAGATCTTTGCAGTTCATCCATAGTGATCATGGGCCTCTGCTGAATCTCTAATCAGTCTTCTCCTTGTATTAGCTGAAAGTTTACAGGGATGGCCAGGTCTTTGTAGATTTGCAGTGGTCTGATACTCCTTCCATTTCAATATTATCGCTTGCACAGTGCTCCTTGGGATGTTTAAAGCTTGGGAATTATTTTTGTATCCAAATCTGGCTTTAAACTTCTCCACAACAGTATCTCGGACTTGCCTGGTGTGTTCCTTGTTCTTCATGATGCTCTCTGCGCTTTAAACGGACCTCTGAGACTATCACAGTGCAGGTGCATTTATACGGAGACTTGATTACACACAAGTGGATTCTATTTATCATCATTGGTCATTTAGGTCATCATTGGATCATTCAGAGATCCACACTGAACTTCTGGAGAGAGTTTGCTGCACTGAAAGTAAAGGGGCTAAATAATTTTGCACGCCCAATTTTTCAGTTTTTTATTTGTTAACAAGGTTTGAAATATCAAATAAATTTTGTTCCACTTCATGATTGTGTCCCACTTTTTGTGGATTCTTTACACAAAATTACAGTTTTATATCTTTATGTTTGAAGCCTGAAATGTGGCAAAGGTCGCAAAGTTCAAGGGGGCCAAATACTTTCGCAAGGCACTGTATGTCCCGCAGGGCAGAACTCGGGCTCCCATACCCTTTTTATGACCAATACCTTGCATATAAGCCTTTAAAATGGGCATTTTTGATTTTTCAAGTTCGAGTCCTTTAGATTTTAATATGGTTTGCGGCTCGGGTCCGAACTTTTGCAATATCGGAGAGTTCTGGTGCGAACTGAACATGGGGTTCAGCCCAACTCTAATAATTATTAATGATTGATGCAGGAATCAACCCATTTTTTGCAGATTAATCCACCTAGGCCTATATCCAACCAACCCAGCCTAGTAATAGTCCTGGCTGCTGCAAAGCCTGTAGTTATTTCACTAATTTAGTCACATGTTATTATGAGCTTAATGAATTTGCCCCAATTTTTTTAAAAAATTCTGAATAATAAAGTCACTACAAACAATGTAACTGTTTATTTAAAAAAAAAAAACTAGGTCATTTAATTAACTGAAAATTGTATTTAATGGGAACCATGAGGAATACCCGGGGCCCATGCACCAGTAAGTAGAGTCCTCAGAATGAGATGTATGTTCATTTTCCACAAGTTCCGCATCAAGTATGGTAATGATTATAGCTAATAGATGTGATTTGTTTTCCAGAAAGTTGCCTCCGCATACATTTGCATCAAGTGTGATTACAGTTATTGTAGTTTATTTGCTGTAAAATAAATTGAATCTTTTCATGTGTAAAAAAATCTACTCAATTCCATAGAAATTGTCAGACTTCAATACCTCTTCCATTTTTCACAGTTATTTCACATTCTAAGTAGCTGAAAAAGAAGTACAGAATGCTTCAAAAGTGTTGCTTTATATACAAATACAGATGTGCCTGGCAAATTGCACTATTTGGCTCATATTGGGTGTTGGAGATAGAAAAGTGTTTTTCATTTTTCTTTGGTCTAACTGAAAAGCAGAAAATTGTTTTTAAATTCAAATGCCTATATATGTGAATCATAGTTAAAGGCATGAAGACATCATTAAAGTAGATTTATTCTTAAACAAAGTTTTTTTTAGAATAATAATGAGAATACTTCTCTCTCTCTCTCTCTCTCTCTCTCTCAATTTTTCTGTTCGTTTTTTAGTTCTGCTGCCCCTAATTTTGGTCAGACATGTAGAGCTGCTAAATAATTAGACTAATAAACTACTCAAGTAGAACACAAAACAGATACATATAACTAACAGGCATACCTGCTTAAAGCAAACTTGTCCTAAGGTTTTTACAAGAACAAAGTGGCCCTGCAGATGCATACCAGGCACATATGGTGCCACATATAATCTAGAATTTATATTACTGTCTGCTACCCCAATTTGCTGCAATAAACTCTGTGAAAACATAAATCATCTGGGTATGGGGCTAATTTGTGCTTACTCCCAACCATACAATGCCATAGCTCCCAACTGTCCCTTATTTCGAGGGATTGTCCCTGATTTGGAACACAGTTGCTCTGTCACTCTTTCCTCCTTATTTGTTCCTCATTTTGTCCTCATCTATATAGCTGTATATACAATGTACTTTTTATATTTCAAAAAGTGTTTCCCAGTGATAAGTCTTTCATTCAATTTCTAAATTGCTGCATTTGTAAATTCCAAAAGCCAGCATAAAGGAATAGTAGTGGTAAAAGCACTTCTGGATTTAACTAAACTTTTTTTTGTATAATCCTCCTTTAAGAGTGTGTGGCAGGGGTGTGTCTTATCGCCACGAACTTTTGCTAATAGGTGTCCCTCGTTCCCATCTTAAAAAGTAGAGAGGCATGTACTCCAGTGTCTGAGTCCTCTATTACCAGGACTAAACACTGCCACATGGGGACAGAGCATGAGTAGTCATAGTTTTTGAATTACATTTTTGGAAGCAGTAGCAATGGAATGGGACAGAGGGCAGGAGCAATAAATGTATAATGCGGCAATAGAGAGTGCCTGCCTATGTCAGCTGCATTTTAGGGTCCACCAATCCTCCCCCTAAGTGTGTGAATAATGTAAAGTAAAGAGTAAGCATGCTGCAGTTTTTTCACCTGAAACATGTCAAAATGCTACTAAACACACCAGAATTCACATTGTCCTGAATGAAAACAAGTGTCAAAATAAAAAAGCTTGGGTGATGACGCCAGGTAGTTACATCATCCTGAGCAAGCCAATCAAGATGGCTAGATGCAGAACACAAAAGAAAACCGAGTGAATTTGTCAGCACTGGTTGTGGAACAAAAAGATGTTTGTGGGCATTACATCGCTTAATGAAGGTGCTTTCACAGGTAAGTGTGTCTTTATGTGAAAGTATGCATTGCATTTTGCATTTTTTGTTCCTGTGACAATCATCATCAGGAAAAAACACAGAAGGTGAATTTTCCTAGCAGGGACACAGAGCGAATAAAAATATTTTGTAATTATACTCTAACTCCACAAAACCTTATACTATACTAAGAAAAAAACTTTCAAACAAGAAAATAAGTAATACAAATAAAATTAATGACATGTTTTAAAAATTAGGGATAGTTGAACTTTTGCACATTCGGTGTCCTGTTCAGTGGGAGCATAGCATCATATATAGCCATTGGTTCCTAGGGAAGCTGTGGGTGCTTGCACCAATAAAACTATTTCCCTACTTACGAAAAAGGTATGCAAAATCATAGAGTATTTTAAAATAGATTAAAATCCATACAAGATCTAGACATTTATACGCAATCATGCCGTTGTGCAATGTGCCAAAATAGAATCTGTTAAGTATGTGTATAATGTGTCCTTTAGTCTTTAAATCAAATAGTGTTCATGAAAGTACTCAGCAAATGTATACTGTAAGTACTCCTACCATTTCTTTCACACGATGTGACAAGAACTCCTTTGCTGACCTTTTTTTTATTTTTTCTTTTTTTATCATACAATATATATAGTATAGTCACATCAATCCCTGCCGTCAAGGAGCTTACAGTCTAAGGTTTCTAACTAGGGGCGTGTGACCATTTGTTCGGACCGCTGAACGACCACAAATGCACTGCACCGCCGCACACTGTCATGATGGCTCTATCCAATCATGGCTCATTGCTCTTAGTCCCACCCCACACTATAAATATATTTGTTTATTTCAGTATATTTTAGTGCATAGGTGCACATTTACCACATTAAATTGCAGTGCATTAGCACACGTTTAATGCAGTGTATTTCAGTGTGTTAGTGCACATTTAATAAAGTATACTTCATGGCTTGGGTGCACGTTTACTGCAGTATATTGCAGTGCATTGGTGCACAATTGATGCAGTATATTTTAGTGTGCAGTATATTTTAGTGCGTTAGTGCACATTTAACAAAGTATATTTCAGTGCTTGTGTGCACTTTTAAAGCAGTATATTGCAGTGCATTAGCTCACATTTAACGCAGTATATTTCAGTGCATAGCTGCATGTTTACTGCAGTATATTGCAGTACGTCTGTGCATGTTTAACGCAGTATATTTCAGTGTGTAGGTGCATGTTTACCACAGTATATTGCAGTGCATTAGCACGCAATTAATGCAGCATATTTCAGTGGGTTACTGCACGTTTAACAAAGTATTTTTCGGGTGCTTAGGTGCACGTTTACTGCAGTATATTGCAGCACGTTAGTGCACATTTATCGCAGTATTTTGCAGTGCATTAATGCACGTTTAATGCAGTACAATTCTGTGCATAGGTGCACATTTACCGCAGTATATTGCAGTGCATTAGTGCACATTTAAATCAGTATATTTCAGTGCGTAGGTGCACGTTTACCGCAGTATATTGCAGTGCGTTAGTTCACATTTAACACAGTCAATTTCAATGCAGTACATTTCAGTGTGTTAGTGTCTGTTTACCACAGTATAATTCAGTGCAGTATAATTTAGTGCGTTAGTGCACATTTAAATCAGTATATTTCAGTGCATAGGTGCACCTTTACCGCAGTATATCGCAGTGCCTTAGTGCATGTTTAATGCAGTATATTGCAATGTGTTAGTGCACATTTAATGCAGTAAGTTTCAATGCAGTACATTTCAGTGTGTTAGTGCATTCCAGTGCAGTATATTTCAGTCTGTTGGTGCAAATATACCGCAGTTAATTGCAGCGCACTAGTGTATGTTGAACACAGTATTTTTCAGTGCTTTGATGCACTTTTAACGCAGTATATTTCAGTGCGAGGGTGCGCATTAATGCAGTATATTTCAATGCAGTATATTGCAGTGCGTCAGTGCAGTTTTACTTCAGTAAATTGTGGTGTGTCAGAAGAGTGTGTCTGTGTAGTGAGAATTTAATTTAAAGTGCAGCAAACTTGACTTTCCATCATGTCCAAGAGGCCAACAAGGAAAGGCAAACGTTTCAATGGCACTGTGAGAGGGCCAGCAGTGTATTTGTCCACAGTCAAGGTAGACATGGTTAGTCCTCTGTTTAGTAATGGTGCTCGTGCTATCCAGCCACAGCATGCAGAGGAGGTGATGGACTGGCTTACTAAACCATCCTCATCCTCCATCACCGAAGTAAAAACTAGTGCACAGTTCACCACAGCTGCCTCCTTGTCCACAGTTACTCCTGCCAAAGCCACGGCATCAGGCATGGAGGAGTCAGCTGAGTTATTTGAACACAGCATCAGCCACTTTCTCCTTGACAATGCACAGCCATTACTTGATTAGATCTTGGTTCTGAAGTTGAGGAAGGTAGGAACAAGAACCTACAGAGAGGGAAAATAAACCAGAAATTGGCAGTCTTGTTCACACAGCCACAGCGTATTGCCAAGTTGTCTCCAGTGATGATGAGGATGGAGGTCATGATGATGATGTTACTGATGCAACTTGGGTGCCAGATAGAGAAGAGGAGGAAAGTGAGGATGAGGAACAACCCCAAAGAGGCAGCCATCCTGGAACAGTACGGAGCAGTCACCCTATTCCACCAGATTGTGGAGCTGTTATCTCCTGGCCCACTTCCCATAGCTCAGCTGTGTGGACCTTTTTATCACATGTGCAGCCGATTGCACTGTTGCAATTTGCAAACTTTGCCTCAAGCACATCAAGCATACCAAAAACACCATCCATTTGGGTACCACATGCTTGACAGAGCAATTAACCTACTAATATTCAGCTCATTGGTAAAATCACCTGAAAGCTACACAAAAGGGATGAAATTATGTTTTTCCTCACTCCTGATCTTTTCAGTCGACCCCTGCTATACCTCATGACCTCTCAGCAGCTTCCTCTGACAGGGATGGTGGAATAGGGAAGGGTGTCCCAGGTCACTGCAGCATGTCTGCCAGTAGCATACCACCAGCTGTAGATTTCTCTGCCGCCCACATGCCCAGCGTCTAAATTTAAGCTTGTCAAAGCTGCTGGCATTAAAACTTTTGCCTTTCCTGCTTGCAACTCGGAAGGATGCAGGACAGGGCTCAGTGCGGCAGCTTGTTGTGCCACAGCATCTCCATACAGCTAGTGGTGATGATGCAAGATCTGTCAGCTCCTCCCACATGCCCTCCCCTGCTAAATTGTGCTATAAAACACAAGTATCCCCTAAGTGTTTAAGGGGCTATTCAATGTGTCAGGCTAAAAGGTGCCATGCAGTGCTTCAGCTGGTCTGTCTTGGGAACAGGAGCCACACTGGAGCAGAGATTCTTGCAGCTCTGCAGGGGCAAACCCAGAGTTGGTTTACACCACACTACACCAGCTGGAGCCAGAAATGGTGGTGTGCGATAATGGCAAAAGTTGACACATGTGCTATGCCTGGCACATGTCCTCAATTTGGTGGTGCAGTGTTTCTTAAAAAGGTACCCAGGGTTGGTAGATATGTTAAAGCAGGCCAAAAGAGTCTGTAGCCATTTCAGGCAGACATACAAAGCCAATGCTCAGTTGGCTGAAATTTAGTGGGAATTCCACCTGCCTGTGTACTGCCTGATTTGTGACATGCCCACCAGGTGGAACTCGAATTGGCAATGCCGCAGTGGCTGTACATGAAGCAGAGGACCATCAACGCGTAACTGTGTGAATATGGCATAACGACAAGCTCAGGCCAGCTCGGCTTTTTTTCTCCACGCCAATGGCTGCTGATAAAGGATGCATGCACTGTACTGTCACAATTTGAGGAGGCCACAAGGATGGTGAGCCATGACAATGTATGCATCAGTGACACAATCCCTATTGTGTTCCTGCTGGAGCAGACTCTGTGGGGCAATATGAACAGGGCAAAGCAGCGGGAGGAAGAGGAGAACTTATTTTCCTCTAAAGGCCCGCTTTATGCAAACATCATTCTTGCCATGCCACAGAATACACAAGAGGAGAGGTAGGAGGAGGATTCTGGCAGTTTTGGAGGTATTAAAGTAGAGAAAAACATGCGTCAGCCATTAACAGATGGTTTTCAATCCCCAGAACCCTTTGGGAGTAGTACGTGGCTGGAAGAAGGCAGTTCCAGATACTGTAATCCTCAGTGACCCTGAGGAGTCTGCTTCTCATGCCCATGCAAACCTGCAGTGCATGGGCATCCTCATTCTTCAAAGCCTGGAAAAGCACCAGAGAATACATGGCATCAATAGGAAGGATCACTATTGGTTGGCAACCCTCCTTGACCACTGTTACAAGGTGAAAGTCTCGGAATTCATCCCGTCCCCACAGAGGCAGCAGAAGATGTAATCTCTTGATGACACCTTAAAGAAGAGAATATGTAATAACTTACCCAACTCTGGTAGGTTACAGTCTGGTGGAAAAGGAGAAGGGGGCCGCCTCAGTCATGCATTTCAAAATGTTTTCAGTCCTCGGTACCCAGGGCTGTCACCTTCCACATCCCATTGGCAGCGTCTGCATCATGTGGTAGGAGATTATCTAGGGGTGAAAACAGACATGGAGAGCTTTCCAGTTGACGATCCACTGGGTTACAAGAATAGACCATTGGCCAGAACTTGCCCAGTATACAATAGAGCTTCTGGGCTGCTCTACATCCAGTTTCCTTTCCGAATGGGCATTCAGTGCTGCCAGAGGTTTTGTGATAGATAAGAGAGTGCGTCAGTCCACAGACTCCATGGACTGACTGACATTTATCAAAATGAACCAGTCCTGGATTTGCAGCAGCTATCAAGGCCCTGATACTGATGCTGCTGATTAGGTGCTTTCTAGATTTCAAATCTCAGAAAGACTATCTAGGCTTCCTAGCTTTGTGGGTGTTGATTTAATCTGGAAGATAATTTTTAGTGTAGGTTTCAAGGTTTCATGTAACACCCAAAGACCAATTTTTTGGCACCTGTTTGACAGGTGTGTATCATTTAAATTTTTGACAGCCAATTTTTGCTTTCATCAACAGTGCCTCTATAGGAAATATATATATATATTTTTTTATTACAAGGAAATATTTTAAGTGATCCTGTGAGCTACAAGTGAAATATTAGGTATTCTGCTGCATGCACTATTCACTCCCCTTGTGGTAAGCTTAAATAGAATAATTAAATTATAAAAGTGCAGCACAAATGATTAAATAAATTTAAATATCCGTAAATGCATATAAAATATGATAATGTAAAACTTAATAATTATTTACATAAACAAATAGGTGTTAGAATGATGAATTGTCTTCTGTGAATAAAATCCATAAAATAGATAGCAAGTGATATAAAATAATAACACAAATATAATCCATGAATAAATTGAAATAAGAAGCCCCCAATCACCAGTGCACAAAATCTATAAAATTGACAATCTGTGAGCGGTAATTTACAAAGATGGTTTGTTGGACGTTTCACCTTCACTCATGTAACCCCCCACAAGGTGGGTTCTTACCTCATGGAGTGTGACCTTGCAATTTGCAATTACGCTTGGTCAATGACAGCATACAATTTTCCAGCAGGGAAAGGGTGGGTATGTAATGGTTAACGAACCTCAATCAGGTTCAAAATAGATTTCTTGCTGCTGGATCTGATTAAATAGGTAATTAGAGTGCATGCACGTGGATATCATAGGCTGACACACATGTTCAGGTAAATGATACTTCCTGTTTATTTCTAATGGACAGTCTATTATATAGTTAGTAGGCGGTGTCATATGTTAGTACGTCATAAGCATAATATTAGCATAATACTGATTATTTGCAGCTTTCTGATTAGTCAGGTCCGTTATAAGGTGGTCCCCTTCGAGTTCATGAATGTTATCTTCTTTTGAAGGCACTGTGCCAAGGCTCCATCTTTCTTCTCACATTCCATCTCGGTGGGTGGGGGGAGTAGGTATCTAGTAACGGCCATTTTGAGTAAGGAAGATATGTACATGTATAGAGAAACAGACATAGAAAAATAGACATTTTGCTTAATTCACAAATGTTCATCACATTCCTTCACAGTCCCCCCTAAAATGGCTATATTTCTTCTGTCCCTCATACTAAAGTGCCTATTCACCTGGCCCAAACTCCTCCGGAACTTTTTTAGGGCTGTACATAGAGAAGGGCAGTAACTAGTTCACTACCCCCCTCGATACAGCCTGGAGAGGGCAGTCAGGTGCTATCTATCCCTACAACCCTATAGAACTGTGAAATTATGAACAGGGAGTGACTGTAGAGGGGCGAAGGGTTTGTCCTCTTCCATCATAAGGCAGTCTTCTTCTTCTTCTTGGTGGAGAAATGTAGGTGTGCTATTGTCTACAGCTTTGCTCATTAGCTCCTTTACAAATGGTAGAATACAGCATACAATCAGGGCTAAAAGAACTAGGATTATCAGTACTGTTACTCCTATCTGGGCGAGTACCTTCTGCCACCTACTCATCCAGCTAAAATATTGATCCCAAGGGTCTGTAATACCGGAGTTCTTCTTCAACTCAAACGACAGATCTTCCAATTTCTTGATAGCTAGAGTAACCTTACCATTTGGACCAGTGTTGTCAGGAAGGTTATTATGGGGAGCAAAGACTCAAAACCAGCTTTTACCTGATCCCTAGCTTGGAATTCATCTGGGACCCCCCTTGGGACCCCTATGGCATCTATGTACACATGAGGATCAAAGCTTCCAGCGGGAGCTGCTCGCTTCCTCCTGTGGTTGGGTGCTGAGTCAGTGTATTTATCAGGGGTATTATACTACAAAGATCAAAAAATAAAAAATAAATAAATAAACGTAACCACTTATGTGCTGGATGAATTGTACCAAAATGTAGCGACACCATTTTTCTTAGTGATGGCCGCCTGTTGAGTACCTGTTTTGGTGATAATCACCTGCTGAGCTTTTATCAAACTTATAAGAAAAAAAGGATATACAGCGCAATCATTGTGCTGCCAGCAGGATCTTGTCTTCAGGAGATTGGGCTTTCTTGCAGTGAAAGGTGTGTATCCAGGTGCTTCGTATCGGGGATCAAGTGAATTTTTCCTTGTGAATTTCTTCACTAACACCCAATCTCCTGGCTGAAGACTGTGGGTTCCCGAGTCTGTTTCTGGATCTGGAATGGAGGAAAATACTCGAGAATGGATATTAGTTAAGGCTTTAGACAAATATGTAACATAACAAGTTAACATATCAGATTGTAACTACGACTGCTGTGGGGAGTAACAGCCAAGTCTGGGGCCTGAACCAAACAAAATTTCATATGGAGACAGGGCATGTTTCCCCCCTCCCCCCCCGGGGGGGGGGGGGTGTCTGACACTGAACAGGGCAATAGGCAAACTGTCTGGTCAACTCATGTTAGTCTCTTGGGCCATCTTTAACATCCTGTTCTTTAGAATCCCATTCATCCTTTCTACCTTCCCACTACTTTGAGGGTGATATGGGGATTGTAAAACCAACTGAACTCCCAGTGCTGCCCAAATCTCTTTTGTTAGGGTGGCTGTAAAAGCTGGGCCCTGATCGCTCTCTATCACCTCTGGGACCCCAAATCTACGTACTATCTCACTAAGTAGTTTTTTCTTTTTAGCCGTGGTTTTAGTTGTCATGTTTGTGACTGCGTAAGGGTTTTTTCAAATGTTTCTGCGGTGTCTTTTCTGTCCTCCTTGTCTTTCGTATTCTGCTCCTTTGTCGATCCATTCCAGCTTTTCACCTGTGTAGGCTGCCTTTGCATAGAGGCTAGGTATAGTCTGTCAGATGGCACATGCACTGCCAAAGGCATCTGCACTGGGGATTCCCTCTGCTCTTCAGCCGCTTCGGCCGTTTTTCGTTGGTTTGGCCGCTTTATCCGCCAAGTGGTTTCCCCTGGCTTCTTGAGAATTCAGCTTGCCATGTGTTTTAACCTTCAAGACAGCCACTTGTTCCAGTAGGAGTAGTGCATCCATTAAATCCTTGATGGCAGGACCATGTTTCACCGATGTTCCGGCCGCTGTCAGGAACCCTCTAGCTCTCCGGGATGATACCAAAATCATGAGCTACTCCAAGGGTGTATCTTGAGTCTGTGAAAATGTTGGCTCTTCTTCCTTCTGCTATTTTGCACGCTGCAGTGAGGGCTTGAAGCTCTGCTTCTTGGGCAGATACATTTGGTGGTAATGCTCCTGCTTGTAGGATTTCAAATTCAGAGGTCACAGCATAACCTGTGTGGTACTTGCCTCCTTCATCTGCATATCTAGAGCCATCCACAAAAAGTGTGTAGTCAGGGTTTTCCAGAGGAATTTCACTCACTGTAGGGAGATATGAGGTTTCCAAGTGCATCATTTCAAGGCAGTCATGTGGACTGTCATAGGGGTCTCCTTCACCTTCTCCTTCTCCCCCCTCGAAAAACGGCAGAAGGGTGGCCGGGTTGAGAGAGACACCTTCGGAGGGTCATGTTGTCAGGAAGTAGGAGGGAGATTTGCAGCCATAGATGTCTGGCCGTGAACAGGTGTCGAAGTTGCACCTGATTTAAGATGGCAGCAATGTCATGCAGTGCCAGAAGAAGCAGGGGATGTGCTAAGACAAGATCTGAAGTTTTGTCTAGGAGTGCTTGGGCAGCAAAGACAGCCCTTAGACAGGAAGGACCACCTCTAGCCACGGGGTCTAGGTGGCAAGAGTAGTAACCAATGGGTCTAGTCCGTCCTCCATGTTCCGGAGCCAGGACCCCTGTGGCTTGGCCATTCTCCTCCGACACAAACAGTTTGAAGAGTTTCACATAATCTGGAAGGCCCAAAGCAGGAGCTGTGGATATTGCTTGCTTCAGCAGAATAAAATTGTCCAGGGCCTTGTTTGACAGAGTAAATGACACGGACTTGAGAGCATCATAGAGTGGTTGCATGAGGAGGGAAGCATCAGGGATCTATGCCCTGCAGTAAGATATGAGTCCAAGTTTAGCTGCTTTCGGTTGAAGAATATTCTGGATTGCGGCTACTCGGTCTGATGTGATATGTCTTGTGCCTTTTAGGAATGCAGTGGCCTAAAAAGGTGACAGTCTTGGAACACCACCGTATTTTCTCTATGGAGGCCTTACAGCCTTGTTCTGCAAGGTAGCATAGTAGACTCTCTGATTTTTTCTTCAGCAGCGGGGTAGTCATCTGCAAAGAGGAAAGAGGCACTGTAGGGTGTACCTGGTGCCAGGTATCAAGGACGGGGGTTATGGCTTTGGCAAATTGGCTTGGAAATTGTGGACCATTCTGTATTTCACCTTTTGGGATCCGTTTCTTCACTGGGAACAAAGGTGTGTTTCATTCAGAAGTACAGGGTATCAAAGCACCATTAGACACAAGGATCTCAACCTGTTTTGAGATAGCTTCGGATTGAGCTAACTTCAACGGGTCCAGTCTCTCTGGAGGCGTGGTTTTCTAGGTAGGAGTGCCCCAGGTTTTAGTTGCACCATGACTGGCGGTACTTTTAAGTGATCAATGTCTTCCGGTTCTGTGGACCATAGGCCTGCAGGGATCCTGTCAAGTACTTCCTGTGGGATTGAACTTGGTGTTGTCGCTTCATGGAGTGTCAACATGAGCGGTACAGAACACAAGGCAGATGAGTCTTCTAAGGATAGGTGAGTAAGTAGCTTCACTCCTTCTGGTGTGAAAAGGATGGAGGCCTGTAGTCTGGACAGTACATCAGCTCCGAGCAGATTCAAGGGGCATGTAGAAGACACCACAAATCTGGCAAGCAAATCAGGAAATGTCCCCACTCGGAGTGGCTCAGTAAGAGGACTAGGTCAATTTCTTGTAGCTGTACTATCCTGTAGTATAGGGGCATTGGCTGTGTTTCTGGGTCAGGCAGACTTGTCATTAAGGTCGCTGTTTATGATGGGGTTAAATCTTTGGGTGCGCTTGTCACCTGCAGTTGGTTATCCCAGTCGGATGTGTCTTCATCACTAGTATATTGGACCTGTAATCCAGGGAGGATGGGAGTGTTAGAACAGGGAGAATTGGATATAGGCCTTTGTTAGGCCTTCCGGGTATACCAAGATGGCCGTCTGCAGGAACTGTACTGGGCGGGGCAGGAAGTGAAGACATGACTGCACCAAGATGGCCGTTTGCAGGAACTGTACTGGGCGGGGCAGGAAGTGAAGACTTGACTGCACCAAGATGGCCGTTTGCAGGAACTGTACTTGTGGGTTGCGTAGGAGTAGGAGTGGTGTGAGGATAATGGGCGGAGAGTAAGGACCCTCCCCGTTATCTCTCCAGACGCCATGATAGGGCGGAGGCTTATTGGCTTTACGATCGACTTGATAATACTCATACATGATGCAATTTACAACCTTGATCGTCATCTTTCTTAGCTTCTACGATCCATCATTCGTTATGCAATTTCTTAGCTGTTCTCACACAACATTCCTTTCTGTTCTGCTATCAGCGTATGCTGCTACTCCTACGGTTGCTCTGCAGCCTGTCAGCACTTTTGTTTGTTTGAACTCACAAACTTTCCCTTCTCCGGGTTGCTAATATGCTGACCCATATTCCTCTCCCCCCTTCGGGCCATCCAGCTCAAATGCAAGGTCCCTTACTCTTTTCTGTTCTCCTGCCACTGTCTCAGCTGATGGCCAGAGGGGTCAGTACTGGTAACCAATCGCTCAACTTGATTTAATAGTTTTGGCTGCGTGCCAATTTTCAAAACTCAGACCAGGGGTGACCAGAGCTGACCAGAGGTTCCCCTTCTGGAATAGAGGATGCCCCCTAAATATCTCTTAAATATTATAAGCAGATAAAGAGTTAATCTAATTTGAAACTTTTGGCTCAGTGCCAATAGGGTTCAATGGTCACACTAATTGCGGTAACCCTTTCTGTCCAAAAATAAATTCTATAACCATTACAGGAACAAAGATATTTACAGTTGAACCCCCCTTTGGCAAGTAGCCAATTTTCAAAATGTTGCACCAGAGCTCTCTTTATCATAGGGACTCATTGTTCTCATTATTTCTAATTCTATAAAAAAAAAGTAATAATTGCATATATATGGTAATGCTGAGACCGATTGTCCTCCAAGCTTCGCGCAAGGAGTGACCCCCTCCTGCTTTCTCACGAGAAAAAAAAGTATGCCAGCTGCGTGCGGGGGGGGGGGGGGAGTTACCAGATAACAGCACAGTGCAAGTCTCAGAGAGAAGAAAAAAAAAAAAACTTTCAGGGACGCACAGAAGGAGGGGGTTGAACTGAAAGAAAAAAAAACTCAAAACGTAACCCCTTCCTCTCTCTGTCTCTCTCTCTGTTGCCCGTAGCAACCTCAAACCTGACTGGATTTATCTGTGCTATAATGTACGTTTCATGTCACAACACACACAGAACAAAACATAACTCCTGTCATCTCTCTCTTGTCATGTGACCTCAACAGGTGAGCTTAACCCTCAGGGGTACAACCCTCCAAGTAACCGTCCCGAAGGACGTTGCAAATATCCGCCCTCTCAGGACACACAAATGCAACCTTACAGTCTGTAGAGACACACTTCAAACAAAACGACAGACACTGAGACATTACTCCTGCCTCCCTTGTTGTCGGGTATCCACTTGCAGCTGAGCTTACCCCTCAAGAGGTCACCTTAACCAGTCAACCCCCTGAGTAACCCGTCCCAAGGACGTACATCCACCCTAGTGTCGGGCAACCTCCTTTTGAGTCCCAATCACTCAGGATGGATTGTCTTTCAGTCTGCAGAGTCCCAATCAGCCAGGGTGGCAGACACTGAACAAACAATATACAGCCAGCAGAAATCTTACGGCAGGTTAATAAAAACAGCCCCAGGTGAGGATTACAGACCTTTGAAACGTCTTTCGAAAAGCACCTGAGATCTGCAATTAAGACAAGACAGAAACAAGTCGTACAGTGGTAAGGTAAAAGTACCTACCGTACTCTCAGGGGTGCGCAAGTCCCTCTTGGGTCTGTCTCATCCAGTTGCCAAACCTCCTTCGTGGCTTTTCGTCAGACGAACCCCTGAGGGCCCCACGTTGGGCGCCATTTGTAATGGTTAACGAACCTCAATCAGGTTCAAAATAGATTTCTTGCTGCTGGATCTGATTAAATAGGTAATTAGAGTGCATGCACGTGGATATCATAGACCGACACACATGTTCAGGTAAATGATACATCCTGTTTATTTCTAATGGACAGTCTATTATATAGTTAGTAGGCGGTGTCATATGTTAGTACGTCATAAGCATAATATTAGCATAATACTGATTATTTGCAGCTTTCTGATTAGTCAGGTCCATTATAAGGTGGTCCCCTTCGAGTTCATGAATGTTTTGAAGGCACTGTGCCAAGGCTCCATCTTTCTTCTCACATTCCATCTCGGTGGGTGGGGGAAGTAGGTATCTAGTAACAGCCATTTTGAGTAAGGAGGATATGTACATGTATAGAGAAACAGACATAGAAAAATAGACATTTTGCTTAATTCACAAGTGTTCATCACATTCCTTCACAGGTACACTCCTCCAATGCTCTGACTCCCAATCTGGCTTTAATGAGTTCAACAGCTCTCATGCACGTGGAAAAGAAAACATAGACCCATGGTGCAAGTAACATTGATAAAAAACATATGTTTATTAGAAAATAGGTAGAACACTCACATTTGCCAGGTGCTGAAGTGCACCAGACTATCAAAGCCAAATATATGTAAAGCGCTGGGTAAATCGACAGCGCTATATAAGTACCTGAAATAATAATAATAATAATAATAATAATAATAATAATAATAATAATAATAATAATAATAATAATAATAAATGACAGGCACACTGACAGAAAAGCTCAATGGGATTCTTACTGTTAAGCCCAGCTATCAGCGTTCCTCTCACTGCTACACGATCTGCTCGCTGACACAGCCTTGGCCCCTCCCCAAATTTTTGACGGCAAGGCCAGTTCTTGCTTTCATCAAGGGTACATCTATATGGGTATGGTGTTAAGGCACAACTGATACACAAAGACCAATTTTTCTCCCCCTGTTTGACAGGTGCATACCATTGCAATTTTTGACAGCAAGACCAATTCTTGCTTTCATCAAGAGTACCTCTATATGGTTACGGTGTGAAGGCACCACTGACACCCAAAGACCATTTTTTTCTGCACCTGTTTGACAGGTGTATATCCTTGCAATTTTTGACATTTGACGGGTCAATTGGCCCATCTCTATTCCTCACTCACATTCATACATACAAATACTAGAACCAATTTAGACAGAAGCCAATTAACCCACCATCTTTGGAGTGTGGGAGAAAACTGGAGATCCCGGAGGAAACCCACATAGGCACAGTTAGAACATGCAAATTCCAGGTAGGTAGTGCCCTTGATGGGATTCAAACCAACTACCCTAGTGCTTTCAGGTAGAAGTGCTAAGCACTTAGGCACTGTCTTTTGTACAGAATGGGTCAAACTGTGCTCAAATGTTGCATCATTGACTTTTTTGTGCATCCTATCAACTGCGAGGGTCCAAATCCAGGGTTTTAAATCTAGGCAAAGAAATAATTTCTGGAGTCTAAAATTGTTTTTTTTTTTTTACTTTTAAAAACAATTATTTAAGAATATGTTTAGTACAGTATATGTACAGCAGCAAACCTTAGCTAAAGCTTGGAGACAGCTATCTATATCCTTTGCTGAGATCAGACAACATCTTCTGGGGGATGCTACAGTGCCTTAGAGTTTGGGGCCCATGGTTAGACCATGTCAATAACAAACATTGATCGCACCCTCCTCTCCTTGTAATCACTATCAATAAATGGACAGCTTGCTCTGCAGAGGGACCACACAGGATATACCTCCTCCTCTATCATCCACCTTGCTTCTCCTTTTCTTTAACCTCCCCTCATCTTTCTTTCTATTTGGTTTCCTTTTTGTTGCATGCATTATTTTGATCACTTGTCATTGCTTGTTAAGTGTCTTCCCAACCCGTCCTTCTGTCTTAGATTGTCATACCTTGACTGACAGATGGAGGACTCCTCATGGGCCTACCTATCTCATACCATTATATTCATGTACATTCTACATCAAGACAAGGATTATATACCCTTTTATAAACTTTCTTTACTAACCTTTTACTTATATACTCTTTCTATTGTCTCTTTTTAATATAGAGCCTTGCTTCTTTACTATAACCTGGTCTACTGTTTTAAAAATAAATTATATTTAATGTTATTTCCTTGTTTTTTGGAAAACTCAATAAAATTCTTTGTAATACTAAAGTATATGTGCACAACAAATAATGTTTCTCATGTGTTCCATTTTAGTCTGTTATATATTAATTTGTTGTATCTGTTTGATAGAAACCTTGCAAAATGATACTTTCTCATGTCCCTTTCTTTGCTGACTGTTAGCAGTTTCATTGTTCTCAGCTATTTCAGTGGGCTACAAAACCACATCCCTCTATGGTATGGAGGAAAAATAAGGGGCCAGGTTAAGAAGTCCAGGCTTATTTCTGTTGTCCTGATACAGAAGAGTGCTAAATGAATGTATGCTAAATCTATTAACATTTTGAGGAGGCTGTTATTTTTGGAATTTAAGGGTATTTTCTTTGCTGTCTTGATATACCTTGCCAATAGATCTTTCATTGTGGTCATAGAAGGGTTCTTCTGTAATTTTAAACATGCAGCCTGCAGTCTGAAAAGCTGTAATGTTTACCAGTGTTGTGCCCACATACTGTCCAAGTTTATCTTTTTATAGATGAAATACTTTTTTATAGATGGAATTTTCAAGGAATAGATTTCTTCTTTAATTGTCATATTTCTGTTGTTTCCTGAATGGTATTCCCATTTATTCTCCATGTCTCCGTAGTGTTGACTCCCTGTCAGCACAATATTTTTTCAGTGTAGACAATACTTTTAATATATTGTATTGTCTGTTTTTGGCTCTCTTTAAATTCCCTCTCAAGGTTGTTTGGAACTCCACAAGACTCCTCTGTGGTGTTGATCCACCATATCAGCACATCACTTTTACAGGAATATACAATATTCAATAGGAGACCATAGGGCCCCCCAGGTTTAAAGATAGCTGCAGCACTTTATGATGCAACATTAATGCATTAATGCATTAGGCCTGCGTGGAGGGGCACCAAGCTGATCAACATGTAGACAGGCAGAAGACTTAAAGTGATTGTCTGTTTTTTTTTTCCTATAAAAATTACAAACATGTTATACTTACCTACTCTGTTGTTGCAGTGGAGAGCAGCCGGAATCCTCCTCTTCTTGTGTCCCTCTTCTTTAAACCTTGCCCTTTCCTCCTGTTTAGTGCCCCCACAGCAAGCAGCTTTCTATTGGGGCAACTGAGCCGAGTCACAGCTTTCTGTGTCCATTCAGACACAGAGCCAGACCTGGTCCAGCCCTCTCTCTCCCCTGATTGGCTAGCTGACTTTGATTGACAGCAGCAGCAGCCAATGGCTGCTGCTGCATCTCAGCCAATCAGGAGGAAGAATCTCAGACAGCTGAGACACTCTTGGACATCGCTAGATAGAGAGGAACCTCAGGTAAGTATTAGGGGGGCTGAGGGGGGGGGCTTCTGCACATAGAAGGCTTTTTATCTTATTGTATAGAATGTATTAGGGTAAAAAACCTGCCTTTACAACTCTTTTATAGCTGGCGACCCAATGAAGAAACCAGGAGCCTCTCAAGGGCAGTGTCACCTTGACAGCATCATGGGCCCCAAGGCAAAGTATTGCATGGACACCCTTATCAGGAAGATGGTGATCTGCGGTGCACATTGAACGTTGCAGCACTAAGTGGTTGTGTATAAATTATGCCACATATTGGGCATGGCATTTTAGTGTGATTTTTTTTTTTTTTTTTTTACAATTTTGATTTTTAATTTTAATTTAATGATGTTTTACTTTTTTTTTCACAACACTGGTGTGGGGAGGGAGCTTTGGTGAAATATTAAGGGTCTAAACACACCCCTGAAGTCTCACATTTGAGACAGAGAAAGGGACTAAGGACACATTACCTAGTCCTTTTCTTTGTAGCCTTAGGTCCAGGCAGTGAGAGAAATGTGGATCAGTGGAGCGTGTGGGGGAAACAACTGAAACAAATTTTTTGTGGTTCTCACTGCAGCAGCTGGAGAAGGAGATGTCGGCTTTCAGCTGCTGCAGTAAAAACCACAAAAGATCGGTTTCAAATAATTCCCCCACCCACTGCACTGATCACCGGCTATATCATCCCACAAAATTCCCCCTGTTGGAGGTGGGGGAAATTGCAGGGGACCCCAATGCGCTTGGGGCCCCTGGACTGTGCCCAGAAGTGCAAATGCAAAAACACGGCCCTGCTTATGCATAGTAGCCAACATTTAAAAAAAAAAAGTTCAGGGACACCTTTTTTTCTGCTGTGCATTCAGCAAGCCATTCTAGCCAGGCAATGTGCTTTAACTAGGGTCAGGCATTAATTCAGTGTGATCATGGTTCTACAAAAGGCAAAGGGTTAACCTAATGGCATACTTTAAGGAACCATATAAGAGAGCTGTAGTTGTTATGGCCAAAGGACAACAAAAGAAAACAAAAAAAACTACAGCTCTCTTATATGGTTCCTTTAGGCCCCTTTCACACGGCTCAGTTCTGTCGACGGAGTCGTTCTGCTCAGCAGGGGATCGACCCACCGATCCCCACTGAGCAGGCGGATGACAGCTCCGTCTCCGCTCTGTGTGCGGAGATGGAGGTGTCAGATCCCCGCTGTCCCATATGGGGGAATCGGATGAGAACGGACCGCCTGTCTGATCCGTCAGACAGATGGAAAATATGGTTTCCATCCGTCCGGATTTGATGGACAGGATCAGATCGGATGTCAGCGGACATGTCTACGCTGACATCCACTGCCCCATAGAGACGCATGGGGAATCCGTTCAGATTCGCCTGAAAAACTGACAGGTGGATCTGAACGATCCGTATGTGTGAAAGGGGCCTAAAGTATGCCATTAGGTTAAAACAACAAAAACAACTAAAACACTGGTAGTAACAGGAAACACATACTATACATTGAACCCCAAGGTTTTAAAGGGGGAGACATTACCTACATGTACAATCATTCTGCACACTAAAGAAATGGGGAAATAATTACATGCAATAAAATGTACTGAAGCTGTGCCATGCAGTTTGTACAGGAGAGGAGTGTGGAGGGTATGACAGTGAGCAGTACGTACAGGAATGGGGTTTGGAGGGTATGACAGTAGGCAATATTCACGGGAGAGGAGTGTGGAGGGTATGACAGTGGGCAGTATGCACAGGAGAGGAGTGTGGAGGGTATGACAATGGGCAATATGTAAAGGAGAGGAGTGTGGAGGGTATGATGGTGGGTAGTATGTATAGGAGATGAGTGTGGAAGGTATGCAGGTGGGGTTTGTGTACAGGAGAGGAGTGTGGAGGGTATAATGGTGGGAAGTATGTACAGGAGAGGAGTGTAGAGGGTGTGCTGGTGGGTATTGTGTGCAGGAGAGGAGTGTGGAGGGTATGATGGTGGGCAGTATGTACAGGAGGGGAGTGATGGTGGAGAAATATGATGGTATGATGGTGGGCAGTTTGTACAGGAGAGGAGTGTGGAGGGTATTGTGTGCAGGAGAGGAAGGAATGACAGCAGGCCGAAGTGCTGAAAATATGATGGCAAATAGTATGTGCAGGAGAGAAGTGCAGATAGCATGAAGGCAGTTGTGAGGATGTCTTTTAGTTGGGGAGATATTTATTTAAAAGGCACTGATAATCGGAGGGGGGGGGGGGGGGGCATCAATCTAAATCAGAGATCACAAAGTGAGTGCAGGACACTACGGGGGAAGGGGGAGAGAGAAACCAGGATCAAAGCTTCTAACTACATACACCACAAACCAGTGTATGTAGTTAGACCTTAGAAGCAATGAATGCTGCTGTCCCCACAGTGGCAAGTAAGCTGGTGGAGCCCCTCACTGACTCTGGGCCCTCGGACAGTGCCCGACTGCCCGAATGGTCAGTGCGCCCCTGGCGGAATTCCACTCTCTGTGGATGTTTCTAAAGTTCATTTAGAGATCTTTCCTTATTTTTACAACTTCTTCCAAATGACTTCTTGGATTTTTTTGTGCCTTATTAGAACATCTTTCTCTCCAAGACTCCATGAAAGTCCACAATGCTTTCCTGTGGTATTGGCATGTCCTGTCAATATATGTTTGTTCTTGATAATATATTTTGTTTTTTCGCTTTTAGCCTACGTGAGCCCTCTGCGGTGCTCTGTCTGCATATTTTCACTCAATGAGGTCTCTGCCTGAGATGATCTAATGTTACAGCTGATTTCACTCAGGCCTGAACCCACAGGAACTGTCACATGACAACAGGCCACTGTCTCAATTCAATGACCGACATCCGTGCATAAAAAAGGGTAACATCACTGACCTAAAATGGGCAATGGCCATGTGGCTATATTGGGTCAATTATGTCATCAGCATCCCTGCCCCTTTGTTACAAGTGGCTATGAGATTATGACTTCTAAAGACACAGTTGATTGGAATGGTGGCTCGCTGCTGTTATGTAACAGTTTCCCATGGTTGAACTAAGCTTGTAGCTCTGACTGTGTCTTCACTGAGTTTGTGTGCTCTTTAAACTGTTATGAATGTTTTGACTCTATGTGTATGGTTTATGCTCTAGCTGTGTGTGTGGTGCCTGTGAGTGCTTTGTTTGTGTGTTTTCATTGTCCAAACCATGAAAGGTGGGGTTGATTTACTAAATGCAACCATGCTGTACACTTTGCAAGGGAATTTTCGCTTAACTCAGTGACTATGGTAAAAATTCTTCTTGAAAAGTACCTCCAATCACAAACAAGGAAATTAAAAAGAAAACAGTATTTTTGCTTACACATGATTGTATGATGAAAGCAGCAGAGCTTCACGTCATTCACCAAGCTAATGCCTCGTACACACGCAACGATTATCGGCAGACCGATCGGCCGACTTTTGTCCAGAGTTGTGTTTTGTTGGTTGGAATGTGCCTAGACTGCACACGAATTTTCTCGGCCAACAAAAATCAACTTCAGAAGTGATGTCATGTGCTGGTTTACTTTCCGTGTGTTTTTTCTTCTCTGAGAATGCCCAGTCTTGCTCATCAGATTTTTGTCTGTCGAAATCTGTACTGACTGACGGAAAATCGGCCGTTGTGTTGACGGCCAACAAAAATGTTATAGCCTGCACACCAGATTTTATTCGGCCGAAAAGTCGGAGTCGGTTGTCGAAAGCATCATATTAACAAGCCGAAAATCGGCCAATCGGACGTTGGCCGAAAATTCCCGGCCAATAATCGATGCGTGTGTACGAGGCATTAGGGAAACTTCTGTTGCAAAATGAAAATTCTCTTGCAAAGTAAACAGCTTTTAAGCCTTTGATAAATCAACCCCAGCCTGCTTTGGGCTTGCAATCACTCCAGATTTTGCATTACAAAAATGGGAAAAAAAAATTATCCACGCAGGAATATAATACAGTATTGCAAAATACTGTAGAGCACGGGGTATGGGGAGCACCACAAAGAAAAGGAGAATAGGTGGTGCATTAGCTCTGAGAATTTAAAGCTGAATGTGTGCATGTGCAAACACTACTAACAGGAAACAGGAGGATCCAATTTGCAAAGAAGAGCAGGGAGGAAGTAATGCAAAACTTTTGAGAAGAGCAGGGGAGGAAATGATGCCCGCTTACTGAAGGTGTAATGCTGATGAACACCAGGTGCATCCGATAGGAAATAGAATATGCTCGTCTCTTTTTTTACCATACAGAATTATAATAAGTGAATATTTCATAACTAATTATTTATGAATTTACTATTTCATAACTTTATATTTATCTGTTTAACAAAATATGTAATCACTTTCGATTTCTTCCAGAACAAATTAAAATCAGGAAAACTTCTACAATTCTCTGAATTATCTATATCTTTCATCTTTACAAGAACTCCACAATACATTTATCATGCTTATTTTTACACAGACTATTCATGTCAGGAAATTATATGTTGCTTCCAATTACCCGTTCTTTTAATTAAATTGAATATTTTTACAACTGCTTCTCAAGGAGAAAAGGAAATTCTGGTTGGCGGCAAAAATACTCATAAGTCTCTGTTTTAATATGATATTTGATTTACTTTGCTGTGCTATAAATTTTAAATTTGTTGTAACAGATGTTTTTTTTTGACTCATCAAGTATGTGCATTAAACCTAATGTACAGCATTTCCTTAATTTAAAATCACTTGGTAGTTATACATTACTTTCTCTGAAGAATTTTAAATAATTTCTTAATATTGAATTGCCACAGATAAGAGTACACCAGGAAGAGGTGAGCACAGGAAGGTAGTTGTAGCAGAGGGTGTGAGGAGGCACAAGCCACAGAGGAGAAAACAAGTAGTATCAGTTCCCTGAGGGTCTCTAAATGGGGACACTGGAGCTTAGGTCCATGGAATGGCAGAAGACAGTGGAGGCACTGCAGCAGAAGCTGATGTGATTCAGAGAGGCACAGGGTGACAATGGATAAAAGGGAGGTAGGATTCTCCAAGGACTTGGTAGGAACAAGACTCCAAGTGCCTTAATGTTCAGGGAAAGTTAAAGCCCTAAGGAAATGTTGAAGAGCAGAATCTAAGGAGTCATATTGTTTTCATAGCACCCCTTAAAGTGTGATGGACTTTATAGCAGGAAGGCTCCCAGTTTGCAGTCCTCTGACTCTCCTGAACAGGCAACTACAGATCTAGAAGCACAGGTACATTGGAGAGAATCTTTGGGACTACTGGAGAGCTGTGATCACAGGAAGATGATGTATCATATTCTTTAATTGTGAAAATGAAGGTGCGCAAAACAGTGTGGAAAGATGGAAGCAGGACTAGGAAAGTGATAACATATAAAGCAAAGGGAATAATGCGTTTCTAAAATAACAATGGTGAATCAATATAAATCAATATAATATATGCAAGTATTGAAACCAACAAATGTAAGAGTCTCTTTGAATAATGTCTGTCTGCATCAACTTAAAAAAAAACAATAAAGTGAATAAGTCCGTGCCAAGGTGACGTGACAAAATTGCAGACAAAGGTGCTTGACGAAATCAGATATACTCTGTGATAGGGTGGCCTCTTACCGCAAAAAACACTCCAATAGTGACAATCAAATATTATGAAGTGACAGTTGGTGAGATGATGACACCCGGTGGTAAAATTGAATTCTTACCAGGCGTAAGGGAGATAAGAGCTTGGGACTGTTGGACTAGAAGATCCACTTTAAGGATGATAAAGAGTAAGAAAACTCTCACAGGGAAATCTTGGATCTTGTCCACTTCACAACTTTAAAAAAAACGGTGACTCCAGGCACAGATGCCAAAAGGATATGGCCCATAAGAAAAGAAACAAGCTAATAGTGCATTACCCTCAAAAAACAAATTTATTATAAAGGCAAACACTTACATCAACATTGGAGTATACAGATGGAAAAATTGCTCTTTAAAATGCACGGCCGCCTGCAGAACGGTCCGTGTCAGTATCAGCGCAGGCTAGGCTCCCTCCGAGGCGTTTCCATTTAGGAGTCGTCTGATGGGAATGGAGCTCCCATATTTTGTTTTATGGGGAGGGGGCGGACTTAGGGCTCTCCTTCACACCAGGCTAAACCTGAACCTCCATGTTACCTTTTTCAGGTTCCCGGTCGCCAAATTAGTCTCGGCCACAACCAGAACCTTTATTCCATCAGGGCATGAGTCAGGTGGGTAGTACACGGTATTCTCTCCCACATCCCCCTGCCAGCACCCTTTATCTCGATACCTCACATACACGAATTGGGCTGCTGCTCTGGCACTTAGCTACTGTCACATTTTCTTTCTTACCTATTTTCTGAAAGATATCACCTTCAAACTACGCAGACATGGTTGCTAAAAAGTTGCTTACTGACAGTGCAGGTATAAGCAGGCCAGCCATATGTCACCTACTACAGTACTCAATATTCTTACTTAGGCCACAACCAGACTGCAGCTTCCCACACCTGTACGCCCTTGGGCTCTGGTTCATAGATCCGTGCATGTTCTGACCAGGCACCCGAGCTATTGATTATTTGGCCAGTTACCTCCTGGCCAACCTCAGTTGCCCCGCACTCTTTGAGTTTTCAAAATTTCCACTCTTCAGCGTTAGCCGGAACGCATTGTGTTCTTCACGCCTGCCATTCCTTTTTCTATTCTTCCTCCCTCTTGCTTCTTTTTTTTTTTTAATTATATTTTTATTTAAAGTAAAAAGAACACATTGCAGGAAATAAACAATGTAGAAAATAAGCAATGAAGGGAAATGGTGCCCCCAAAGGGAAAAGAGAAGTATTACATAAAATAGCTTCAAAGAACAGAATCCAATGGAGCACAGAAACTTCAATATATCTCATGAACGGTAACACAACAACTTAAAAAAGCATGTAACTAGGAGAGCAAAGATATCAGATAGACTCCGAAACATGTGAGTCCCAATCACCCCAGACAGCATTAAATTTATCAAGTTCGTCATGTACAGTTGCCGTCAGGGACTGCATCTCCCGAGTCTCCGAAACCAGGCGTAGTAAAAGAGGTTTATCAGGAGGTGAATGCTGTAGACAACAAAGCGGGATAGCCCTCTTAGCTGCCAAAAGGAAAAATGAAACCAATTTGTTCGCAGGTTTGGAGATTCATGGGAACGGCAGGCCAAATAAACAATGCACAGGATCGAGCGGCAAGTCTAAACCAGTAAATGATTGAAGCAAAGCCATAACCATGGACCAAAAAGGCTGTATAAGGGAACATGTCCAGAAAATATGGAAGAGGGTGCCCCCCTCCAACCCACAACGCCAGCACAATGCGGAGCAGGTTGGATTCATCTTGTGAAGGCGGAGTCCTGTACCAAAACAAGAGGGTCTTGAGAGCGGTCTCTCTCTGTGCCACGCATCTAGAAGATTTAAAAGCAGAAGTCCAGATTTTGTTCCACATGGGTAATGAGATGGGTCGATCCAGTATCCCGGACCACTTACGCATATAAGAGTGGTACTCCTCCGTCAGTGGTGCGGCATCATGAAGGATATTGTAAATTGAGGACACCAAATTACCCTGATGAGGACCACGTGCACATAAAATTTCAAAGGCAGTGGGCCTCTCCAGGAAAAGTGATGGCGAGACAATGTTCTGAAATAATTGCGAATTTGAAGATAAAAATAAAAAGAGTGTTTCGGTAATGCTAATTTTTCTCGGAGCTTCTCAAAGGTGAAGAAGGTGTGAGACACCGGATGGACCAAATTACGTAATTGGAAGAGGGGAGGCTGGGTCCAGGCCCACAACCGGCTCATCCGAAGACCGTCAGGGAGCAGGGGGTTAAATAAGACTGTAGTAAGGGGAGGGCATGGCAAAGAGAGAGAGAACCGATGCATACATTTACGCCAACCCCCCATAGTAACTGCCATGCAACACCTTGTCCAAGTGTAAGATAGGGGACCATAGCACCCCGCTCAATCTCCGACCACCGATTGGGGGCCAACCAAGAAGACCAGGAGGCCACCACCCGGAGGTGGGAGACGTAATAATACTTTATATTGTCAGGTGCTCCAAGACCCCCCCCCCGTCCCTGAGGAGAGAACATCACTGAGGCCCCTATCCTATGTGCCTTATTATTCCAGATGAATCTCAAGAATGACCTCTGTAGTGTTTTAAGTTGAGGCAGGGGGATAGCAACCGGGAGGGTGTCAAACAGATAGAACAATTTTGGCAATTTTGGCAAGATGGACATCTTTAAGACATTTATGCGACCTAAAAGTGACAGTGATAAGGTGGTCCATTGCTGGAGGGATTTCGATATCTCCTGAAAGAGGGGTACAAAATTAGCTGAATATAACAGAATAGGAAGGAGCCAGTTTAACCCCCAAATATGTGAGTGACTGTGGGCACCATCTATAGGGATATGAGTGTTGCAATTGAGACATGAGGTCTGGAGGCATATGAAGTGGCATGGCCTCAGTTTTCGAGGCATTGATCTTATAGCCTGAGATTGCACTGAAGGAGTCTAATACCTTGTGTAGGGAAGGCAAGGATACCAAAGGGTCCGTCAAGGTTAACAATATGTCGTCTGCGAACAAAGAAAGTTTATATTCCCTGTGTCGCATAAGATCCCCATTAATGTCAGGATGAGAATGTATGGCTTCCGCCAATGGTTCCAAGCTCAATATAAAAAGTAAGGGAGACAAGGGGCACCCCTGACGTGTGCTATTGGACATGGGGAACGTAGGCAACACAAAGGCAGACGACATGCGGACTTGTGCAGTAGCGGGGGAGTAGAGGGCCTCTAGAGCCTTGTAGAAGGGACCCCGAAAACCAAACCTATGGAGTGTTGAAAAAAGGTAGGGCCAGCTCAGCCTATCAAAGGCTTTCTGAGCGTCTAAGCTCAGGACAACAGCAGGGCGTGGGAATCTATTAAGGAGAACAATCAGATCAATAGAACATCTAGTGTTATCTCCAGCATGTCTAGATACGACAAAGCCCACCTGGTTCCGATCTATCAACTTAGGCATGAGATTCTCTAATATATTAGCCAATATCTTAGTGAAAATTTTGTAGTCAGAATTTAAAAGTGCGATTGGTCTGTAATTATCCGGAAGGGAGGCATCCTTACCCGGTTTAGGGATGACCGATATATAGGAGTGCAGAAATTGAGAATGAGGTGTCTTGCCAGCAAGTAAAGAAGCGTAGAGATCAAGGAGGTGCGGGGCTAGGACTGGTAAGAAGGACTTGTAGTATAGATATGGCAGCCCGTCGGGCCTAGGGGCCTTCCGGGAGGGCACGTCTTTAATAGTTGCAGCCAGTTCGTCAAAGGAGATGTCAGCATTCAATTTAGTAAGGTCAGCAGAGGATAATTTGGGGAGAGTCAAGTCACGGAAAAAATCTTCGAAGTTGTCTCTGGAAAATTTTAAGCGATTTTTGGGTGTCAAACAGTTATACAGTTTGCTATAAAACGTACCGAAAACACCAGCCATAGTATAGGAACCTATATAGGGAGTACCATCAGGTTGCACCAGGAGATCCGGGATGGAATGGAATGGCCTAGGTCTGAGCTTATTAACCAACATCCTATGAGGTTTATTGGAATATTCGTAAAAACGTTGCCGAGCCCACATCAAGGATTTAACCATCTCGGACATGTCCAGAGCCTTGATGCGGTCTCTAATACCAACCACCCTCCGAAGCTCCGACACCGAGTGGGAGGCCTGCAACCTTGATTCGGCTGCCCGAAGGTCAGCCAGAAGCGAGCGCCAAAGACTCTCAGAGTCCTTCTTCAATCGGGAGCCCTCTGCAATGCAGTAACCCCGGAAAAAGGCCTTGTGCGCCTCCCACAATGTAGACACCTCGGTTACGGAGCCCTCATTGAGTGCAAAAAACTCCTCCAGTCCACCTTCCAGCCGATCCCGGATCCCCGGAATCTTAAGTAGGCGGTCATTAAGACTCCAATGACACGATTTGAGGGGAGCCAAGGAAACATCAAAAATAACGGGTGCGTGATCAGACCAAGCAATAGGTAGAATCTCGGACTGAACCATGCAAGGAATTAACAGGGCCGAAATAAAAAAGTGATCCAGTCTGGAGTGCATTTTGTGAGCAGCAGAATAAAATGAATACTGTCTATGGGTTGGATGTTTAATTCGCCAAGAGTCAAAGAGTCTATGAGAATGAATACACTTACGGAAGGATTTGGCTTGCGTCAACAGTCTATGAGGAGGGGTGTCACGGCCCAAGGATTGTCTATCACGGTAAGAGGACATAATAAGATTAAAGTCTCCCCCAACTACCATAAAAGGCTGTGAGAGGTGGGAGGTATCATGTAAAACTTGCTCCAAAAAATCTAGTTGACCAGAATTTGGTACATAAAGATTGAGTACGGTAAATTAAGTGGACAGATAATCACAGACCAAGGCAATAAATCTCCCATGAGGATCTAGTATAGACTCCCTGACCCTAATAGGGCAAGATTTCCTAATAAGGACCGCCACCCCAGCCTTACCAGACGGATCTAAAGCTACAAATGAGGTAGGAAAGTACCTGGAGGCAAATTTAAATAACCCCCATGGCGAAAATGTGTCTCCTGAACCAGGATCACATCTGCCCTAGAGCAGTGGTCCTCAACTCCGGTCCTCAGGGCCCACTAACAGGCCAGATTTTAGGTATTACCTTGGGGAGATGCAAACTAGAGTACTGCAATCATTGAGCAGCAAATTATATCACCTGGGATGTATTTTAGTTATCTTGCAAACCTGGCCTGTTAGTGGGCCCTGAGGACCAGGGCCCTAGAGGATCGAAACTCCTTAAGAGCTAACCAACGCTTTTGTACTGAGTTCAAGCCCTTCACATTGTAAGAGAGAAATCTCAAAGCCATAACGCCCAGTAGGTAGAACAGAGGACACAAGCGTTGAAAAAACACCTCTTTGGGGATGCACATCCCCGAAGGGAAACATTACTGTGGATAGCGGATGCAGTCTGTGACTCGTCCAAAGACAACACACAGAGGCACCAGTCCACACATACCAAAATAAAATGTCGGACAAAAACAAAAAGAGTCCAACAAACATGAGCAACAGAAAAATAAAAGACATTAACAGCAGTATATTTAAGAACAATCTGAAGTCAGTCAGTATCATCAGAAGAAACCCTGAAGGATTTCGGAATCCCAGGGAACCCGGGCCATGGCCCAAGGGCAAAAAGAGCAACATGGGAGCCTCCAGGTGGTGATACTCCAAGAGGGAAGGACCCCACCGGCTCTCCAACGGAAGAAAAAAAACAAAAATATAAACTACAGAACGTCAGACCTAGTAAAAAACCCCATGGGAGGATAAAGGCATGCCAACCTGGCCAGGCTGGCAAAAAATGTCTTTAATGGTACCGCAGAGGCAGACAAATCCATCGATAAGTGCCTGGAGACATAAAATCATGAACCTTCACATGACTTGCGACAGTTCAAGGCGGGAATCTGGGAATACGCTGGTGTTGTGGAGTGGCGGTTGGTTTCTGTTGCGGGGTCTTCGCAGGGGTCCAAATACGACCTGGGTTGACGGAGCAGGACAACCCAGGGGCTGTTGATGAAGAAGAAGATCCTCCTCAGACATCGGTGGAAGACCTAGGCCTCTGATAAAAGCCTCCGCTTCGTGGAGATCTCGCATGTTATGTTGAGCGCCACCTTTAGTGACCACCAGACGGAACGGGAACCCCTAAAAGTAAGGGACCCGATGTCTCTGTAGATGTAGAGTCACAGGACGAAGGGCCCTCCATTTGTTGAGAGTCATGGGCGATAGATCATTAAAGATTTGTATTTTTGGGCCTTTATATTCCACTTGAGATTTATTATGAGTCGCCAGAGTCAGCGCCTCTTTGCTGTCATAGTAATGGAAGCAAACTATAACGTCCCTAGGCCTCGCACCAGAAGGTGGTTTGGGGCCCAGTGATCTGTGAGCCCGATCTAAACGACAGTCTATGTCCACAATATTAGGGGCTAGATGATTAAACAAGCCAAGCAGAAAGGGACGAAGGCTGTTGTCACCCACACTTTCAGGTATGCCCCTAAAGCGCAAATTCTGGCGTCTCTCACGATTCTCCAAATCCTCCTGCTGTAACTGCATTTGGGAGACTCAATGCTTCATGGAGGAATGTTCTTCTTCCAAAACTTTAACATATTGTATTAAATCAACAAACTTAGATTTGAGAGTGTCAGTACGATCCCCAATCTGTGCTATCTCCCCCCGCAGCTCCACTGACAATTTGCCCACCTCTGCAGCTATGTTGCGGGTGATCTGTAAAAGCAGCACCTGGAGTTTTTCATCCAGAATGTCAGGGGTTAATACCTGTTGCGTTGATGTGGGAGCCGAGGGTGTCTGAGCCGGTGTATGCACAGGTGGGGGGTTCGCAGAATTCTCAGTCCCCAGCAGTGGGTCCATCACTGAAAATGGATCCGCCTGTGAAATTGAGGCCGGGGATTGTGGCCTAGTGACGAAGCGGTCCATGGCGGCCTGAGTGCGGGACTCCAACGGCGCTGTGTACCCCTGTTTCTGCTGACCGATCTTTCCCATGGGGGCTCCAGAGATGTAAGAAGGACAGGCAGCCCACTCCCGGAGGAAGAAAAGCATATGGCAGCTAAAGAGGAGCGGTCCTCTTTAGTGTGCGTCCCCCTAGTGTGCGTCCGCCATGTCCGGAAGCCGCGCATGCGCCTCCTCCTTGCTTTTTACTTATTCTTATGTACTCTCTCTCCTCTGCTGTTCTCATTTTCCAAAACTCTTCTTAAACATACACCCTCCCCCCTTTCCTATTTTCTCATTATAGCTGGAGTCACGGTCCGGCAGAGAGGACCTTGCCTCCACCCATCTTTCTCCCACCGCAGGTTCAGAGCCAGGCACCACTCAGTCCCTCAGGGAATGGACTATTGCAAAGCTCACAGCAGAGCTGTGACATAGGGCCATTCCCCACTCCGCCATGGCCAGGAAAGCCAAATTATTTAGGCTGTTGTTCCCAACACCAGCAGCAGCTACACCGAGCACCCGGCAGGCATCCCTGCAGTCCATCTCTGTCACGGAACCATGAACCAGACGTACAACAACAGATAAGTGAAAATAAGAAAGCTTTATTGAAAAACAAGCTATAAAGCAAAAGTCCAAACGGATGGCGAAACCGATGCAGAGTCTTGCGAAGCCAGGGGTCAGGAACCAGGAGGGTAGTCAGACGAAGCCGGGATCAGGAACCAGCAGGGTAGTCAGACGAAGCCAGGATCAGGAACCAGCAGGGTAGTCAGACGAAGCCAGGAACAGGAACCAGAAGCAGCAGCAGTCTTAGAAGCATGTGAACACAGGAGGACCAAGCAGGGAACTGAAGCCACAGACCTCCTATATATATGAGCTAGGCATCCAGCTCCTCCCAGTGGGAAGGAGGAGCCGCAGGGTGGGAGGCTACAGGAAACCCAGAAACCAAGATGGCCGCCAGCACATGTCAAACGAAGGAGAACAGCAAGAAGGTAAGACCATGACAGTACCTCCCCCTCAAGGGCCCCTCCTCCGCGGAGTAAAGAACGGTTTCTGAGGGAAGCGTGCGTGGAAGGCTCGGAGCAAGGCAGGAGCATGGACATCTGTGGAGGGAACCCAGGAACGCTCCTCTGGACCATAACCACGCCAATGAACCAAAAACTGCACCCGACCGCGGACCAGGCGTGAGTCCAGGATATTGCTCACCTCATACTCCTCACGATTGCCCACTCGGACCGGACGAGGCCGAGGAACCGAGGAAGTGAAACGATTACACACCAGTGGCTTCAACAGGGAGACATGAAACACGTTGGAGATCCGCATGCCAGGAGGAAGCGCAAGGGCATAGGCTACCGGGTTTACCCTGCGAAGCACTCGGAAGGGACCAACAAAGCGTGGCGCCAGCTTGGGAGTGGGCACTCGAAGGTTGAGGTTGCGGGTGGACAACCATACACGGTCTCCGGCCTGGTAGGAAGGAGCAGGCGCTCATCTGCGATCAGCCTGGAGTCTCTGGCGCTGCGCAGAGACCTCAAGGGACTTCTGGATCTGTACCCAAGAAGCACGTAGGACGGAAAGGTGATCCTCCACAGCCGGAATATCCTGGGGAGAGAATACCTCCGGTAACACGGCAGGTTGGAACCCATAGTTGGCCATGAAGGGAGACGTCCCAGAGGAAGAGTTCACCGCCGTGTTCCTGGCAAACTCAGCCCAAGGCAGGAGGTCAACCCAATTGTCTTGGTGATCAGAGACATAGCAACGAAGGAATTGCTCCAAGGCCTGATTGGATCGTTCTGCGGCCCCATTGGACTGAGGGTGGTAGGCCGAGGAGAAGGAGAGATGAATCCCCAACTGGGAGCAAAAGGCGCGCCAGAACCTGTACACAAACTGACTCCCCCGATCCGACACAATCTCCTTGGGCAAACCGTGCAACCGGAAGACCTCCCTGGCAAAAATCGTGGCCAACTCCTGTGCAGAGGGTAACTTCTTGAGAGGAACACAGTGGCACATTTTGGAAAACCGATCCACAATCATGAGAATGACCGTATGGCCTTGGGATGCAGGGAGGTCCACAATGAAATCCATCCCCAGGTGTGACCATGGGCGCTCCCCGGTGGCTAAGGGTTGCAGAAGGCCCAACGGAAGGTGCCGAGGGGACTTACTCTGGGCACAAACGGAACATGCCGCTACATATGCGGCGATGTCGGAACGTAGGGAAGGCCACCAGAACAGACGTGAAACAGCCCTGGACAGCTGATTCTTTCCAGGATGCCCCGCGGTCTTGGAGTTATGGTAGGTTCGCAACAACCGAGTGCGCAACTCCTCAGGCACAAAACATCTGCCGTTGGGTCTCCCAGAGGGAGCACCAGATTGAGCCGCCAAAATCTGCTCACCCAGGGGAGAGGTCAGGCTGGTGCGAATGGCGGCCAGGATCTGATTCGGAGGTATGACCGAAGTCGGAATCGACTCCTCCCTGGACAGGTCGGAGTACTGCCGTGATAAGGCATCCGCCCTGATGTTCTTGGAACCGGGTAGGTAGGAGACCACGTAATTAAAACGTGACAAGAACAGAGCCCATCTGGCCTGACGTGGTGCCAATCTCTTGGCCTCAGAGAGGTAGGTCAGATTCTTGTGGTCCGTCAGGATGAGGACCGGAACCACCGAACCCTCGAGCAAGTGCCTCCATTCTTTAAGAGCCTGCACGATGGCCAATAACTCCCTGTCACCAATCTGGTAGTTGCACTCCGCGGAAGAGAGTTTCCGGGAGTAAAACCCACAAGGAAGCAGAGGACCCTCTGGTGTTCTACGCTGAGACAGAAGGGCGCCTACTCCCGTCTCAGACGCGTCCACCTCGAGGACAAAGGGCAACCCAGGGTTGGGATGCGACAGAATCGGAGCCGACACAAAGGCGGACTTTAGAGCCTCAAAAGCTCGGATGGCCTCGGGCGGCCAGACCTGGGAATTACTGCCCTTCCTGGTCAGATCCGTGAGAGGCTTGGCTAGCATGGAAAAGTCCCTGATGAACTTCCGATAATAATTGGCGAATCCCAAAAAGCGCTGCAGGGAGCGAAGACCACTGGGCTGGGGCCACTGTAAGACAGCCGAAACCTTCTCAGGATCCATGGAGAACCCCTCAGCGGAAATGATGTAACCTAAGAAGGTTACCTGGGATCGGTGAAATTCGCATTTCTCAAGCTTACCGAACAGCTTGTTCTCTCGTAACCGTTGCAACACTCGTCTGACATCCAGAATGTGGGTCTCCATGGACTCAGAATATACCAAGATGTCATCCAAATAGACCACTACACACTGCTGCAACAGGTCACGGAAAACATCGTTGATGAATTCCTGAAAGACTGCGGGCGCATTGCACAGCCCAAAGGGCATAACCAAGGATTCATAATGACCGGTCCTGGTGTTAAACGCGGTCTTCCACTCATCGCCCGCCTTGATCCTTACGAGGTTATATGCCGCCCTCAGGTCGAGTTTGGTAAAGACCGTGGCCCCTTTAAGGCGATCGAACAGCTCGGAAATCAAGGGTATCGGGTAAGCGTTCTTGATCGTGATGCGATTGAGACCCCTGTAATCGATGCAAGGCCTCAACTCACCGCCCTTCTTATTCACAAAGAAAAATCCAGCCCCTGCCGGGGACGAGGATTTGCGAATGTGTCTGCGTGAAAGCGCCTCCCTCACGTACTCCTCCATGGCCTCATTCTCCGCTACCGACAGTGGATAGACTTTGCCACGAGGAGGAACGGCACCAGATTGTAACTCGATGGCACAATCGTATGGGCGGTGCGGAGGTAGGGCAACCGCGCGCACCTTATCGAATACATCCCGGTACTCCTCGTATTCAGGGGTCAACAGAGTGTCCGAGGAAGTACACAGCAACTTGACAGGCCCATGGATGCAACTAGCCCCACACTGCGGTGACCACGAGAGGATCTCGGCCGATCTCCAATCGAAAATCGGATTATGCTTCTGGAGCCAGGGGTACCCCAAGACCACCGAGTAGTGTGGAGACGAAATAACCTGGAAGCAGACCGACTCTCTGTGGACGGCACCAATGGCTAACCCCACTGGAAGGGTCTCATGAGTCACGTGTGGCGGCAGAAGGGGTCTGCCGTCTATCACCTCAAGAGCCAGAGGAGAACCTCGAGCCTGCAGAGGAATGGAATTGGCGGCAGCGAACACACTATCAATGAACAAACCACCAGCACCAGAGTCCACCAACGCCTGGGTCGTCACCGAGCCCCCGACCCAGGAGAGGACAACAGTGATCAGTGGTTTGTCAACACGGGAAACCGGGGACGAGGAGACTCCACCCAAGATCTGCCCCCGACAGGATCTCAGGTGCGAGCGTTTCCCGGACGGTTCGGACATGCCAACCGAGACCACAGTACATGCATCGGCCCTCGCGTCTCCGGAGTACCCTCTCCCCCTCGGACAGGCGAGCAAACCCCAGCTGCATGGGTTCACCCCCAGACAAGTCATCCCCAGGAGGCGTGGGAGGAGAGGGAGGCACGGGTGGGACAGCAAAGGTAGGCGCCAATCTGTTAGGAGGCCTCCGCAGACTCTCCTTAAAGGAAGGTCTCTCCCTGAGTCTGGTGTCAATCAAAATCAGGAAAGAAATAAGAGACTCGAGCTCCACTGGTAGGTCCTTAGCTGCAACCTCATCCTTCAAGGCATCCGAGAGACCATGAGAGAAAGCACCGACCAGAGCCTCATTATTCCAGCCCACCTCTGCTGCCAGGGTACAAAACTCAATGGCGTATTCAGCTACGGATCGTGAACCCTGTCTGATGGACATAAGGAGCTTCGCAGCAGAGGCAGCACGAGCCGGCACATCGAATACCTTCCGAAGAGAAGCAACAAAACCGGAAAACTCGGCAACCACCGGATTGTTGTTCTCCCATAAAGGGCTGGCCCAGGCCAAGGCCTTGTCCGAGAGCAGCGAGATTAAGAAGCCCACCTTTGATCTCTCAGTAGGAAAGGCATGTGGCAGCAACTCGAAATAAATGCCCACCTGGTTAAGGAAACCTCGGCACTGAGTTGGCTCTCCCCCAAAGCGCTGTGGAAGGGGGGCAGAACCGGACATACCCCGAAACACCGCAGGCGCAACAACAGGTATCGGGGTAGACTCTGGCGCAACAACCGGAGCGGCAGTAGGAGCGGGCCCAGGAGCGACAACCGACCCATCGGCAACGGGAGCGAAATGAGCCGTGCGTTCAAGCAGGGTTTGCAACGCCACGGCGAACTGACCCAACAGGTGATCCTGCTGATCAAGTCTGGCAACCAGCGTGGGTAGTGAGGATGGCCCTGTACCGTCAGAATTCATGGCCTGTGGTACCGTGCATTCAAGCAGGGTTTGCAACGCCACGGCGAACCGACCCAACAGGTGATCCTGCTGATCAAGTCTGGCAACCAGCGTGGGTAGCGAGGATGGCCCTGCACTGTCAGAATTCATGGCTTGGTCCTAATGTCACGGAACCATGAACCATACGTACAACAACAGATAAGTGAAAATAAGAAAGCTTTATTGAAAAACAAGCTATAAAGCAAAAGTCCAAACGGATGGCGAAACCGATGCAGAGTCTTGCGAAGCCAGGGGTCAGGAACCAGGAGGGTAGTCAGACGAAGCCGGGATCAGGAACCAGCAGGGTAGTCAGACGAAGCCAGGATCAGGAACCAGCAGGGTAGTCAGACGAAGCCAGGAACCAGAAGCAGCAGCAGTCTTAGAAGCATGTGAACACAGGAGGACCAAGCAGGGAACTGAAGCCACAGACCTCCTATATATATGAGCTAGGCATCCAGCTCCTCCCAGTGGGAAGGAGGAGCCGCAGGGTGGGAGGCTACAAGAAACCCAGAAACCAAGATGGCCACCAGCACATGTCAAACGAAGGAGAACAGCAAGAAGGTAAGACCATGACAATCTCCTCAGCTCTTACCCAGCTGTACACCATGATCGGCACGCTGACCGCAGCAGTCTCCGACATGCAGGTGAGAGTAGGAGTCCTTAAGGTGTGCCCAGCAGTGATCCCCCTAGACACAGTCACAGTGCCTATCCTAGCACTACCACCCACAGGTACGCCGGTAACTAGTTCCACTATTTTTCCTGCACACCTCATCCCTGCCGGCATCAGGAAGGATATCCTGGAGGGAAAGGATGTTAACCTGGCCTCCCTGCTCATCTCGGTCCAGGATCTGGCCAAGAAAAAATCCTATGCCTGGGGGGACATGTCCATGGTTCTGAAGGTCAAAGGCCCCAGACTCAATGGCAAACTGTCAATCACTGAGTTTTTGCAAGCCTTTAGCATGTTTAGGGACATGTTGTCCTCGGCCAACCCCGGCAGGAGGAAAGAGATGGATTTGTACCTCTATGCTGTGGTGGACTTAGGGTACAAATACAGAGGCTCTGTGTTTTAGGAATACCCCTGCTCGTTCGCAGCCAGAGCCACAGCCAAACACGTCCAGTTCCAAACCAGCATGAATTGGAGCATCTTGAAACCGAGTTGTTCTGCCACCACTTTGCGGGTATGCGTTCCCCCGCTTTGCGCCATTTGCCAGTCCTCCACGCACATGGCAAACTGGTGCTCCAACAAAGACGCCAGATGTTCTTTGACCTTCCCTTCTACCTCTTGTGCCGCTCAAGGAATGCTTGCCCCTTTGCAACATCCTCAGGTGGACAAATTGGAACGGCCCATTCTGTTACTAGGCAAGACGGCTATCTGCAACAACTTCAAATATGGCAATTACAGCTTCAACCAATGTCGACTGCTCCACATTTGTGTCAACTGTCATAGAGCTCATCCCAAGAGCACATGCACCCTCAAGCATCCCAACTCATCCTGACTGAGCTCGGTGAATGTACGATGGCTGGAGTTCTACCTTTCTCTCACCTGTCACCCGCATACACATTTTTCCTGGTGCGCGGGTTTATCTCTGGATTCCACACGGGGCTCATCATCCTACCCCACACCACCCATGAGTGCAGGAACCTCCACTCAGCCTCCACTGATGAGCAGGCTATTGACAATCTGTTGCAGACCAAGCTGGACCAGAGATTCATTATCGGCCTCTTTAGTGAGTCCTCATTTGAGACATGGAGAGTTAGTCCTTTTGGGCTTGTCAAGGGCAAATTCTCAAATAAATTAAGTTTGGTGTATGACTTGTCCTTGCCTCATTCCTCCCGCATTCCCAGTCTTAACTCACTGATTCCTTCTGAAGATTTCTCTCTCAAGTATGCGTCCATTGACTTAGCTATGCAGTCCATCATTAGTGTCGGCATGAGCACATGGCTGTCTAAGGCAGACATTTCAGATGCTTTTAAGCTCTTACCCACTGAACCTTCCTTGTGGCAGCAGCCCGGCATCATATGGAGAGATTCATACTACTTTGCTACCAAACTGACCTTCAGCTCAAAGACAGTGCATGGCTCTTTAATATGTTCGCTCAGTCCCTCACCTGGATCCTGGACCTGGCCAGGCTACCCCCTGACAAGCTGTCCCAGATTAGGGCGGTCATTCACGCCTTCACCACCTCACGAAGCTGAACTTTGCTATGAGGATTGTCCCTCGAGGGCGATCCTTCATTTCTCATCTCCTGGTTTTCCTTTCCCACGCACAGGACCCCGATCAAACCATCAGGCTCGACCAGGCAGCTGCTGCAGATCTAGCAATGTGGGACAACAACTTTGAAAACTGGAATGACATATCCATGTTCATCCCAGGAGCTTCAGCCTCTTCACCTAGTAACAGATGCAGGAGCCTCCATAGGCTTCGCTGCCATTTTTGGCACCCATTGGTTTGCAGGTCCATGGCCGCAGGAAATCCTCCTGGTTCCCGGGTTAAGCCAGATGTCCTCTTTGTTTGAGCTTTACCCTATTGTCGTGGCAGCTCAGGTCTGGGGATACATCTGGGCAGGACAGACAGTGGTCTTCTCCACTGACAATTTAGCCACAGCTGAGATTGTCAACAAAGACAGGTCCAAGTACCTGGCCATCATGTCCTTCCTATCCAGGCTGGTGCAGATATCCCTTCACTACAATTTCAATGTGCACAGTACTTACATACCTGGCAAGGGCAATCTCATGGCAGATGCACTTTCACACCTCAATTTTCCTTTTTATTTCTTACAGAGACCCGGAGCCAACCCAACCTCATTTCTTATCCCATCTTGGTTGCAGCTAACGATGAGCTAAAAAAACACCTTCACAACCCTATGCTGCTTATAAACCATTCACTGTCGCCAAACACACTGAAGGCCTCCCGCACCGCCTGTAACACCTTCTGCAAATTCCTATCCACATGCCCCAGGATGGGCACAGGTCACATCAAGCAAGACCTGGCCTTCGTGTCTTACTGACACACTCATCTGAACCTGTTCCACAACACTGTCAGAATGTACCTAGCTGGCATCCAGCATTTCCTCTCCCTACAAGCCCCTGTGAATCCCTCATTGTTCGCAACCCATGCTGTCAAACCATTGTTGCGTGGCATCCAGAAACATCAGCCATAGCCAGTAGCAAATGCTCGCCCATATAAAGTTCCACATTCCGGTACATGTCAGCCATCCTGTCACGGTCCCCTTTTGGGTTGCTCCCCAGCCTGGTCAACAAAGCAGCTATCTACCTGGCCTTCTACGGCTTTCTATGGCCCAGTAAGTTCACTTACAGTGGCCCCGGTTGCCAGGTGCTATGCAGGTGCCATCTAGCCCGCCTTCAAGACCATTTTGTCCTACATCTTGCAGTGTCCAAAACTCATCAGTCCGGCACTGAGGTTGACATCAAATTCTTCCAGACCCACAATGAATGATGTTCAGTTGCGGTTCTGGACCAGTTATCACACTACGGGGCCAGTCTAGTTCCAGCCCATTGTTGCCTTTTCCTTCCAGCCCACTAACAGCTAGCCAGTTCATCAGACATGTTCGCATCCTCCTGGCTAATCTAGGCCTCAATCCTAACCAGTTTTCTGGGCACTTCTTCCAGATTGGAGCTGCCTCGGCAGTCTCCCGGCACGGGATGCAGGGTCGTGTCATCAGAAGGCTAAGCAGATGGAAATCTGCCTGCTTTACCAGTTCATTCAGAATCCCAAGGTTGAGATGTCGCAAGCCTTCACCAAGCTTTCCCAAAAAATGTCATGTATACCAATAAAACAGCTTTCCCTATACTGGTATTTTTGCCCCCTTTTTGGTGACCAGCTGACCAGGGCACACCTCAGGTCTAAGTTGTGAGTCATGTGGCGTCTTTATGTGGTTTCACATCCATCTCGGTTGGAGGGCCCTGACTAATATATATATATATATATATATATATATATATATATATATATATACTATATATAGATGTGCAGTTATATGCAATTAATTACAGCTTTATTATTCATCCAGAATGTATTAATCCTATTCAATGTAAGTGAAAACCCATAGGGAGCTAACATCAGGGCAAAAACAGTGCAACAGAACATTCGCTGTTAGCTCCCTACAGGTCTTCACCCACGGAGTGCAGCATTCCCACAACATGTACTGGGATGAACTGGCCCTAAGCTAGATAGAGAGGCAGATGAAGCAAAGATGGGTACATACCCTAACATCCAAACATCTAACTAGAGGATATTGTGTTCTGATGTATGAGTAAATCAGAACCTATCCTGATACATTTTACAACTACACCAGATTGTCAGTGTCCACCTTTGACAGCTCACTAACCACAGTTAGGCCCGTCTGCAAAAATGAATACCAACGTAAGAACAAATAAGAATAGACAGGATAATGGACAACAACATTTCAGGAAGAAAAGGGGAAGTGTGTAATTTTCTGCTGCTATACACACCACATAAATGCATGTTTAGCTGCAGATAGTCAACCCTGGACACAGCATATAGTTACATAGTTAGTCAGACTGAAAAAAGACACAAGTCCATCCGGTTCAACCAAAAAAAAAAAAAAAAAACAGTATTGAAAACCCAACCATACAATCCCATATACACAATCCTATACCCGCTGTTGATCCAGAGGAAGACAATTGGATATTCCCTGGATCAACTTTACCCAAAAAAATGTTAGTACCCATTTATATTATGTACACCTAGGAAAGAATCCAAGCCATTTTTAAAGCAATCTAGTGAGCTAGCCAGAACCACTTCTGGAGGGAGTCTATTCCACATTTTCACAGCTCTTACGGTGAAGAAACCTTTCCATATTTGGAGACAAAATCGGTTTTCCTCTAGATGTAAAGAGTGCCCCCTTGTCCTCTGTGTTGACCTTAAAGTGAACAACTCAACACCAAGTTCACTATATGGACCCCTTATGTATTTATACATGTTGATCATATCCCCCCTTAATCTCTGTCACGGAGCTTACCTTTGTTGGAGTCTGTAACGCAGAGATGCACGCTCACCCTTGCAGATATCCACAGTCCAGGGTGACCAGGTAAGAAAGCCACCTGGTGCTGTGAATTTGTGCACAGGGGCTTGGCAGGGAAGGTGCTCCAATAAACAGGACCGGCAGGAATACAATGGGAAGGGAAGTCCAGGAATAACTGTAGTCACTGGATGACACGAGTCTGGATAGGGAGCGCAGGAACAACAAGGAGCCAAGGTAAGGATGGAAGCCGGGGTCAGTCTGGAACACACACTTAGGAAACAGGAACAAAGTCTGTCAAACAGGAACTATCTGGAACATAGATCAGCAACACAGGAACAAGGAAGGATCAGCAATGAACTGACAATGCTCTAAGTGAGAGACAATGTTTTATAGCTTGCTTAATTGAGCAATTAGCTCTTCAGGTGGACATTGATAGACAAGAGCACACCACTCCAAAGGTGGGGACTTTGGCTGTAGAAGGGTGTCAATAGGATTGAGTAAAGTATTTGCTAGTAACCCAGATCGACCAGTCTCTGTGAAATTGTGAGTTTTTTGAATGTGCGGAAGCGTAGGCCTTTTCTAGGGAGAACTGGGTGTTAATTTGTCTCAGTGTGTCCAAATAGGAAGGAGCAACTGATTGCTTCCAGCATCTCGCTATGATCGCTCTAGCTGCGATCAAAATGTGAGTCACTACAGCGCGCATCTGAGGAGGGAATTTATTTATGCCCAGGAGAAGAAGTGCTAGTGCGGGGTCAGGCGTGCATAACACACCCGTGGATTCCGAAATAACTTCGAATATTTTTCCCCAGAAACTGGTCAACCCTTTACAGTACAAGAAAACATGTGCAGAAGCACAACAAAAGCGTGCCCACCTGGTCACAGTTGCGCCAACAAAGGGGGCTGTTAGTTGCGTAAATTTTAGACAGGCGATAAGGTGTTAGGTACCACCTAGTAAGGATTTTCTGGGCTTGTTCCCAGTGAGAAACACACTGGAACGCTTTATAGGTAGTGCGAATGGCAGTCATCCATTGCGCATCTGTGAACTCTTGTTTAAGTTCCTTTTCCCAGGCGATCATCTGCGGTGACTTTTGAAATATGGCTTTGTGTTTGATTGCATTATAGAACACGGAGATGCCTTTTAGGGGGCTGGTGGGGATAGTGAGAAATTGCCACAATGGAGGTGGGAGGGAAATGTCTGGAGGGGGGTGTTTGCGTAAGAAGCTGGACACGCTATTGTAAACAAAACTAGTCTGCGGGGACAAGGAGAAATCTTGCGCGAGTGTTGCAAAGGATTTAAGATCATTACCACAATATAGATCTGTAATAAAAGTGATGCCCGCCGATGCTAATTTAGATATGTTGACGCAGGGGAGAAGGACATTAAGTACAGTCAACGGGATCGGTAATTTAATGGGCGTTTTGGGACCAGGGAGATATTGACGCAATACCCTCCAGGATATCAGGGAGGATTGAGTAGGTAAGGGGAGTGCGTGGAGGGGGAGTTGCTTCCAATTATCTGCCAACAGTAGGGTGCTAAGGTAATCTACCTTATTGAGCGTCGTTTCAATAGGGACCCATGGGAGGGATGACGCGGTTGAGAACCAGTGTTTTAGTGGTGCGAGGTGGACTGCGTGGTAGTAGTCTAACAGGTCTGGCATGCCCAGGCCGCCGACCGATTTATGTCGAATGGTGTGAGCGTAGGAACATCTCGCTCTCTTTTTTTGCCAAATGAAAGACCTTAGGAGTGACACAAGAGGTTTAATGATGTGCATGGGGATAGGGACCGGGAGGGTGCGGAACATATATAGAATTTTGGGTAGACACATCATCTTAAAAGCAGCGATTCTACCGGTCCATGATAGCTCTACATTTTTTAGTTTGGCAACGTCTGCTGTGATAGTGGAGATCAGCGGGGCTACATTCGAGGTGACCAGGTTGGCAGATGGGAACGTGAGATTTATGCCTAGGTAGCGCAAGGGTGAGGTTGACCAAGCGTATGGGAGAGTAGAGTTGAGATGAGAACGCGTAACGGCTTGTATGCCCATACCCATGATAACCGATTTGCTGAAATTAACTTTGTAGTAGGACAGTTTGCTAAAGTCGTGTAATATTTCGTGTGCTGCAGGCAGGGAGACAACAGGGTTGGTGAGACTGAGAATCACGTCATCAGCAAATAGCGTGACGACGTGATTCGAGCGGTTAATTTTAAATCCCGAGACTAAGGGGTTCTGTCTAAAGGAAGCTGCTAATGGTTCTATGAGGAGATTGAAGATAAGGGGTGACAGGGGGCATCCTTGCCTAGTGCCATTAGTAATCGAGAAAGGTTTGGAAAGGACCCCTGCCGAAAGTACCTTGGCCGACGGGGAGGTGTAGAGGGTGAGTATTGCCGATAAGATGGGGCCCGTGAAGCCAAATTTTTGTAAGACCATTTTCATGTAGACCCAGTGGACACGGTCGAACGCCTTCTCTGCATCTATAGAAAGAAGCAGAGAAGGCGTTCTGGTCTGCTCCGCATGGTGAATTAAGTTAATTACTCTTCTGGTGGCATCCGAGGCTTGTCTACCCTTCACAAATCCCATTTGGTCGGTACCTATCAGGGCGGGAAGTATCAATGCAATTCTATTGGCTATGAGCTTGGCAAAAATTTTAACATCGTTATTCAATAAGGATATGGGCCTGAAATTGGCAGGGGTATTAGGCGGTTTACCGGGCTTGGGAAGGGTCGTTATATTGGCTTGAAGCATTTCGGGAGGAAGACCGCCAGTTTCGACAGCTTCAGAGAATACGGGAAGCATGTGAGGGATCAGAATGTCTTGCAGGGAGCGATAATATTCATTCGTGAGGCCATCTGGGCCTGGGGATTTGTTCAGGGCAAGAGTCTTGAAGATCGCGGTCAGTTCTTGGGACGAAAAAGGTCTGTTCAAATGAGAAAGGGCGTCCGCCGACAAGGAGGGAAGTGCGAGGTGGTCCAAAAAGGATTTGATATCAGTCTCAGTAGGTTGGGGGTATCCACATCTGATTTGAGGTTGTATAGTGAGCTATAATAATCCGCGAAAGCGTCCGCGATCTTGTGTGGGTGTTGCAAGATTTCGCCCGTGTGAGGATGAGTGATAGAGTCGATCTTCGTTTTAATGCGTCTAGCTTTCAGTCTAGAGGCCAGGAATTTACCCGCTTTGTTGTGGGAGGAGTAGTAACGTAAGCGCAGACGGGCCAAAAATTTGTCATGTCGTTCGATGAGTAACCGTCGAAGGTCTGAGCGAAGGGATGAGAGTTTGGAAGCATGAGCCGGTGAGGGATTGGTTTTATTAGCATTATCTAGTGATTGAATTTCGTCAGTCAGGGATTTAAGTTTGGCAGTATATTTTTTCTTCAATCGAGATCCCAGTTGGATAAGGATCCCCCGAACATATGCCTTATGGGTGTTCCAAATAGTGGTTGGAGTGACATCAGGGGTATCATTAGTGATGAAGAAGTCGCGCAATTTGGACTGCATTTGTTGGAGAGCGTCGGGGTCTGCGAGAATAGAGTTGTTACAACGCCATATAAATGTGGAAGGGTCATTGGGGCCATTGGAAATCGTCATGTGAATGGCCGCATGGTCGGACCAGGTGATGGGGGATATGTGAGTGTCCGTAACCAGAGGCAGCGTGGTGGAGTCTACCAGGAATAGATCAATTCTCGTGTAGGTGTTGTGGCAAGGAGAGAAAAAGGTATAATCCCTCTCTTCGGCGTGTTGGTATCGCCAAACATCGTGGAGTCTTTCGGAGTGTACCAGGGCAGCCAAGGTGGGCAAAGTTCACAACCCTGCCATCATCCGTGAGGTCGCTCCTCTCCTGTACGCATTGCGTCCTTAACCAGGACTTCTTCAGTACAGTGTTAATTTTGGCAGCAAATTTCAATTTAGTTTTAGTCTTAGTCTTAGGACTAAAATGGCATTTTAGTTTTAGTCCTATTTTAGTCTTCTGCAAGTGTTTTAGTTTTAGTCATATTTAGTCGACTAAAACTCCAGTATATTTTAGTCGACTAAAACGCCCTACATTTTAGTCGACTAAAACTCATTTTAGTCATCTATAACCAAATGGGTGTAGTTCAATTGTAATTTGTAATGCATTATTTAAGCATTTCTCTACAATTTCCAAACTCATTATATACTACTGCTGGTCCTGGAGTGAAAAATCGAATATGTTATTATTTATGCTTTGAGCATGCACCAGTGTTAATTTTTGGCAGCAAATTTCGATTTAGTTTTAGTTATAGTCTTTTGACTAAAATGCCATTTTAGTTTTAGTCGTATTTTAGTCTTAAGACTAAAATGCCATTTTAGTTTTAGTCGTATTTTAGTCATCTGAATTGTGTTAGTCGACGAAAACGTTTTAGTCGGTTTTAGTCGACGAAATTAACACTGCTTCAGTAAGTCAATGACTCCCAGTTGGTATGGTAGATGGTTGGAAGTTTTGAGTGACCATGTAATGAAGACAGCATTGTGAACAGACCTTTAATCAACCAATGCTTTTTTCTTTTCTTTTTGTATGAGGTCCCCCTTTTTGGAGAATCTCATGCTGTTTTTTTTTTTACACTACCCCTATTGTTTGTTTCACTTCATGGATCCCAGCTACCTAACAACCAGGAGGACGCTGTCACATACAGTATAGCAATGGTAATACTGTAATAGCACTTCATTTGGCAATTATATTTTTTCACCTGCTGGTTGAATGTTCCTACTAGCCTATATTGTTAGCCTATTTACTCTGTGGGTGAATATCAACTCAAGTGTTAATGAATGTTACATTCGCCTTTCAAAAGGCAACAAGGAAACTATGACACACATATTACAAACATTATTATCCTATAATGTATACATACATTATAGATATTATTTATTACATTTGCATAAATGTAGAGACATTTCCAGAGTGAAATTTTTATAAGCACATTTTTTTTTTGCATGCATGTATACATTAGAGTTTTATTTGACTGGAGTTAAATTTAACCACTTGCCGACCAGCTGCCCCAGATGTACGGCGGCAGGTCGGCTCTCCCAGGAAAAGTCCCGTACATGTACGGTGCTCGCCTGAGAGGAGCTAGGAGGAAAGCGCACGCTGGCGGCGGCGCGCTCCCGCCCCTGCTCATCGGGGGGAGGCCAGTGCGTGTGACAGGTGGCTCCGATGGCCGCCGGCCACCCGCGATCTCCCCCCGCTGACAGAGAAGGACGGACGGCTGATGTAAACACAGCTGTCTATCCTTCTCCCTGAGATGATCACAGAGACCATGCGATCCTGCTATATAGGATCGCATGTCTCTATGGTCATCTCACAAGCCAAACCCCCCCTTCCCCACAGTTAGAATTACTCCCCTAGGCTTACATTTAACCCCTTGATCACCAATAGTATTAACCCCCTCACTGCCAATGGCATTATTACAGTAACAGTGCATATTTTTAGTACTGATTAGTGTAGTAATGTCACTGGTACCCCAAAAAGTGTCAAAAAATGTAGGGGTCTGATCTGTCCACCAAAATGTCGCAGTCCCGCAAAAAATCGCAGATCGCCGCTATTACTAGTAAAAAAAAAAAACAATAAAAATGACATAAATCTTTCCTGTAGTTAGCAAACGCAATAACTTTTGCACAAACCAATCAAAATACGCTTATTTGCAATTTTCTTTTTACCAACAATATGTAGCAGAAAACAAATTGGCCTAAAATGTTAAAAAATTTTGATTTTGAATTTTTTTTTTTGGGGGAATGTTACAGTATATAGCAGAATGTGAAAAACATTTTTTTTTTCAAAATTGTCGCTATTTTTTTGTTTATAGCGCAAAAAATAAAAATTGCACAGGTGATCAAATACCACCAAAATAAAGCTCTACTTGTGGGAAAAAAAGGACGTCAATTTCATTTGGGTACAGCTTCGCACGTCCATGCAATTGTCCGTTAAAGTAACATAGTGCAGAATCGCAAAATAGGGCCTGGTCATTAAGCAGCAAAATCTTCCGATCTTAAAGTGGTTAAAAATACCAATTTCTTTCAATATCCACAAACAGTTTTTAGTATACAGTAAATTGTTACATATATAATTCTGACAAAGAAAATCTGCATACATATCAAATATTCATAGCTACTGAGACAAAATTATTTTTTTTAAGAGCCAATATATTTTATAGGCATTGCTTTTAACTGGTTGACTGCATATATGACTTCTGATACTATTTGCTAAACTATTAGAAGACCTGCCTTTATATTTTAATGTGCATACATAATCAATTAGTTTATGGTGCTCAAATTTTACATTACATTGTGAAATACAAAATCCCAAGTGTTAAATACCCATATACTGAAGACTGCACATTTGTATGTGAAAGATTAAAATTCAAGTGAAAGAATTAACCTGTCTGCCTCTTCTCTCCATGGGGAGTTTTATTATTCAGATTTATTCATTACAAGACTTACTTTTTCATGTCTGCTCTATTTGCTTTCATTAAATGTTTGGCATTAAACTCCTTTTTATTAGATTTCTGATGGAAACATTGAGTGGTGTTAAAGGAACCTAATATATCCTCATCAATATAAATGATGCATTTTTTGTAACAAGAAATTAGGAGTGATTTAAAACTGGAAGAACAATTTAGGTTTAGTGTTTTAATATGCTCCTTGTACTGGATATTGCAAATCATATCTGAAGACAATCAGCTTCCTTCATCATCCAGATCCTATCATAAAGATAAAGTGTAGCATAAAGCTGAATTTCAGAGTTTTCAGTTTTTTCCTTCACACAAACTTGCAAATATGTATGAAATACTGACTGTATGATACCATATCCTCATTTTCGTCAATAATAATAATAATAATTGGTATTATTATTATTTTTTATATATTATCATCATGCTTATTATATAGTTAAGATAAGTAGATAAGTGCATAGAGAAGCAATGATGGTATTACAGTATATAATAGCTCAACCAATGAGAGCTATTGCTCACTGAATAATGAACATCATTATTGCACACTGCACTATTCTGTAAAAAAACAACAGAAAAAAGATTTATGGGTGTTTTTAAATTTTGTTTTATTATACCATGTGTGGCAGTTATGTGCCCTGCCATGGTGTGAAAATAATGAATGACCCAGAATTCTCATCCAGATAGGTTGAGGGGCTCCAGGGAATTGGTATCATTCTGAGGAAATAGACTTTTCAGTTTCGTCATCAGTTGGTAAAAGCTGGTTTGGGACCTGGGGCCTAAAGATTTCTTAGAGATCTGGATGGGATGAAATCTCCAATTTTGGGTCCTTGTTATGAGAACCACCAGCACACTAATTGAGCAGGTGTGTGCTGGGCTTTCAGAAGAGACTTGACTAGGCTTTTGGGCTCCACCCCGGAAGACAGAGGAAGTCTTTGCCCAGGAGTCAGGAGGGCATCACCTAGAAGAGACAGTTGTGAGCCAGAACAGCAAGAAAGCTGCAAGTTATGTGCACAGAGTTATGTATGAAGACTGTCTGTAGGAGTGAGACAAGGGGCCTAAATGGTAAGGCCAGAGGAAGAGTACTGTATATGTAAACCAAGAGGCTGAATGCCATTTGTTGTTTGATGGAAGAGTAATGCTGAATACCCCTGCGAGGGAAACTCATGTTTTGTTTTATGAACTTTTTAATAAAAATGGGCAAGAAAAGCCCTTAAAAAGAATTCAGTGAGTGGATATGCAATTAAAGTAATACTAAAAACACACAGTTTAATTTTCATTATCCCTTCTATTTCTGTATGTGGATGAAAGCACTGTAATAATTTTAATAAAAAAAAAATAATAATCTAAGTACCTTTTTTCCTAAGTGACAGCTGTCACATGACCCAGCTTTTTCCCAGCTTGTCTGCAGGGAAACATAAGCCGGAGGAGCTTCTAGTCCTCTGCTGCTAGTCACATGTTCAAAATTCAAAAACAGCCATCGAAAATACAGAGTAAAAATAAATAATTAATATAAATAAACTGTTATAAATTGTCATACAGATATACAGTATATATTTGAAAACCTTATATTTTTTTGGCAATAACAAGGTGTGGGTGGATTTCTGCCATTTACAGGCCTGTTTTACACCCTCTCCAGTCTGTGTCTTAGAATAGGAGGGAGGTGAATCCTCCATCGATCTACATGTAATATCCCACCCCCATTGTTTTTAGCTTGTTAGTGGGCATGGAGGAGAAAGGAGGAAATTGGCTGCCATTTGACTGGGTATATGCCCACATGTGTGACTCTGTAATCGCTTGGGCAGCTCAGATGTAATATGGAGGAAATGCTCAGCATAGAAACTCGCTGAAAACTGAGCATGTGCAAAGTTGCCGCCACAGCTGCAAAATCCATCACTGAGGTGGGGACATGGACTGAAGGGGGAGATAGAGAGTGGCAGGATCAACTAGGTTTTTTGCAGATTACAGAAAACAAATCTCTTAGTGACTGAATTATGAACAGCATGTAATACACAATTTATTGATAGTTTTTTATTATATGGGTTTAGTTACACATTAGTGTTCCACCATTTGAACCAATTTCTCACACATGTTTAGGAAGAACATGTCAAAAATTATAGAAAAAAATATATCCTAAAGGAATCCCTCAAAATGGTTTTGTAAGGTCTTCCTGTGAATTACATCTTTGCTGAAAAAAATATACTATCTCCTATTTTTTTGGCCCACCCACCATGCCAGTCTAAATGATTTTAAATGATTAGCTAACCATATAACAATTGATGTTCTGAATGACCAAACTCCCCTTACCACTGTATCTGATGACGTTCCATACTGCATATTGTGACATGGGGGGTGTTTAGTTCCATGGTAGATGGTTGTTTAGTGAAGTCCAAGTCAGACAGAACTGTGTTTTTAAAGTGTTACTAAAACCCCAACAGTAAAATCAGTCTGTACATGCTGTAAAGCATGCTTGTTATACTCACTGTGGAACCTAAGGGGTTAATCCTCTGCATTGTGTAAAAATACTGTTTGATACTGTATGCACAGATCCTCCTCTTCTTGCATTGTCCCCATAGCATTTCCGGATAAGACAGTTACTGGAGTCAGGCTGCACATGCTCAGTCTGGTGTGTATTGCTAGAGAGTTTTTTTTTTCTTGGGAGAGTGCATGTGATTAGCACAGGGCCAATCAGCACTGTCCAGACAGAGGGTCAGGGTCCTGCATCCTGATAGGACAACCAGTGCAGTATGAAAACCCCTCCTACAAGCTTTAACCAGGCACTGATAGCAGTCACAAGACTGCTATGTACCGCTGATGAGAAAAGGTATTCAACAGTTTATATTTGCTAAAATGTTTGCATTTTCATGTTCTGTGTACTATGGGAGACCAGATATAGTAAATGCAGGGCCCTGGGTTTAGTAACACTTTCAAGGGCCTGGTAGCCAAATGTTATTAAAAGGAAAAATGGAAAGTCCATGAAACATAAATGAGAAATAGTAATAATCTGATGCACCATGAGCGAGATGCATCCATACCTAAATGCAATCCAATAGAGAATACACTGGTCATGGGACTTAACATAAAGCAAATCACAATGGTAAACATACTTGTATATTTATTGCATAAAACATAAGGTTTCCCACACAGCGGTTTTTCTCCAGCAAAAAATACAAATGAAAAAATGCTAACCCACCTGACTACTCTCTTAAGCAATATCTTAAGTATATAGTTACATAGTAAGTCAGGTTGAAAAAAGACACAAGTTCATCTATGTAGAACTGTGTAACCTCGCGCTTGTGGTGTTTGTAAATCTGTGTGATTAAAGTGCTTTAATTTTGTGTGCAAGCACAGAAATTAATTTGAAATAAATAAATATCGACTTGTGCAAGCTGCTTGCTGCAAAGAAAAGTGCTAGTGCTCTTTTAAAAGTATAATGGTCAATGGTTGCAGCGCTGCTTTTAAATACCTGTGCAAATGTGCTTAAATAAACATAGTGAAAATGTTCATAAAAAATACAAAAACGTTCATATAAAGTGCATAAACAATAGTGCATATCACAAATATAGGTATATAGTGTCCATATATCAATCCTCCCGAATATCAAAGTGCTTAAGTGCTTGATCCGTGCTTTGTGTGGGGTTGCCCCCCTTGGTTATCTACTTACCACAATGTGGTTAAAAGCAGGCATGGAATGCTGATTATACTTTGTATACAGCTTCTCTGATGCTGTTGAGAGGATTGTTGCTGGTAAGATCCTTAAATATGGTGATTTATCCCGGGGGTCCTCATAAAAAGAAAACTGATCATGGTGAAGATCGTTTATACAAGTAGTTTATTGAGGCAAACAGGGGTATACTCACAAACATAGTTTAAAAACACGCATGAATGCAAAGCTCGGCACGGTGGTTAGCTACTCCCGCAGCGTGCGCTCCACCGGCCAGAAATCACGTGGCTATCCGCTCGACCAATCGCTAGATGCGTTTCGCTGTCAATCACAGCGTCATCACAGCTACAGATGCACTTTATATGAACGTTTTTGTATTTTTTATGAACGTTTTCACTATGTTTATTTAAGCACATTTGCACAGGTATTTAAAAGCGGCGCTGCAACCATTGACCGTTATACAAGTTCATCTAACCCAAACAATAAAAAAAAAAGAAAGAAAACCCAACCATATAATCCCATATACACAATCCTATACCCACAGTTGATCAAGAGGAAGGCGAAAACTCCCCACTAAGCGTGATCTAATTTTCTACAGCAGGTGAAAAAATTCCTTCCTGTCCTTCCTGATCCCCTGAGAGGCAATCGGATATTCCCTGTATCAGCTTTACCTATAAATGTTACTTACCCAGTTATATTATGTACACCTAGAAAAGAATCCATGCCTTTTTAACCACTTTACCACCGGAGGATTTTGCTGTCTTACGTCCAGGCCACTTTTTGCGATTTGGCAATGTGTGACTTTAACTGACAATTGCGCGGTCGTGCGACGCCGTACCCAAACTAAATGTACGTCCTTTTTTTCCCACAAACAGAGTTTTCTTTTGGTGGTATTTGATCACCTGTGCGATTTTTACTTTTTGCGCTATAAACAAAAAAAAGAGCGTTTATTTTGAAAAAAATAACAATATTTTTAAAAAATTTTTATATGAAATTCCCCCCCAAAAAAATGTAAAAATCAAAATTCTTTTAAATTTTTGGCCAATTTGTTTTCTGCTACCTATGTTTGGTAAAAAAAAATCACAATACGCGTATTTTGATTGGTTTGCGCAAAAGTTATTGCGTTTACTAACTAAGGGAAAGATTTCTGTCATTTTTGGTGTTTTTTTTTTAACGAGTAATGACGGCGATCTGCGATTTTTTTTTGCGGGACTGCGACATTGCGGCGGACAGATCGGACCCTTGACTGACATTTTTGACACTTTTGGGGGTACCAGTGACATTTCTACAGTAATCAGTGCTATAAATATGCACTGTTACTGTAAAAATGACACTGGCAGGGAAGGGGTTAATTTTATTGGAGAGGGAGGGGTTAATGTATGCCTGGTGCTTACTAACCTGTGTGGGGGGAGGTGACTGAGTGACACAGGGACAGATCGCATGTTCAGCTATGCTGAACCCTGCAATCTGTCACTGTTTGTCACTTAGGAGATCCGCCGCTCTGTTTACACAAGCGGGCGGATCTCCAAACTCGATTCCCCGGCGATCGGGGAAGAGCAGCGGCGATCGCTGCCGCTCCTCCCCTGGCCCTCAGTCACAGCGGGAGCGCACCTCCGGCGGCGCGCGAGCGCCGTCTACAGGGGGAGGAGTCCAGCTGGACGGAATCGAGCCACTTTGAAACAGTACAGTCCCAGTGACTGGTCGGCAAGTGGTTAAAGCAATCTACTGAGCTTGCCAGAACCACCTCTGGAGGGAGTCTTTTCCACATTTTCACAGCTCTTACTGTGAAGAAACCTTTCCGTATTTGGAGACAAAATCTCTTTTCCTCTAGACGTAAAGAGTGCCTCCTTGTCCTCTATGATGACCTTAAAGTGAATACCTAACACCAAGTTCTCTATATGGATCTCCTATTTATTTATACACAATGATCATATCCACCCTTGATCTCCTCTTCTCAAGAAAGAATAAATTCAGTTCTTCTAATCTATCCTCATAGTTATGCTCCTCCATGCCTCATATCAGTTTGGTTGGCCTTCTCTAAATTCTAATAATTTGCACAGGGCTAACATAATATATCTCTCTCTCTCTCTGCAGTTCATGCCTCTCTTAATGCAAGAAATGACTTTGCTCGCTTTGGAAACCGCAGCCTGGCTTAGCATGCTATTATTAAGCTTATGATCTACCAGAACATCCAGATCCTTATCCACTATAGATTACTCCAGTTGTACTCCCCCTAGTATGTATGAAGCATACATATTCTTAGCTCCCAAATGCATAACTTTACAGTTATCAACACTAAACCTCATTTGCCACATAGTTGCCCAATGAGTGCATTGAGGTTGGCTTGTAAGTTGGGGACATCCTGTAAAGAAGTTATTCCACTGCATAGCAGCTTGGTGTCATCTGCAAAGACTGAATTGGTATATTTATTCCCAGACCCTATAACATTTATAAATATATTAGAAAGTAAGGGTCCCAACATTGAACCTTGGAGTACACCACTGATGACCTTAGACCAGAGTAAGAATCATTAACCACTAGTCTCTGAACTATATCTTTTAGCCAGTTTTCTATCTATTTACAAACTGATCCTTCCAAGCCTGTAGATGTTACCTTACACATTAATGTGGGGAGCTGTGTCAAAATTCAATCATACTACATCCACAGCCACCCCTCTGTCCAAGGTTTTACTTACCTCCTCATAAAAAGAAATCAGGTTTGTTTGAAAACTTCTGTCTTTTATAAATCCATGCTGTGTGTTTCCTAAAATATTTTTTTCCAGCAAGAACTCATCTATGTGGTCTTTTATTAAACTCTCCAGTATCTTCCCGACTATAAAAGTTAAACTAACAGGTCTATAGTTACTTGGTAAAGACTTTAATCCCTTTTTAAATATAGGCACCACATTGGCCCAACGCCAATCCAGTGGTCCTATTCCAGTCCTTAACGAATCCTCAAAAATTTGAACAAATTGGTTTGGAATGACAGAGCTCAATTCTTTTAGGATCCATGGGTGTATGCCATCTGGTCCTGGTGCTTTATCCACCTTTATTTTGTCTAAATATTTCTGTACCATATTAATTTTGAGCCATTGTGGATCATTTTGGGCTGTGTCAATACCATCTCCATTATGGTCATGAGCTCCCCCTTTCTCCTTTATATACACAGAGCTGGAGAAAGTATTAAATAAATTTGCCTTCTCTTTGTCCCCAGTCATCCAATCCAGACTAGTTTGTGAAGGGCCTACATGCTCAGACCTGACCTTTTTACGACTATTATATTTAAAGATTTTTTGGGGGTTTGTCCTACTATGTTTTGCAATCTGTTGTTCATTTTGAATTTTTGCATCCTTGATTTCCTTTTTACATATTCTGTTATATTCTTTGTAACATTTAAACAATGATAGTGTTCCCTCATTTTTATACTCTTTTAAAAGCTCTTTTCTTAATATGCATAGCTTTTTTAACTTTTGCCGTGAGCCACATAGGTTTTATTTTTAGCCTTTTAAACTTATTGCCCATGGGAATATACTCTGCAGTCAGTTTACATACAATCTTTTTGAAAAATTCCAATTTCTGTTCTGTGTTCATCGATGCCAATATTCCCTCCCAGTCTAAGTCTTGAAAAGCAGCCCTCTTCCTTGGAAAATTTGCTCTCTTAAAGTTAACTGTTTCTATATTTCCCGTATGCGTTTGTTGCTTACAGCTAACATTAAATGAAATCATGTTCTGGTCACTGTTACCCAGATGTTATTTTATATGAATATTGGCAATAAGCTTGGCATGGTTTGAGATTACCAGGTCCAGCAGTGCATCATTCCTAGTCAGGGCCCCAATAAACTGCACCATAAAATTGTCTTGTAATAGGTTTATGCAGTTTTGCCCTTTAACTGTTCCAGCAGTAACATTACTCTAGTCAATGTTTGGGTAGGTAAAATCCGCTATTATTATCACTTTCCTAGCCCTTGCAGTCCTTTCTATCTGGGCAAGAAACCAAGTCTCCACTTCCTCATTAACCCAGGGAAGTCTATAACAAACTGCAATAACAACCATTGTATTACACACACCCATTGACATTTCCACCAATACTGCTTCAGACTCATTACACTCTCCATCAACTAGGTCCTCTTTCATACTCACTTTGAGATCACTTCCCACATAGAGGCAGACCCCCCCCCCCCCACCGTTTAACCCTGTCTTTCTAAAAGAGAGCATAGCCAGGAATAATAATCGCCCAGTCATGTGAAGAATGAAGCCAAGATTCAGCACGAGCAACTAAATCATAGTTTTCCTCATGCACCAGAGCTTCCAACTCACCTATTTTACTTGGCAGACTTCTGGCATTGGTGAAAAAAAACACTTTAATTCATTGTCACATTTTGAACACTTATTTTGCATATTTTTATTTTAGTACAAATAGTACCATTTCCAATGGTCTGCTCTTTCCACTGGTCACCCAGACCACAGGTTCTTCAATGCAGACAGCTTCACTCTATTGAATAGAGCTCATCTGGCCTTAGTGCTCATGCCTTTATCTGTCTCTTGCAGACAATCATGCTCTGGCTGCCCCATGCAGCCTCTCTGACTCCTGGATAAGACCTCCTTGTCTTTCTTGGGTGGAGCCCTGAGGTAGTCCCAAACCTTAATTTTAAGGCCTGTGTGCACCTGGGCACACACCCTGCTGGTCCTCCACAAAACCGTAGACAAGTCACTGGATTGGAGATTACCTCCTGTCCAAGTTTCCCTGGAATGTCCAAACTACAGAGCCCCATCCATAAATACCAAACTCTGGAGAAAAATGCAAAAGAAGTTTTCTCCACTCAGAATGTATGCTCCGTAGTCCTGCACTCAGCCAATGTGAAAACCATGTTTCCTTTAACTAATAAATTCCACAGTGAGAAAGTCTTGTGCTGTCTCAATATGTAAAATTCACCTTTTATGAGCACTATATCAATGTCATTGTTTTCTGTCACCTTTTCTTATATACATGTAACATCCACTCCTCGGCAGAACAAATCCTTTTTATTGCTGTCGATCACTACTTCCATAATTGGGTATGCAATGTCTTTTTGCACTGCCTGTCAACACTTCCTATACTTGCTTATCATTTACTGTTCTTCAATAGACAGCATATGTGCATACTGTCTATCAGCACTACTATTCATATTTGCTCTACACAGCTCAGGAGCTCTTTGCCAGGGTAACATCCTAGAAGTTTCCCAGAAAAATCATTACATGGTTAAAAAAAACGGGCAAGCTGGACACATGCTAAGTTTTTGTAAGAGAATATATAGGGATTTTAATCCTTGTGGATATTCTCCTCCCTGGATGATGTAGACTAACCCCTCAAAGACTTCTAGCAGGTATACATCTCCTAATACCCCAGTCCCCTTTTTTTTCTGTAACTCCTGAGCGCATGATCTCTCTGGACAGGATTTTTGGTGTGTACTAGATTACATTAGTTGGGCACCAATCAATTTTGTAGTTTTTTAAATGTTATTGCTGCTAAAAAAATCAAAAAAAATGTTTGGAAAACAGGATACCTGAAAATGAGCAGCAATATCCAGAAAATAATCTGTCAGGTAAGAATACTATGGAAAGTAATTTAAAATGTTTACACCGCCCTCAGCTTACACCAGTAAATAAACTCCTTGGAACTTGTCTTGGGAGGCTAAATATTTATAACTCAGTTCTGTTTAGCTCTTCTTACTCATACTACTGGAGCTTACTCAAAAGTAGCTGGTAGAAATACTGTAATTATTAACCTGAGGTTAGGCAAAGAATTGAAAAGTAAACAAAATTCAGTGTAGTTACAGCCAAGCTATATGAAACAGATGCCGAATTTAATTAGGAACACTACTGTGTAAGGTAGAGTCCCTATGGGAGCATACAGCTACATGCCCTCCAACACAATTTCCCACTTTCACAGATGCTTCCTGTATTTACTCTTTACACACATATATCAGTCCTACAATAAGCCATGGATTGGAACTTATGTTGGGAGACCTGTAAAATATTGTGTTAATTAACACAAGCCACATGAATACCAAATGTAATATGCTAAAATGCTTCAAATTTTTTTTATTAAAGTCCAACTACAATAATTTCAAAAAATGCACGTTACAGGTGGGACCCATGCACTGCAATGGTTAAATGCTAGTTATGTCTAGGGGTGCACAGTGCAGGCTCTATCGCTTACTTTATACCCCACCCTGGTCATCTCCAGCTCTGTCCTCTGTCTGTAGCTCCAGGCTGTGAGTGGAGTCTCAGCAACATCAGGTAAAATACAGGGACATTACCTATGTTTAGTAAGCGGAGGAGACTGGGGTTCGACCATAGCCAGTTGCAGCTTACAGAGCAGGCTGTCGGGAGCTGGTCACAGCTCTGCAAGTACCCTGCTGGAGCCATCATTAGGGTAAACATTTATTTTCTTTCTGTGCACTCCTAAACAGAATGAGCATTGAATACTTGCAGTGTGGTGACGTGTGGGTGCGTTCACTGCAAGTGTGTAACTCTTCTGGAGTTAAGCTTTAAGGTTTTGTAAGGCAAAAGCACTCACTTCAATTAATTACCACTAGGCTCCAAATTAGGATTTGGGTAAAGCCAGAGAGTTGCTGTTTTAAACCTGACAAACATACTGCATGGTGTTGATCTTAGCATAATGTTTTAATCTTATTAAAATAAAAAATTACAGTACAACAATATTGTTGCAAATACAGACTTTTCTATCTTCCTGCTAGTGGTCAATAGTCAGTATCTCCCAGAAAGTTAACAAAAAACAAGGTTACTAATCCTAATGCTCCATTACATAAACTCCTATTGTTAATTTATGGTCTTATATTACAAATTGGCATAATTCAATAAACTAAAATTATTTGAAAATGTTAAAACTGGTATGTTAGGATCTAATTTTTTATAATTATGGTAATCTCACTATAATTACTTTTATACAAGTGTACATTTAAATGGCGTGTTGTCATTTGTATGCTTTCAAATCCTTTTGCTATGAAGTCCATTAACACAATAAAAATGTCATAGCATTTTTATCATATTTAACCTTGACATTATTCTTCTAGATGACCTTTCAATGGTCAACAAAGAAGAAGAAAAAATAAATTGGTTAACAGACAGTGGTAACGCTGTGAATCTTTTTTTTCCATGACCATGGAAGTTCGCAAAATGAAGTTTTACCCATCTATATAAAGTGTAACCTTGCTTGCCCTTTCTATCAGATTATTTTTATTTCATTTAATTTTTTTCTTTGTTTCAATTCAGCTTTGAAAAATACAACAAAAGCAATCTATGTCTGTCTTGGTTTTTTGTTATTACTTAGAAACAAAGGGTTTTCAGTTGCTGCTAGCGTTGTAAACTTGAAAGCATACTGTAAGAAGAAAATAGTGAAAATAAATATTTCATTGAAAACAAAATAGCAATAAATAAATTATGAGTTTTGTTTTGAAAATGTTTTTTTAATTGACATTGAATTTGAAAATGAATCTTAGGATTAAGATTGTACTTTATTAAATACAAATGACAATGGTTGCCAGGTGCACTGGTTAGGTAAAAGAAGAAATACATGTACAGGAGTTGAAAACTTAACACATTAATTTATAAATAATTTCAACAAACATTTAAATGTTTACATATGTTTATATTTTTAGAATTTTTCTTTTTTTAATAAATACAGGCAGAGCTAAATGCACACATGAAATATATGCATGGGAGTTGTTTTTCCAGCCAAATAATTTGTGTTCCTCTCCATCCAAATTTATAACGCTTCATTAGACAGCAAATGGAAAACAGCATTTACACTTAAACAAATACGATAGTGAATAAAATATAGAAGCAACACTAAAAGGCTGGTTTGCAAACATTGTGTTTTCACAATGTATTTTTTTGCATTTAAGCATTTTACTTGGTTTTAGTAATAACAGGGTTACTTGGGTGTCCTGCAGACAGGACAGTGAAAGAACAACACCAGACTAATGAGGCCATCCCTAAAACTGGCCATAGAGGGATTATTTAATGTGGATAAGGGAATACTCCCCCCTGTACTGTTGTATTCATTTATTGACATTGAGGACTCCTCCACTGTTGAAATACACTGATCAGTGCTGCAGCTAATTACACTGCAAGTGAATATTGAACATGAATTTTCCACCATTCCTGTTTGAGGGAAGCCGATCATTGGATCATCTTTTCTCTAACAGCCATAGATGAGCTGAAATTTGTACAGTTCCCACTGAACAGGCCAAATTTCAATCCATGCTCACTCTGAGCTCTTATCTTAGCAACAAGTTTCTTGGCAGCATGTTTTTTGCACATAACACCTGATTGGTTCCCAATTCTGCCCTCCCTTTTTTTAAATTTAGGTATACACTGGTAATTGATTTGTCCTACTGTGCGGGGCATAGTCTATAGGATTTTAGGGATATAAAAATTAGTAAAGCATTCGAGATTAGTCAAACATGGACTAGTACTGTAGAGCTTAAATTTTTAATCACTATAACTGCTTTGTGTTGTAGAGCTTATTTTACTACATTTGCAATTGCAGCATAGTAGACCAGACATTCAGCAGCACTGCTGCATGTTTGTAAATTATAGCTATAAATTGCTTTTACTGTAAATCATCATTTCTTTGTTGTCTGGGGCTTATTTTTTTACATTTGCAATTGCAGCATATCAGACCAGACACAAAGCAGCAGCTCTGCTTGTCTGTACATTAAAGTCATAAACTACTTTTACTATTCACTATCCTTGTTTTGTGCTGTGGGGCTTATTCTATAACATTTGCAATTGCAGCATATTAGGCCAAGCGTTGAGCACTAGTGCTGCTTGTCTGCACAGTATAATCATAACCTACTTTTACGGTTGTAAACTGTAAAAATAATTACCTCATTATCATTGCTTTGTGCTGTAGGACTCATTCTACTGCATTTGCAATTGCAGCATATTAGTCCAGGTTTTGAGCAGCAGTGCTGTCTGTCTATCCCATATAGCTGTCATCCACTTTTACTGTACATCATCGTTGCTTCATGCTGTGGAGTTTAGTCTACTACATTTACAATTTGCAGCATATTACATCAGGAACTGAACATCAATGCTGCTTGTCTGCATAATATAGCTGTACACTACCTTTTTTGTTCATCATTGTTTGTGCTGTGGGTGTTACTATACTACATTTGCAACATATTAGACCAGTCATTCAGTACTAATGACTTCAATGTCTCCAGATTACAAGCAGTAAGTGAATCTAGAATCCAAATATCACACCAAAATATTAAAACTGATGTTAAGATTTCAATACATCCATATTTGTATACTGTTCATGTTTATGCAAACACAGCTGTTTAGGCTGATAAATAAATTACGCCTTCAATAAAAAATTATTCACATAAATTTATGATAAATTAAGAAAATGTTAACTAGATATACATTATACTTTGGCCCTGCCTCTTCCTACCACTTCATCCTATCTCTCTCCACACCCAACCACATATTCGTTCCTGCCAAGCCTTGTTCCTCCCCATTGTTAGTTGGGTAAACTTCCCGAAGTGGCACAGACTGTGATTCTCTCAGGGACCTGCTTTGTTTCCCCCAGGCTACCCAGAATTCCTTCTCAGCATTTACCACTTTGACAATTTATCCCCAAAGATACTTTTACTTTTTTCTTTTCCACTACGTCTTCATTATCGATCCTCCCCATGGTCAGGCTGGGAAATTTCCCTAACTGACAGTGGCTGTCATTGTACTTTTGCCCTCCTCCCACCACTTCACCAACACTCCCAGCATCATTCACTGTGGCAATCCTTGCAATTAACACAAGTGTTTCTTGCTAAATATCCCCCCCTTATAGCCTAAGCACATAATGCATAAATTCACCTCCCTATTACCTATCCATTTCCTTCCCCTCACTTCATTTCTCCCCAAACCGGTGCCCTTTTCGATATTTAAGCTCAGAAGCAAACCTGGTTGTTACCTAAACCAGCAGCTCAAAGTTACTGAATTCTTCTTCACAACATACCACATTCAAGTATTGTTCTCACAGGTTTTTATTTTATTTTATTTTTACACCAACATCTTTCACCAATTTTATTGTTAACTTTCATTATTATATATCATTCCACATAACTAATCCTTGTATTTTCACAAGGAAAACACATCTATGTTTTTTTTTTTCTAACATTCCCCTAGATCTACGATTTTATTCTTACAATATATTATAAATCTCAGTATCACTGTTTTATTGATTTTACCATTATTTTAGATGGTAATATATATATATATATATATATATATATATATATATATATATATATATATATATATATACATTGTACTTTGGCCCTGCCAAAGTACAATGTATATATGTATATATGTATATATATATATATATATATATATATATATATATATATATACATTGTACTTTGGCCCTGCATACTATGCAGTATTTTATTACAACAGATCGTATCTTTATCATTTTTAATGCCAAAGGTTGCTGTGGTTAAAATAAATAGATAGTGATAGCCCAATGAGTTGTGTTTGCATACACATGTACAGTATAGATGGAGATAGGTGTGCATATGTGTAAAGATACAAGAAGTGACTTTTTATTTATTTGTCCCTGACCAATGACAATTTTTTTTTCATTGTAGGGAGAGGAAGTACTGCTCATGAATTTAAGGCAACACAAACAATGGCCTCAAAATATTGGTAAATTTCCATTGTTCACTAAGTACTGATGTCTCTAGCGATCCCAGATGGATTCTGTGAAGTGTTTGTTGTGCTCTGGTTAACATAATGGATGTGGTTTGTAAAATAATATCATATAATACAACTAACAGTGACAAGAAATGGAAAAAGGAAGCCCAGAACAAAAGGTAGGAGATCCTGTGCAGAAAGTGAGAGTCACTTTGATCCCTTTTGGACGCAGGGGTGCAGACGGGCTCTTCCCGGCTCGCATCGATGCCACAGCCTGCGTGCCTAAATGTGACCTTGATGCCCATGACATCATGACACCGGCGCGTTGGTTTCCATGCTGGCGTTCACCTCAAGAGGGAGTTTTGGCGCAAATGCCTGTGCGAATTTCATTGCTTAGGTGTGGCACCTCACCACGCTATGCATGCTGGCGTGGTGTTGGGAGTCACCCATTGCCACACTGATGGTATTTATACCATCTATCAAGGACGACAAATTCACATGGTTTTCTTTCCTACTGTTGACTATAGCCATACACACTACAAGGTATTACATTTGGTCTACTCTGCTTATTGTTCTTGTCTGTCATCCATTGTTGGAATGATTGTTACTAAGTCTTTTAGTATATACTCACCATGGTTACACATTTTCCAGAATATTTCGGTCTCTCCTGGCTCCTGTAATAGGCTTACTCACCTTTCCCTTCCAGGGTCTATTTATTCCATCCTGCACTACATCTGTTGTCACCTTTTGTCACACTTGTAGATCGACACAATGGCTCTCACTTTCTGCACAGGATCTCATACCTTTTGTACTGGGCTTCCTTTTGTCAGTTCTTGACACTACTAGTTGTTGTATTATATGATATTACTTTACAAACCACATCCATTATGGTAACCAGAGCATAACACACCCTTTCCAGAATCCATCTAGGATCGCTAGAGACATCAGTACTTAGTGCACAATAGATATTTACCAAGATTTTGAGGCCCTTGAATTGTGTTGCCTTACATCCAAGGGCAGTACTCCCTCAGCTCCCGGTACATGCTGCCCCTAGTCGACAGTATCACATGTGGATCATTGAGCCAACTTTAAGCAACATTAGGGTAGGGCATCCCATTTATTTGGTGGTTTTTCCTATTTCTTTTGTCCTCTTTATTTATAATGTTACTTACAATTAGACTATATTGCTGTTTATATTTTTATAGAGACACATGCATCCACTCCTGAGGAAGTAGAGACAAATCCACAAAAAGCGTAGAGCCTGTTAATGCTAATTATTACATCATTATGCGTTTCTATATCTCATTGCATTCATGTAACTTTGTTTGTTATGTATTTATTGACCCACAAATGCAGCACCTTTTGTTCTAGTCATTCCCCATGTCTATAATTTTATTTGAGATAAAGATTTTATTATGCAAATGCAACGTGTTGATGAGTTTTTCCATTCAATTGCTCTTGACATTACCACTTTTTCACACCTGATCATTTCAGCTTTCCATCCATGCATTTATATGAATTAGTAACACTACCAGAATTAATTAGTGATATCTATGTAATATTCACTGGTGGCTACACATCTCATTTAAAATCCCAAACTTTCTCTTTTAATTTTCAAGCTTTAATAGGGATTCACATAGCCAAGCATGTCTACCATTTCCTACATGTTGTTGGCTATCACTTACTGTATGACTGCAGCACATTGAAGAAGCAATAGTGGAGTGGATGCCCAGATTGGGTCCCACAAAACACCTCCCCTTTTTCCCAGGCACAGAGCAGTCAGTAACTAATTTCTACTGCCATGTGAGACACAGTGTATAGAGTTTGTAGGATATTAGAACTTAGTACAAACATAGTCACTCATGCAGGGACTAGTACTGAATAACAGTGTTGTAAACCATTCTTACTGTTCATTGCTTTGTGCTATGGAGCTCATCATTATGCATTTACGGTATGTTAGACCAGGCAGGAAGGTAGTGAGTGATGCAGATTTAGATACTTTTATTTAATGTCTACTCTTGCCATGCTAAATGGGTGTCAGGAACCATAAACTAGATGTAGACAAAAATGCAGTTAAAATCACATCTTTAATGAAATAGCAAAAATAATACAGTACAGGAACGTAGTCAAAAACAGAAGCCAGGATATGGATGCCAAACCAGGAAAATCAGACAAGCTGGCATCAGGAAGCCAGGAGTCAGCGAAGTGAGGAGCAAAATCAGGAACAGGTAACGGAGAAGTCAGCCAGGCCAGGTCATACACAGGGACACAAGCAGGAACACACTGGAGCTGTTTGATCACACAAGGGCAAGGATAGAATGAACTAAACTGCCTAAATCAGTGGTCCTCAACTCCGGTCCTCAGGGCCCACTAACAGGCCAGATTTTAAGTATTACCTTGGGGAGATGCAGACTAAAATGCTGAAATCACTGAGCAGCAAATGATATCACCTGGGATGTATTTCAGTTATCTTGCAAACCTGGCCTGTTAGTGGGTCCTGAGGACCAGGGTTGAGGACCACTGGCCTAAATAACCAAAAGGGGCTGGCTGTTGGCTGAACGAATGAGGCAGGTTAATGGTAACCAGGTGAGTTACTGTGGAAACAACAAGTGGCTGGTAGTTAACCGACAGCTGAGCAGCTCTAAGCACTGAAAGAAAAGAGCTGCCCAAAATTACAGAAGCCAGTCCTTACAGTACCCCCTCTTCAACAACCCCTCCCCCTGGGGGGGGGCTTCAGGCTTGAGGGGAAAGTATCTCTGGAAACACAGAGGAGGGCAGGGGCATTTATTTTGGAGGATGAGACCCATGAGCATTCCTCCGAACTGTAACCCCTCCGGTGAACTAGATATTGTATGCATCCACAAAACCTACAGGAGTCAATAATAGAATGTATCTCATATTCCTCATGGTTGTCAATCTGAACTGGAGGGGGGCATGGAATCGAGGTGGTATAGCAGTTGAACACCAAAGTCTGTAATAAGGAAACATGGAATACGTTGTAAATACGCATGTTGGAAAGAAGATCTAATGTATACCTTGCTAAGTATGCAGAAAGGCCCAATATACCAAGCTACCAGTTTTAGTAAAGGAACATGGAGTCTGAGGTTATAAGAAGACAGCCGAACCCTCTCCCCAATTTAGTAAGGGGGCGAAGGTAGGCCTTGGTGGTCAGCATGGAGTCTGTACCTCTCTCTGGAGTGTTGCAAAGATTCTTGGGCCTGCATCCAAGTGAAATGGAGTTCCTAAAGATGTTTCTCCAATGCAGGAATTTCCAATAGAACAAACGTGTCAGGCAACATGGATGTCTGGATCTCATAGTTCATATAAACAGAGATAAAGGAGGAGGGAAGAGCGCCACTTGAGTGCAAGATTATGATTTACTATGACATAAATACGTAGTAACTTACATTAAAGTAAGGATAAAAGTGTCTGTCAGGTCCAAAACGGTTCCACGAGGGTGAGAGGGGTCCACACAATCCAGGGTGCCTCAGGTACAGAGCGCCAGGCCAGCTGGCTGTGTGCGTCCGGGCGATCGGGGAGATCAGAAAGATGCGGCCGTGGAAGGAACAGGAAGGAGTCTGACGTCAGCGGCAGGAAACTGGCAAGATGGCTGAGGGAGCTTCAAGGCGCGTTTGGGAGTCTGCACGAGGGCCCGGGGAGGGCATGCGCACTCCTTCTTCAGTTGAAGTGAATAACATAGGGAGAGAGAGTGTCTTTTATATGCAAATGCTGGGGGCGTGTCCCGGACAATTAAACAGGGCAACAAGTACTTAAAAGGGCAACATTGTGGGCTGATTAATACAGACACTGGGAATGTTGTGAGGAAATAGAAGTAATAAGGGGTCACTTAGAAAAGGACAATAGGCAGATATGGCAACAATGCATGGAAATATGTGACTAGACATACCATGGTAAATATATGAATTAAGCTAGTGCGACCATATACAAAATGAATGTATAGTACAGTACAACATGTTCAAGGGTATACAGTACTGGTCATGGTGGATATAAACAGATCCTAACCATACCAGAAAGAACAACAAAAATAAGCAAAAAGAACATCATGGATAATGAAGATGCGATACATGGCTGCTGGGCATTAGGGATGATCGAACGGTTCGGGTCGACCATCGGTTCGACCCGAACATTGGCTGTTCGAGGTTCGGCCGAATTTAGAACTTTTTCCTCAAAAAGTTCGGAATTCGGCAACCAGAACTGACCAAAATGCAATGGGACAGGAAATGGGCTTTAAAAGCCCATGATTGGACCAGAACCATTAGCAAAAGCCAATTGAGGGGGCAGGAGAATGCTAGGAATGTGATTGGAGTGACTAGGGGGTCCATAGACCAATCATTAGTGAATACGCCCCCCAATATATAAGATAGCCCCCGCCAAATTCCTAGCATTCTTATACGGGACATGGAAGAGAGTGGAATGCTGTTCTGTTACTTCTGTTACAAAGTGTTACAAAGTGTCATTTAGCAATTTTTAGTGTGAGGAAAGGGATATCTAGTGTAGTTAGGGTGCTCTTTTACACTTTAGTTAGCTTTAATTTATTCAGTTTCTGTAGGGAAAGTGTTAAGTGTAAGGGGACCGTAGTGTAGTGTAGGGTTAACTGACAGTGACTGCTATGGCAGGGTGACAAAACCCTTCCATATCAGGGTGACCGCTATAGAGAAAAGCTAGTTTCTCTTGTGTCACTTTCGCAGTAATATGGCTTTGCCCCCGTCAGCATTCTTTTTGGCTGCAGGCGTCCATAGGGATCTTTTGAGCACATGGTTGGAGTCAGGCATGACATCTGAACATGTGTATAGGGGTATATATACACACCCATGTATGTATATATACACCTAGACATATATAGGTGTGAAAGGAGCAGAAAAAACTACTTGCGCTAATGAAATAATTAACATCAATATAGTTACGCTCCTATCACACCTATATATGTCTAAGTGTAATATACATATAAGTATGGGTGTATATATACCACTATACACAAGTTCAGATGTTTTGCCTGCCTCCAAAGAATCCAAAAAATGCTCAAAAAAACGCTTGCTACTAAACCGGCAATGTGTGAAAAGCGAGAAGCCACTAACCTGTTTTATAAGTGACAAAATACAAACGGTCTTTTTTTATGGTTCTGGACATGCTACAGAGCTGAAACTTCACAGTTACACTTTTTAGAACCCCCCCCCCCCCCCCCCAGATACTAAATCCAAAGAAATTTATTTTTTTTAATTTTTTTTTTTTTTTTAATTTTTTCAATAATTGGCTCTCTATCAAAAATGACAATTTTTAAGAACTTTTTTTGTGTGATTTTGTGTCTGGGGGGTCTAAAAGGTGTACCTGCGAAGTTTCAGCTCTGTAGCATGTCCAGAACCATAAAAAAAAAGGATTGTTTGTATTAGCTTCTCGCTTTTCACACCTTGCCGGTTTAGTAGCAGGCGTTTTTTTGGGCATTTTTTGGGGTTCTTTGGAGACAGGCAAAACATCTGAACTTGTGTATGGTGGTATATATACCTGTATACACAAGTTCAGATGTTTTGCCTGCCTGAAAAGACCCCAAAAAATGCCCAAAAAAACGCTTGCTACTAAACCGGCAAGGTGTGAAAAGCGAGAAGCCACTAACCTGTTCTATAAGTGACAATATACAAACAATCTTTTTTTTTTTATGGTTCTGGACATGCTACAGAGCTGACACTTCACAGGTACACTTTTAGACCCCCCAGATACTAAATCCAAAGAAATTTTTTTTTTTAATTTTATTTATTTATTTTTTTTCAATAATTGGCTCTCTATCAAAAATGACACTTTTTAAGAACTTTTTATTGTGTGATTAATAGTCCCTGGGGTATGACCCAGAACCCCAGGCACTTTTTAGGGGCATTTATTGGGTTTTAGGGCTTCAAAATGGTGTTTTTTGATTACCGAAGTTCGGGTACCATTGATTTCAATGGGGTTCTGAAATCCGGGCTGAACTTTCGGGAAGTTCGGATGTTCTGGCCGAACCGAACTTTTGAAAAGTTCGATCATCCCTACTGGGCATATAAAAAAAGAATAAAAAAAAAATTAATGATTAAATAAATGATTATTAAATAAATTAGATATACAGGTATCTTATATTTTATTAGATATATGAGGGTGGGAGGGTTTGGGGGGGAGTTGTGTTAAGTAGGGACGGTGGGGGTGGGGGCACAGGGGGAAGAGGGGGGTGTGGGGGGGGGGGGAGAAATAGACGGGGGAGGGGGGGTTGGGGTGTGGAAGGAGGAGGGGGGACACAATACTTACAAATTAATGGGAGAAATTTGAATGACTAACAATGAAAAAGAGAGGGGAAACCTGAAACGATAAATGGTAACATTAGAGGAGAAGTATACAAGGGATAAATAAGGCTGTTACATAATGGTATTGACGTCTAATTCTTCATTCAACCCATTAGGGCTAAGGAAATCTAAGGTGTAAATCCAAAATGTTTCCCGTTCACAAAGCAATGTGAAACGTTCAGCTGCAGGTAGGTTATTGGGTATAGATTCTAACACCCAGACCCGTAGGCCCTGAGGTGGAACGTTGACTAAATCTTAAAAAATGGTGGGGCACACTATGCTTATCGCTTACTGTCTCTATAAAACGTCTATGTCGACAGAAGCGTTGTCTCAAGGGGCAAATGGTTCGCCCTACATACAAAAGATGGCAGGGGTAGGTGAGACAGTAAATGACGTGGTCGGTGGAGCAGTTGTAGAAATTGTTGAACTGGTAAGTTTTCCCTTTATGTGTAAAGGACTTTTGTCCATGCTGGACAAATTTGCACGTTTTACAGCGAGGTTTTTTACACTGAAACATGCCTATGAGGGGTATGAGGCAGAGAGGGTTGGACTTGGGGGGCTTGAGTTGACTAGGAGCAATTTTGTTTTTTAGGGACGGAGCTCAGCGGTATGTGATGCAAGGGTTTTCACGGATACTAGAGGAGAGGAGGGGGTCTTGTTTCAAAATATTCCAATGTCTGGAAAAAATCTTTTCCATGCTTTTGTATTGGCCATGGAACCGGGAAATTAAGCGGATGGTGGTGTTGGTGGGATCCTGTTCCTTTTTGGGAGGTTTACCAGGTAGGTAGGTGTTATACGCCTGTTCAATAAGTGATTTGGGATAGCCTTTTTCTATGAATTTGGTCGTGAGGTGGTTACTTTAGGAGATGTAGTCTGAGTCTCTCGTGCAAGTTTGTCTGAGGTGATAGAACTGGCCTTTGGGTATGTTGTTTACCCATCGGGGATGATTACAGCTTTTAAAGTGTAAATATGAGTTCCCTGCTGTGGGTTTACTGTAGTTCTGGGAAAAGATGGTGGGACCGTCATGGCCTAGTTCAAGGTCTAGTAAGGCCAGATGTTCGTGGTGCTAGACATGGGTGAAAGATAGGCCAAGAGAGTTGTTGTTACAGTGTGAAACGTTTGGTTAATGGTGGAGGATGGGCCGTCCCAAATGATGATTATGTCGTCTATGTAGCGACTATAGGATGAGATGTTGTGTGTAGGGGTTGTTATGCCAGATATGTAAGGTTTCGCAGAAACCCATAGTCAAATTAGCGTATGAAGGTGTAAAATTAGCTCCCATAGCAGTACCATTAGTTTGGAAAAAAAAGTCATTTTGGAACACAAAGTAATTATGGGTTAAGAGGAAGGAGGTGGCGTCTAGGATGAAGGTGGCTTGGTCAGTATTGATAAAGTTGTTAAGGGCTAAAAAGTGTTGTAGGGCTCTTGGACCAACTGGGTGTGGTATGGACATGTACAGAGAATTGACGTCCAAAGAGAGCCAAAGGTAATTCTTGTCCCAGGAGTATGGGGATAATAATTCCAAAAGGTGGGTGGAGTCTCGTATATATAAAGGAAGAGATTGTGCTAGAGGCTGTAAGAAGACATCAACATATTGGGAGAAGCCACTCGTGACGCTGTCCATAGATGCCACTATGGGCCTACTGGGAGGATGCTGGAGGTTTTTGTGGACTTTTGGTAGAAGGTAGAAGTAAGGGGTTTTGTAATAGTTTTTTTTCAGGAACACCAACACATATGAAAAATTAACAAAAGACCCACTACCACAATTCCAAATAGAGGCTGAACAGCTCATTGCTACAGCCCATCAACTTCAAGTCATTGAATCGAAAGAAGTCTCCTTCCTGAAAAAAGACTATTTTATTGATAGCTTTTTATCTGTTTTTTTAATGATGATCTTCTGGTTCTGCAAGATTTGATGTATTTCTGTTTTAGTCATGGGGATTTTTCTGATATATGCATTTTTATGGGTTTTTTATCCGTTTTAAAAGTTGATGCGTTTTTAGATTCCAATATATGCACCTTTATAGATTTAATGCGTTTTTAATCAATTAGAAGTTTTATTATGTATTTATATATTTATTATGAATTGTCATTTAATAAAGTGTATTATTGGTAAAAGATCGGTATATACTAGGAAGAGATGAGCTCCGGCATGCAGTCTCTGATAAATGTAAAGCGATAGATGCATTGCATTTGCTCTATTCTCTATTTAATCCAGTATAGTGATGTGGCAAAAGGGAATGAATGTGAATATTCTTATTTCCGGGGTCCTGAGCTGCATAAAAGGCACAGGGAGGGCAATATGTAAATAGATCCAATCAGCTTCATGTAAGGGGATCCAGCCCGGCCATTTAAGGCGCAGCACACCATGCAGTCTCCACCCCTACTGAGGAAGTCAACGCCTGTGGTTGGGCTTCGACGTCACGCGTATAGGGGACAGAGCCTGCGTGCTGGAGGTGAGAGACCAATTCACCTGGTGGTGGGATTTCACTAATCACGAAAACACTAATTAAGTTTTGCACAAGATTCTTTTGGACACGTGGATTCACCGTTTATTTGATTGATTGTATGGACATTGGAACATGTATGGACACTGAATTTGAGTTTTATTACACTATGTGTGCACATGACTAGCGCAACACTACATTTTGGTTTATTTAGTTTACATTGTGTGGTTTAGTCTTCATGCAGCCAGTCTTTATATCATTTTTTTATTGCACCATTCACTATTGATATTTTTTTGCGCTGATAGTTTTTGTTATATATATAGATAAGCATAGTGTGCCCCGCCATTTTTTTTGAATTTCATCAATGTTCCAGCTCGGGCCTACGGGTCTGGGTGTTAGAATCTATACCCAATAACCTACCTGCAGCTGAACGTTTCACATTGCTTTGTGAACGGGAAACATTTTCGATTTACACCTTAGATTCCCTTAGCCCTAATGGGTTGAATGAAGAATTAGACGTCAATACCATTATAGAACAGCCTTATTTATCCCTTGTATACTTCTCCTCTAATGTATTTTGTCCCCCCCCTCCTCCTTCCACACACCAACCCCCCCTCCCCCCATTTCTTTCTCCCCCTCCCCCCACACCCCTCTCTTCCCCCTGTGCCCCCACCCCCACCGACCCTACTTAACACAACCCCCCCTCATATATCTAATAAAATACAATATATATCCAATTTATTTAATAATCATTTATTTAATCATTCATTTTTTTTTATTTATTTTTTATTCTTTTTTTATATGCCCAGCAGCCATGTATCGCATCTTCATTATCCATAATGTAGAGGTCTCCCATCAAAAGCCTTAATGGCAGTGGGGAGGCATGAGGCTGCAGCGGTATTGAGTGCTTCGACATGAAGGTATCATCTATAAACAAGTCTGCAGCCCTAGAATCGATTATTGCCTGGGTATCGATGGAAAACTCAAACCAGGAAAGGGTAACCGGAAATAGAGACTTATCTTTCAGGATAGCTGGGGATGCAAAGACGCCATCTAAAGTCTGTCCCCTACAGGACCTCAGGTGCGGGAGTTTCCCAGATGGGTTGAAAAAGACTTTAATAAGGTGACCTGCCTGGCTGCAGTAACGGAACAATATCTCTCTCCTCCTAAAGGCCTTCTCTTTGGCAGAGAGACGTGTGAAGCCCAGCTGCATTGGCTCTACTTCACTGGAGGACTCAGGCCCAAGAGGCATGGGAGGTGAGGGAAGCATGGGTGGGAATACAAAGTTTAAAGCCAAACAAACAGGAAGCTTCTACAAGCGCTTCTTAAAGAAAGGTCTCTCTCTGAGACTGGTATCAATAAGTTCCAATTTTTATGCAGTTTTTACTTTTGCTACTAAATGTGACAGCTCCCTGCTCACGGTTCTTGGTTGTTAGGGAGCCAGAGGCAGCTTCCTGACAACCAGTGACATATCTCTGCCCTGCCCATGCCCATTCAGCTGTCAGCTGGGGATTCCCCATGTGTGAGTGTAGGATGGATTTTAAGGGAGAAAGAAAAAAAAAACGTAAGTTCCCCCACAAAATTCAGTACTGTACCAAGGCTGTGGAGAAGAGGCTGTTGTCCTAACCACCATGGACCCGATGATCCAACACATTTTTTTTTGTGTGGGTCTCCTATTAACATCTATACCAGAATCTCATCTAGGATAAGGGTCTGTTTTAGAAGAAAATTCCTGGATGCTTTACATAGTACATAGTTACATTGTTAGTCAGGATGAAAAAAGACACAAGTCCATCTGGCTGAACCATTAAAAAACAATAAACAGCAAGGGCCTGTTCACACCTGAGCGTTTTTCAGCTTGTAAAACGCTCATCTCTGAAGTCTCAAAACGCCCAACAAGCAAAATCCCATTAATTTCAATGGCCCCTGCTCACATATGAGTGGTTTGTCGCCTGAAGCAAAACTCCTCAAGCTCAAAAAAGTGCATGAGCTTCTTTTTTGGCAGATTACAAGCCTGAAAAATGCCCAAAAAAATCCTGGAAAAACGTCCGAAAAGCGCCTGGAAAAACACCCAAAAAAGACTGAAAAACGCCCCAAAAAAAGCCTGAAAACTATACACTCAGGTGTGAATGGAGCCTAAAGAAAACCCAACCATACAATCCCATATACACACTCCTATACCCGCAGTTGATCCAGAGGAAGGTGAAAAACCCCCAGCAAAGCATGATCCAATTTGCCACAGCAGGGGAAAAAATTCCTTCCTGATCCCCGAGAGGCAATTCGATATTTCCTGAGCAACTTTACCTATAAATATTAGTACCCATTTATATTATGTACACCCAGGAAAGAATCCAGGCCTTTTTAAAGCAATCTAGTGAGCTGGCCAGAACCACCTCTGGAGGGAGTCTATTCCACATTTTCACAGCTCTTACGGTAAAGAACCTTTCCACATTTGGAGACTAAATCTGTTTTCCTCTAGTGCCCCCTTGTCCTCTGTGTTGATCTTAAAGTGAATAACTGAACACCAAGTTCACTATATGGACCCCTTATGTATTTATACATGTGAATGGGAGGGGGGGGGGGGGATACTGCGCTGATCTGTGAAAAAGCTGCTACTGAAAAAGTGAAATGTGTGATATGTTAAAGTGAGTGTGCTTTTTCTAGGAAATTTATAATTAATAAATTATAATTACAATAATAGTGATGATGAGATATTCAACAATATCAAATAATTATTAACACATGTGTATAAACAAAGGCATAAACACAAAGTGATTAAATAAGTCCAAAATGAAGAATCTTCTTTCAAAGTGATGATATAATGATGAAAATGTGAAGGAATCCAACCAAATAAACAGTGACTGTGATATCCCTCCACCTGGTGAATTTCCTCCTTATCCGGCGGAAAAAAGGTAAGAGCCTTAAGTGAATCCAATTTTTCCACAATCGCTTATTGTGTGAAATCCACCTCCAATATAGTGATAACACCCCAATGTGTAAAGGTAATGGCCTCTTACCAAAATAAGGACCTTTTACGCTTGTAAGGCACTGGTATGAAGATGGCGCTATTCCCTCTTTTTCTGAATAAGGTGCACGGCTTTCTCAGTTATTCCAGCAAAGATACAAAAATCCTCCGCTCGGACATGTAAATAAATGAGGACTAATAGTGCATTATCCTTATGCAGGGTTTATTAATAAAAAGATTGCACTTACATGAATATAGCAGCATGCAGGCTTAAAATCGGTCTTAAAGTTGAGGAGATGATGTTAAGATACTCGCGTCCGGCTGCAGCGCGGACCGCGAGTGACGTAGTGACGGCACACCTCCTTGCTGATGCGTTTCCTCCAATAGGACATCGACAGAGATAGAGATTCCTCCTATTGGAGCAAACACGTCAGCCGGGTAAGGAGGAAATTCACCAGGTGGAGGGATATCACAGTCACTGTTTATTTGGTTGGATTCCTTCACATTTTCATCATTATATCATCACTTTGAAAGAAGATTCTTCATTTTGGACTTATTTAATCACTTTGTGTTTATGCCTTTGTTTATACACATTTGTTAATAATTATTTGATATTGTTGAATATCTCATCATCACCATTATTGTAATTATAATTTATTAATTATAAATTTCCTAGAAAAAGCGCACTCACTTTAACACATCATGTATTTATACATGTTGATCATATCCCCACTTAATCTCCTCTTCTCAAGAGAGAATAAATTCAGTTCCTCTAATCTTTCCTCATAGCTGAGCTCGTCCATGCCTCTTATCAGTTTAGTTGCCCTTCTCTGCACTTTCTCCAGTTCCCCGATATTCTTTTTGAGAACTGGTGGCCAAAACTGAGCTGCATATTCCAGATGAGATTTTTACTGTGATTTGTACAGGGGCAAAATGATATCTTTCTCTGGAGTCCATGCCTCTGTTAATAACAAACAAACAAAATAAAGCATCCTTGAGCTGTCTTTTATCAGCAATTTAATCAGTTCTGGATCGAAAGATTTTCCCTCCTAATGACCAGGCCATTTTTTGCGATTCGGCAATGCATTATTTTAACGGACAATTGCACGGTCGTACGACGCTGTACCCAAAAAAAAAAAAAATGATGTTCTTTTTTTCCCCACAAATAGAACTTTCTTTTGGTGGTATTTGATCACCTGGGAGATTGTTATTTTTTGCGCTATAAACAAAAAAAGAGCGACAATTCAGAAAAAAAAACAACAATATTTTTCACTTTCTGCTATATAACATATCCCCCCCCCCCAAAAAGAAAATAAAATAAAGTTTTTTCATCATTTTAGGCCAATTTGTATTGTGTTACATATTGTTGGTAAAACAAATCCCTAAAAACGGATTTTGATTGGTTTGCGCAATAGTTATCGTGTCTACAAACTAGGGGAAAGATTTATGTCATTTTTTTTTTTATTTTATTTTTTTACTAGTAATGGCGGTGATCAGCAATTTTTAGCAGGACTGGGACATTGCGGTGGACAGATTGGACCCCTAAATTACTTTTTTGACACTTTTGGGGGGACCAGTGACATTACTACAGTAATCAATGCTAAAAATATGCACTGTTACTGTAATAATGACACTGGCAGGTAAGGGGTTAACACAGGGGCAATCAAAGGGTTAAATGTGGGCCTAGGGGTGTTTTCTAAATGTAGGGGGGGGGGGGGCTTGTGAAATAAATGCAGAGACCTGTGTTCCTAAATAGGAGGAACACAGGCTCTGCACAGATTCCTGAGAGAACAACGGTCTGTTGTGTTTACAACAGCAGACCGCTGTTCTCTCTTCACGGGGAGTGATCACGGGTGCTCGGCAGCAATGGCGGGCTCTGGCCCCGTTGCTCGGCTTTCCTGCTGGTGAGTGGGCACACAAGCGAACGCCCCCAGGATCGCTCCTGGGAACTGCCATACAGGTACGGCGATTCACGGGAACTGCCGACCTGCTGCCGTATATTGGGGGCGGCTGGTTGGCAAGTGTTTAAACTGCAATTTTGTTTTGATGTACAGTAGTAGTTTGTATAAATGGTACGGATGCATCCCTTTGCAGACAGGTTCGGGGCATTCCCCAGGCATGTTACAGCCCTTTAGTAACATTAAAATTACTATTCTTTAACAAACAAAATTTAAAAAAAATAAAACATTAAAGATACAGCTGGGGATTCCCAGCACACCACTGAATGTAAACAAGGGGGCAGGGATAGTGTTATTCTAACTTTAGACATGCAATTGTGGCCCGTTTTTCCACAAAAAATGGGGTTAAAACAGGAGGAGGAAGCATTGCATCACTTCAACCCCTCCTGTCAATAACCTCTGTGTGATCTGAATGTGGATCAGGCTTCAGAGGGAAGAAAGTGCACATCCAAATGTACCATTAGGTTTCACTTTTGCCATTCTGGTCAAATGTTCATAAAGGCTATTTTCTTTTGGAATCAAATGTTAGGGAATGTTACATTTGCCTTGCAAAAGACAACAAATAGAAAAATTTCACACATATTATAAACATTCTTTTAATTGTTTGTGACTTTTGTGCAAAATGCTGAGACGTTCTCAAAGCAAATTTTATACGTAGACCTCAATGTGTCAATATTTTCTGATATCTCTCATCTTGAAACAAACATTACAATATTAAAATAAATACTAAAACGTTAAATGTATTACGTTAATTAATAAAAGTGTAAAATATCAAAATAATTTTAAAAGGCATTCTTAACCCTTTGAATCCCAGGAACATTTTTAAATGGCAGCTATTTATCCCACAACCATTTAAAAAGCGAAAAGGAAATCGGCAACTCCTACGGGCCCTGATGGGGGGGTCTGGCTGAACTTGTCAGTTGTCAGTGACAGCCAACACCCAGTGCTAATCGCTAATTCCCCGTATTCCATCCCTAGGCTTCAATAATGGTGTAGGATGATCTGGATGACGTGTCATCCAGTGTTGATTTTTACACTAACAATTTATGCAAACCCTTTTTCCTCCCATGTATGTTGCAATGTTGTATTGAATAAGGCTCTCCTTAAGGGAGCATTGTCACACTAGGGCAGGAAGCAAGTTACAAGCAGAATCAACAGGTGTAACTAAAATAAAAAAGGCCTAAAAAAAGGAAACAAATGCAATACCACATCAAAGGAACGATAAGCTGCAGGAATCTTTTTTTGTCTTTGGGTATAGAAATGCTTGAAACTTCTAACAGTCTACATATATATTTTCACCAATATCATGCTCTCTTAAGGTATATTATGACATTGAGCACAGTTTGGATGCAGAGTTTATTCTCTATATCATCAGTTTTTTGCATATAAGGTTAATAGATAACTATTTATCAAAAATCTGTATATTTGCTTTCCATTTAATTATGTCATGTCAATAGCACAGACCCTGGCAAATTTCCTAAATAATTAGGAGTACACTTTAAGAAAAATAGGAGGAAGCTTGGTTATTATTCTTTTTTTTTTTATATGTACATAATGTTTCAGTAGGATATAATGTCAAGCTCCCAGATTCATAATTCTAGAGTCAGTTTCAAGCATTGCTTCTAGATTCAGAATCATAGCTGAACAAATCCACTCATTTCAGAAAATATAACAGAATTTCTCCCGTTACCTAGACATAAAAAAATGGAATGTTACTAGATTAATGTCCTGTTACACGCCAACAGTCACACAAAGCACATTATTATAAAAATAATTTCAAATAAGCTACTCCATTGTATGTCAGTTATATATATAGTCCACATACTGTATACTTGAAGACCTGGCAGCAAGAATCTGCTACACTAATATTGTAGCAGAAGAAAACAATTAAAGTTAAAACACATATAGATAGAATGTTAAAGTGTATGTAAACCCCAACAATAAACTGTTAGGGTCCTTTCACACGAGCTGCACAATCAGGTCCACCTGTCAGTTTTTCAGATGAACCTGTTCAGACACTGCATTGTCTTCTATGAAGTGGCAGATGCCACCACCATCTGATACAAACCTGCCCAGATGGATGGTGGTCCTATTTTCCATCCATTTTATGTGGATTGGATTGGATAAAAACGGACAGGCAGTCTGTTTCCATCCCATTTCCCAATAGAGGAGAGTGACATTGTGTCCACGTCCGCTCTGCATAGCGGAGCTTACATGGGCCTGTTATCCGCCTGCTCAACGGGGATCAGCATTGCATAAAATGTATACTTTTTTCTGACTTTCCAATCCTATAGATGATCAAAAAAAATCATAAATGTTGTCATGGCTATTTCAAGTGTAGTGAACTGGACAGAGTCCATGGGATAAAGAAGCTCACCATAGGCCAGTCTTTTTGATTGCTCATATATCTTTCCCAGGTTCCCCAAGCAGGCACATTAGTGAGAGCCTCATATGGATAAGAGGTTATATGGATAGCTGCTTGATCATTTCTTCCTTTTGTGCTTATAGATTAACCACTTGCCTACAGTGCACTTTCACCCCCTTCCTGCCCAGGCCAATTTTCAGCTTTCAACGCTCTCACACTTTGAATGACAATTGCGCGGTCATGCTACACTGCAACCATATGACATTTTTATCATTTTCTTCACACAAATAGAGCATTTTTTTGGTGGTATTTAATCACCTCTGGGTTTTTTATTTCTTGCAAAAAAAAAAAAAGGAAAAAGACAGAAAATTAAAAAAAAAAAGGTTTTTCTTATTTTCTGTGAGTAAATTTTGAAAATAAATAAACTTTTCTCCTTCACTGATGTGTGCTGATGAGGCGGCACTGATGGGCACTGATAGGCTGCACTGATGAGGTGGCACTGATGAGGAGGTACTAATATGCTGCACTGATGAGCACTGATAGGCGGCACTGATGAGCACTGATAGGCGGCACTGATGAGCACTGATAGGTGGCACTGAGAGGTGGCACTGATGGGCACTGACAGGCGACACAGATGGACACTGACGGGTGGCACTGAATAGCACTGATGGGCGGCACTGATGGACACTGATGGGCAGCACCATCAGTGCCCACACTCAGTGCCCATAGTGCTGCCAGTCAGTGCCCATCAGTGCCTAGATGAGCAGGCACTGATGGGCACTGACTGGCAGCACTATGGGCACTGATTGTGGGCACTGATGGCGGGCACTGTGGGCACTGATGGTGGGCAGTTATGGCACTTTATTTCACTCTTGTGTAATCAGGGCACTGGTGATCAGTGCCCTGATTACATTTCCCTGTGTCCCCTATGAGGAGGAGCCGCTGATCGGCTCTCCTCGCCTCACAACACTGACAGTGTGAGCCGAGGAGAGCCGAATAATGGCCTCATTTACATGTGACTGGCTGTGATTGGACACAGCCGATTACATGGGTAAAGAGTCATGTCATTGACTCTTTACCGAGATCGGGATTGCGCCGTGTCCTAGCAACACGGCGCAGTCACGATCGCCGCTCCGCGTGCCCCGGGGGCTCTCTAGAGAGGCTGTTCTGGTGCGCTATCATATCCCAGGATAATAGCTACACCGCTCCACTGTCATTTGACGGCGGGCGGGTAGTAAGTGGTCAAATTATGATCCAGCACAAACTTTTGCCCTTTTCCTGTTTCTGCTTTAAAATCCACAATATTTACTCGTGCAAAACATTGTATTGGAAGGGTCATTTAGCACCACACAGAGTTACCACTATTGAAAGTGCAAGTGGAGAAGCACAAACTATATTTCAGTAACAAATTTGCTGTATACATAGTTACATAGTCAGGTTGAAAGAAGACACAAGTCCATCTGGCTCAACCAATAAAAAAACAAAAAAAGCAGTAAAGAAAACCCAACCATACAATCCCATATACACAATCCTATACATGGAGTTGATCGAGAGGAAGGCAAAAAAACCCCAGCAAAGCATGATCCAATTTGCTACAGCAGGAGAAAAAATTCCTTCCTGACCCCCTTCGGATATTCCCTGGATCAGCTTTACCTATAAATATTAGTACCCATTTATATTATGTACACCCAGGAAAGAATCCAGGCCTTTTTTAAAGCAATCTAGTGAGCTAGCCAGAACGACCTCTGGAGGGAGTCTATGAATAGCTTTTTCCACTATCTGCATTTTAATAATTGTTGTTTAAAAAAAAAAAAGGCCAGTGGAGGAATCAGAAGCTTTGTTGCACTATTTCTGTTTGTTGTGACTAGAAACTAACCATGATAAGGATGTAGCTTGATGCAACCATGGCTCCTCTCTTATCTATACACTGTGTGCTGATTGCACATCTGTACTCACCCGCAGCTCATAAAGAACAAAAGATGGTGCGCACACTGTAACTTAAGAGTTGGAGTTGCTTAGTTTTTCTTGTATTAGTTTACCTGCTGTGAGATTTTCTTGGAAAAGTACACTTTCCCTATTGATTTAGAAGTGCTTCTTCTGTAACAATATAAAGCACATTTTTGCTCTCACTTTTTAAACCTTTTTCCAGTTTGAGAGTGCTTAAATGCTTTAAAATAAACGGCAAGCCTTCGGGGTTTATTTATCATACCATCCAGGGGAGAATGTAAATACAGACATCGCTAAAGTTTACCAGGAGTTTGCTATGATCCGTTACAAGATTATTTTTGTTGCTATTTTTATTATTACTACACAGGTTTGACATTTTGTAAGGTTATCTTATATATGTAAATAATCACATTGTGTTTAATATTTTTATATTAGGATTGTTAGGCCCTGTTCACACCTGAGTGTTTTTCAGCCCATAAAATGCTCATCTGTGAAAATCCAACAATCAAAATCCCATTCATTTCAATGGATGTGAATAGATCAGAGTGTTTTGTTCCCTGAAGCAAAACGCCTGTAGCTCAAAAATACAGGAGCTTCTTTTTGGGCTGATCAAGAGCTGCTCTGGTCCCATAGGAATGCATTAAAACGCTGTTATCGGCATTTCACAGGCGTTTTTCAATCACACAGGTGATCTCCACCCCTTTTAACACACCCATTTTTTTTATAAATCAAAATGCCTGCAAAAAACACCCCAAAAAACGCTAATAGAATACCCTAAAAACGCTCATAAAATGCCCCAACAAACGCCAGAGAAACGCCCAAAAAACGCTCTAAAAACGCCCAAAAAAACACCTGAAAACGTTACACTCAGGTGTGAATGCAGCCTTAATAGATGAGTTTGTAAATTAAATTGGGCAACAGAAATCTTTTGTTATTATAGAAAGTGCAGACAGTCCCTGAGTTATAAACATCCAACTTACATTCAATAATTACTTACAAACGAGGGGAGACAACAGGAAGTGAGATGAAATTTACCCCTATGAAGGGAAATACACTCCTGTAATGCTGGCCATACACTAGCCAAAAGATTGTTTGAAAATCTGTCATTTGGTCCGAACGTTCGTTTTTCGTCCAGTTAATAGGCACAAATAGAAAATTGTTTTTAACTTTTCAGAGTGGAAAAATCGAAGGAACAGTTTTGAAAATCTGCCGACCGAACGATAAATGAACAATCAATTGAAAGGTTAATGTGTTTCTCGGACGACCCGTTTGTACTAGGCATATGTAACAAACTGAATGTAAAACGGATTCATTTATGTCCATTGAATGTTTTATTGTTCGAAATTTGGTCATTAGGGCTCTTTCACACAGGCGGATCGTTCAGATCCGCCTCTCAGTTTTTTTAGCGGATCTGAACGGTCCCCCCCATGCATGGGGCATCGGATGTCAGCGGAGACATGTCCGCTAACATCCGATCCGATCCGTCAAATCTTGGCGGATGGAAACCCTATTTTCCATCTGTCCAGCGGATCGGATGGGAATGGACAGACGGTCCGTTCCCATCCAATTCCCCCATAGAGATGCATGGGGTACTGACCTCTGTGTCTCCGCACACAGCGTGGAAACACAGTTGTCATCCTCCTGCTCAGCATAGGACCAGCGGATCGATCCCCTGCTGAGATAAATGGAGTCCGTCCGAAGGACGGACAGTGTGAAAGGGGCCTTACATGATTGCACTATCGTCTGCTCTCACAGCCGATTTTTCGTTTTTCGAAAATGAGTTTGCCCGATATTTCAGCTAGTGTATGGCAAGCTTAAGAGTTATCATGGAAACAGCTGTTTCCTCTGAAGGTTTATCACCAATCCTTGTTTTCACAACAATTTAAGATTTTTAAAATTCAATTGTCACAGGGACAGAAAGTGAGGTAAAATCTTCTGAACAGGGGCACAGACAGCAAAACAAATGTTACAGGGGTGTTAACTCTTCCCTATTCAAAAAACTTAAAAATATATATTTTTATTTTACACTTAAAAATTGTACCTGTTCCAACTTACATACAAATTCAAATTAAGAAAAAAACCTACAGAACCTATCTTGTTTGTAACGCGGAAATTGCCTTTGTTACTTATGTGCTTACGTGTTCAGATAATGATTACATTTGTTTCTTTGTTCTAATTAACCTATTATTATAATAAAAAAAAAAATGATGGTGGGATGTTAGAACAAAATATCAAAATTTCTGTGCGCATGGCCTAATTTGAATATTTCTATGTATTTATAGATGCCTGCTATTTTTTAACCATATCATGGTTTTATTAATAAAAACAGCCTACTTGATTATACACTCCGGGTTCTTTCACACAGTCATCTCATGAGCTGTTCCAGCATCTTATTTCCCAGGTTGATGCGGTTACTTTAGGTTTAAATGTACAATGATTAGCTTTGACAATGAGCCAGCATGATTTACCTTGTTGTAAAATGGCATTGCTGTCTTTGGAATTGGATAGTTCAAAATCTGCACTTAAAAGTATTCTTTTTGTGATTTTGTATTGAATTATTTAAGCTCTTTTACTAACACTGAACTCCTGCCTTGAAAACAAGTAGAATTGAACAAAGTGGGAGTTAAAAAAAACAGAACTGAACAAATAGTTTCAGGGTGAATACTTCTGTGGCCTATATGAGCTTACGTAGAGGTCTAGGGAAGCAATAAGGAACATTAACCACTTAAGGACCATGCCTATTTCTGACATTTGTTGTTTACAAGTTAAAATCAGTATTTGTTGGTAGAAAATTACTTAGAACCCCCAAACATCATATATATTTTTTTTCAGCAGAGACCCTAGAGAATAAAGTGGAGATCATTGCAATACTTTATGTCACACCCTATTTGCGCAGCGGTCTTTTTTTTTTTTTAAAAACAGACTTTTTTAAATTAAAAAATAAGCAAACAGTAAAGTTTGGAAAAAATACACTTTTTTAAATGAAAAAATAGGCAAACAGTAAAGCTTCAAAATTGCGCACGCTCGTGGAATGAAGACAAACAATGGTACTTAAAAATCTCAATAGGCGATGCTTTAAAAATGTCCACAGGTTACCAGTTTAGAGTTACAGAGGTCTAGGGCTAGAATTATTGCTCTCACTGTAACGATCATGGTGATACCTCACATGTGTGGTTTGAACACCGTTTACATATGTGGGCGCGACTTGTGTATGCGTTAGCTTCTGCGCGCGAGCCCGGAGGGACGTTGCGCTTGAAATTTTTTTTTTCTTATTTATTTTACCTTTTATTTTTTATTTTTACACCATCCCCTTACATTTTTTTTTTCTTTATCACCTTTATTTTCCTATTACAAGGAATGTAAACATCCCTTGTAATAGAAATAAGCAGAACAGGTCCTCTATAATTGGAGATCTGGGGGCAAAAAGAGAGGATTTCGAGACCTTGCCACAAACCTCTGAACCTTCCGGTTGAGACGAGAGGCCAACAGGTCCACATCGGAAGTCCCCCACCGAAGATACAGTTGATGAAACACCTCAGGGGGATAAGGCCATTTGCCCTGATCCAGCGCCTGCCACCCCTGGAATGTGCACAGCAGAGAAAGCTTGAACAAAGCATTCTGCCCACCTTAGGATGCTGGCCACTTCTCTGCCCACCAGGGCACCTTTGGTGCCCCATTGGTGATTGACATATGCCACAGCTGTGGCATTGTCTGATTGAATCCTTACCGGGCACACCCAAAGACGATCCGTCCACAAGGACAGGCAAAGCCTGATTGCCAAATCTCCAGGGCATTGATTTGCAGACTGGACTCCTTCCGAGTCCAAGCCCCTTGAGCCACATCTGTGCCCAAGACACCTCCCCACCCAGACAGGATAGCATCCGTGGTAACCACCGTCCAATACAGGGGGAGAAAGGATTTTCCCTGTCAAAGCACCGGGGAGCAGAGCCACCATATCAAGGATCCCCTCGTACCCCGGGTCATCAGGATCAGATTGTCTAGGGACTGTGGAGTCTTGTCCCATTTGGCAAGAATCTCCTTTTGCAGAGGTCTGGTATGGAACTGAGCAAATGGAACCGCTTCGAAGGTGGAGACCATTAAGCCCAGATGACTGCCGGTTAAATAACAGTTGCCGAATAGCATGTTGCAACTTTAGAATTTTTGTCTCAGGAAGAAACACCCGGACTGAGGCTGAATCCAGAGTCAGGCCCAGCCAGGCCAGTTTGTTGGATGGTGTCAGAGCTGATTTCTGAAAATTCAGTGTCCAGCTGAACTCTTGCAAGGTTTGCACAGTGATGTTTAAATCATCTTTTAAGACAGTCAGAGACTCTGCACACAGAAGGAGACCATCCAGGTACCCCAGTACCGTGATCCTCCTCTGCCTGAGCAAAGCTAACACCGGGGCCAAAACTTTTGTGAACACCCGAGGAGCTGAGGCAAAATCAATGGGTAACACTACAAATTGATAGTGCTCCTCGCCCACGGCAAAGCGAAGAAAATGCTGGTGCCCGTCATATATTGAGATTTTAGGGTAAGCATCCTTGAAATCAACATAGGCTAGAAAATCACCTTGATGAAGGGATGCCACTACCATGCAAATGGACTCCTTCTGAAATTTCTGACCCTGCCCAAAGCGGTTCAGGGCCTTGAGATCCAAGATTGGAAGGACCTTGCCTTCCTTCCTGGGGACAGTAAATAAGTTTGAATAAAACCCCTGAAAACATTCAGACTCTGGAACTGGTACAATGACTCCTTGCGAAAGCAGATCCTGTACCATCCCCAGAAGGCCTTGGAGACGATCCGGGGACAGAAGCAAGTTGGAAGGGAAGAACCTTGCAGGAAGCAAGGACCGAAACTTGATCTTGTAACTGGACCAAATCAACTCATGGACCCATTTGTCTTGAATGAAAGATGTCCCCCTACCCAAGGTATAGGTGAGGGCGCCCCTTCAGGCAGAGGGGGACTTGTCTGCGGGACCAGCGGAACACGCTTTTGACTTACCAGACCAGGGTCTCTTAGAACCTCCCACAAAGTTACGGGGTATTTTGATCCCTTGTCCGGAGATTTTGTGGGACAAAAGGGTAGTTTGTGAGCTGAGAAGAAAGGACCATGCTTGCGACGTGGCTCTCTGCTCTTGGTGACCTGTGGAAGCAGGGTACTCTTACCCTCCGTAAGCCTTTAACGATCTCTTCCATAGAAGCTCCGAACAGGCGGTCTCCTATAAAGGGGAGATCGGTCATCACCTTTTTAGAAGCTTGGTCCACAGACCAGCATTTCAGCCAAATCATACGACGGAGGGTCACAGCTGTTAAAGACACTCTGCAGGCTAAAGGAGCCGCTTCCAAAAAGGCATCACATGTATACTGTAATGCTTGTACCAACTTATCTGCCAGCTCTGTCAGCTCAGTAGGATGCTGATCCCTTTCCAAATCCTGGTGCAGAAGCTTTGCTCATTCCATTAAGGTTTGGGAGACCAAGGTTATGGAAAACCCCAGCCTCAAAATTTAACCGGCTATGGTAAAAAGGTATCGGACCACAAAGCTCTCTTGTCCACCATTACAAAGAAGAATCCAGAGAGTGGCTATGTCCTTAAATTCTTACCATTTGAAGTTCTCACAATATACAGTATATTGTGGCACGTTTGGGTTTCTTAGCTAAATGGTAGTGCACACACTGACCTACTCAAGAGGGTGGGGCTCTGAACTCTATTTCTGGCTCTCATATGAAGCCAGCACACACCTATACCAACAGTGCTTGCTTTCCACAAAATCTGGCGTAAACCACCGTTTTACAGAGTTTCACCCTGCTACATATCCCACCCCTTGTTTCAAACCAAAGGGAGGAACACATAAACCCGTCACTTTGGTTGGGACACCTCAGTGCCAGCTGTCAGCTGCGTAGGCCCAACTCTTTTTCCGGGTATGTTTCCACTAGCACTTCTTGTGCAGTCCCACTGGTCTCTCTACCACCCCTCTTGTTACCTGATTCAACCTCAGCCTTCACTGTCTGTCGTTCAGGTTTGCTAACACCTGTGTGGTTACCCTTGGCAACCAAGCCATCTGAAATTAACACCACATTCCACCATGAATTACACATATCATTGTCAATGTCATCAGGAATCCTTGTCCCATTGTTTGCTAGGACAGTGTCTGAGGAGGAACCACGTACAGGCAAGCAGTTACTCCCTAGGGGACCTTCCCACTGTTTCACATTGCCCCCTGTTGTCCAATACTCCATAAGCGACTGTTCTACCAACCGACCCTTTTCAACACATTTTTGTACATGAGTCTCTTTAACCACTTCTGATTTCTCTAATAGTTCCCCTGAGAGCCTTTCCCACACAACTGCCTCAGCATTTTGAATGTCATTATTAAACAACACATTATATTCAGTTTTACCACTTGCCTTTCTTGCTGCACAGTACACTGCCTGAAGACAAGTCCTTATCAGTCCTCAGTCTTGCTGCAGGTTTCATTATTAACCCGTGCTTCCCCCTACCCAACAGCAAGTGTCTTTTTGGAGTTGATCTCCTTACCCTATTTGCCAGTGCCACCACTTCACCGGCATTAAAAACATACTCAGTCTATCTCACACATGTAATAGAAGCAGGACCATTCCTCTGCTTTTTTTCTAGGCGCATTTCCCCATGTGGTCACACGGTGAAACAACAGATGCCCTTCTAGGCATCACAGATTCTCGGGCATGCCAGCCCTCTTTGAGATACGATGAGCCAACTCTCCACTGCAGCTCCACCATCCAAACCAAACTTTTTCTCGCATTGGAGACTGCACTCTCCCAGCAGAACATTTACAGCGCTTTCCAACTATTTGCACAGGTTCCTCTTGACCCATCTGTCATGACTCATCAGGAATACTCCACCATGATTCACAGATCTCATGAGTAGAGATGGCCTTGCGGTTCACCTGGCGGTCGGTTCGCGGCAAATTTTGCTTGTTTGCTACCCGCCAAATTTGCGAACACATGGCGTCATTCGCGGCGGCCATATAAGTTTACATTGGGGAGAACTTTGACCCATGACACAGCCGTCAGGTGGAACGGGACAGCCAACTGAAACATTCCAGCAAATGGACAGTCCCCCTACCCTATAAATAGACCTGACCTGGCGGCCATTTCACATTCCGCATTTTGCCAGTGTAGGGAGAGGTCTGCTGTGCTCATCAGGGAGAGTTTGCTAGACACATATAGCGCTGTGAAGATCCACAAAAGTCCTTTTCAGGGCTGGTATTTCGGTATAGGCCTTCTACAGTCTCTTTTCAGGTTAGGGACAGGTATCCAGTTGGTGCTTTAGGGGCAGTTAGAGATCGGCTGCAGTCACACAAATTGCTATGTTAATGTCCACAAAAGTACATTTCAGGGCTGGTATATCGGTATAGTTCCAGTCTCTCTTCAGTATAGGGACAGGTTATTCAGTCTGTGCTGTAAGGGCAGTTAGAGATCGTCATCTGCAGTGACACAAATCGCTCTGTTAATGTCCACAAAAGTCATTTAAAGTGCTCCAATGTCGTTATAGGGTCTATTACAGTCTCTTTAGTATAGGGAGAGGTATCCAGTGGTTGCTGTAGGGGGCAATTAGAGATCGTCAGCAGTGACACAAATCGCTATGTTAATGTCCACAAAAGTCATTTATAGTGCTCCAATGTCGTTATAGGGTCTATTACAGTCTCTTTAGTATAGGGAGAGGTATCAAGTGGTTGCTGTAGAGGCAGTTAGAGATCATCAGCAGTGACACAAATCGCTCTGTTAATGTCCACAAAAGTCATTTAAAGGGCTGAAAAATTTTTTGGTATTGCTGTGCAGTGCACTAAATAGGGGTGGGGGAGTAAACCACAGTACAATCTACTTTGTAGAAAGCATATTATAGTGGATTAGTAGTATTATTGTGCACTGCGCAGCATTGTGACAGGTGTACTTATAATGTATTATAACTGGTGTGATAGACCAATTGCCCCCCCCCAATATCACATATTTCTAGTGGGGTGTTATCTGAGTAAACTTTTACAAGTGTATTTGTGTCATGTAACAATATTGCCTCGTTTGCTGAGTGAAGTCTGGTACACACAGTGCCAAACTCACTGGCCAATTTTTTGAACTGGTGTGATACACCAATGTCCCCCCCCCCCCCCCAATACCACATATTGAAGTGGGGTGATATTTAACAGTATATTTGTCTAAGAGTGTATTTTAGTCCTGCAAAAATTTAGCCTCTTGCTTTGTAAACAGTGCTACACACAGTGACAACAGTTACTGGCCAATTATTTGTAGAAATGGTGTGATAAACCTGTGGCCCCCAATACCACAGATTGAAGTAAGGTGTTATTTAACAGTATATTTTTATAAGAGTGTATTTTAGTCGTGCAAAAATTTGGCCTCTTGCTGTGTAAACAGGGCTACACACAGTGACAACAGTTACTGGCCAATTATTTGTAGAACTGGTGTAATAAACCTGTGGCCCCCCAATACTACATATTGAAGTGGGGTGTTATCTGAGTAAACTTTTACAAGTGTATTTGTGTCATGCAACAATATTGCCTCATTTGCTGAGTGAAGTCTGGTAAACACAGTGCCAAACTCACTGGCCAATTTTTTGAACTGGTGTGATACACCAATGCCCCCCCCCCCCCCAATACCACATATTGAAGTAGGGTGTTATTTAACAGTATAATTTTCTAAGATTGTATTTTAGTCCTGCAAAAATTTGGCCTCTTGCTGTGTAAACAGTGCTACATACAGTGACAACAGTTACTGGCCAATTATTTGTAGAACTGGTGTAATAAACCTGTGGCTCCCCAATACTACATATTGAAGTGGGGTGTTATCTGAGTAAACTTTTACAAGTGTATTTGTGTCATGCAACAATAATGCCTCATTTGCTGAGTGAAGTCTGGTACACACAGCGCCAAACTCACTGGCCAATTTTTTTAACTGGTGTGATACACCAATGCCCCCCCCCCCCCAATACCACATATTGAAGTGGGGTGTTATTTAACAGCATAATTTTCTAAGATTGTATTTTAGTCCTGCAAAAATTTGGCCTATTTTGCTGTGTTAACTGTGCTACACACAGTGACAACAGTTACTGGCCAATTATTTGGAGAACTGGCGGACTGACAGACCGGCAGATAGGGAGGAGAGGCAGGCATTTCACAAGAGGTACAAAGCAGACTGCAAATGTATCAGGAGTGAGCCATCAACCATGTAAAGTCACATCTGGCGCTCCCAGGATGCCGGCACATGGCTCCGCAGTGTGGGATTTTTTTAATGTGTCCGTTGCTGACACGTGTTGCCATCTGCTGAGAGTCCGATCGCGGCGTCCCGCATGTATCCAATCAGCATGTAAGCGTAGGGCCAGCTGATTGGATACACGCGGGACGCCACGATCGGACTCTCAGCCACCATTACTACATGCCTGTTTTTATCATCTGTTTGTGAGTAGTTTTTTTAATAAATCCTTTCTATATGTTTTAAGGGATTACGCTATGGTTCTCTGTTTATTTCCTTCATATATCCATCTGACCACCACGGAATTGCTATGAGGGATTGATCTTTTCATGATATTGGCATATTTTCCCTTGGAAGTCATTGATGTTGATATGGATTGTCCCAATGCTTTGTGAATCTTTCTCATTAAGTTGAGTAGCCATGGCGCTCTGGTAAGCTGCTTATTTACACCTGTGCACTGTGGTGTCCCCATCTATACACTTCCTCGGGTGTCACAAGAAGGATTACTTCACGTTACTCCAATTTGGATATTTTCTACACCTTGTTTTTGGACTTTTTTATTTTTATTCACTTTGGGACTTTTAAACACTATAATCCTTCATGGTTTTTATCACTTATTATATCTATTCATTATCATTGTATATTATTCACTTTTTTTTTAGCGCTACACTTTTTTATATATTATAAGGACATACACAATCAGAGTATATGCCAATGCGTTTTCCTTTATACTCTTAAAAGGCTGTGAATACATACATCACTATGTCCCTGTAAACTCTTTCCCTAGTTCCTGTGAGGGAAGGACTACACTAAATGTGGGGATTCATCCATTATACACATGACCTCCTCTGGACCAGGAACACAAGTCAGATTCTTGGGATAAGATTGCACTGGTGCAAGGGAGGGGAGGAGTTTTACATATCCCTATTGAGGAACTCCCTATACTGTATGTGCAGTTTACCTCCTCTGGACCACAGGTGTTCCAACTACCGTTCACAAGCTACCTACCATTTTTTCTTTTGTGTTACTTTGGAATGGATTAACCTACATGATTGGACTTTGTACATTTGCTTACCAGAATGATCAATCCTCCCCTATAGTTTCATTGTAGCGGCTGGGAGATAAGGCATGCATACTAGTGTAGCAAAAAATGATAATTTTTATTACACGTTTTTTTTTTAACCGCTTGCCGATCAGCAACTGCAGCAGGTCGGCTCTGTCCCGTAAAACGGCATACCTGTACATTGCTTCACAGGACCACTAGCGGGGGGGTTCGTGCGTGTGCCCATTGGCCACAGGGGGAGCCAATCAGCAGGTTGCACCCGCGATCAATCCCCATGGAGACAGAACTACGGTCTACCGTTGTAAATACGGAAGACCGCTGTTCTGTCAGTTAGGAACAGAGGGATCCTGTTTGCCTCCTATTTAGGAACACAGATCTCTGTGTTAATGCAGCAAGCCCCCCCCCCCCACAGTTAGAAAGCACTCCTAGGGACACATTTAACTCTTCAAACGCCCCTGGTGTTAACCCCTTCCTTTACAGTGTCATTAGTACAGTAACAGTGCATATTTTTAGCACTGATTACTGTAGTAATGTCACTGGTTCTCCCAAAAGTGTCAAAAATATCAGTTAGGGGTCCGATCTGTCTGCCGCAATTTTACCATTATCAGTAAAAAAGAAAAAAGAAATAAAAATTACATAAATCCTAATTTCCCCTAGTTTGTAGACGGGATAACTTTTGTGCAAACCAATCAATATATACTTATTAGGATTTTTTTCCCAAAAATAAGTAGCAGAATACAAAATGGCCTAAAATGATAAAAAAAATATATTTTTATTTTTTTATTGGGAAAGTTATATAGCAGAAAGTAAAAAATATTGTTTTTTTTTCAGAACTGTCACTTTTTTTTTTTAGTTTATATCGCAAAAAATAAAAATTGCAGAGGTGATAAAATACTACCAAAAGAAAGCTCTATTTGTGGGAAAAAATTTACATCAATTTTTTTTGGGTACAGTGTCGCACGACCACGCAATTTCCAGTTAAAGTAACGCAGTGCCCTATCGCAAAAAATGGCCTGGTCATTAAGGGGGTAAATCCTTCCAGTCCAGAAATGGTTAAGGAAGAACTGTACATATATCAACAATGATGAAAGAAACCTGCCTTTTTCTCTAGAATTTATACAAGTCTATTATGCTACAGCTGCCAATTGGATGGACTTCCATTTCATCTACATTATAGGGGTGACCACCCTCTACAACTAGTAAGATATACAATTTAAGAAGGATTATTCATGTTGAAAAACCAATCTAGCTTATCTCAAGTGTCATAGGAATCTCTGATTGTGGGGCTTAGTTTTTTTAAATGTGTTATGTGATTTAGGTTTTTAACATTTTGTGCAAAAAAGGTCAATTTTTTGCTATGTAAATAGGGACAGCATTACATCTTTTAGTTTTATCTCTCTCTCTCATGCTCTCTATTGATCGTCCCCAATTTTCCTCATTCTATGAAGTTATGAGGACCCCATCAGATGCTTGAGTCCTTTATCTTTGCACATACACTTACTATATGAGTGGGTAGGGGTTGAGCTATATCCACCTTTGGGTAGAATGCTTTATTCTTTCAGTTTCCAATAGTGGAGCTGCTCCCCCATCGTTCTAACAAGTTTAGGTGGTTTCAACCTTGTAGGACTCCACCGTGTTGTGTTTTGAATTTGTGTATTTTGTGTGGGGGAACAATTCCCCAGGAGTTCTCGGTTTATAGACCCAATCCTAAGTACATGAGCTATAGCGTTTATATGTTATTTATATATATGTATATATATATATATATATATATATATATATATATAAGAGAAGAGTACTAAAGAAGAAGGGAACAAAAGGGGAAAAAGAAGGAAGAATTACAATAATATTTTGGATTTTTATTTATTTTTTCTGAGATGGATCCGAAATTTTGAGAGACGATGGTTAGTAAAATACAACTGGAGGAAAGCACAGCCTCCAGCAACATTATACAGGACAGAGAGCAGCTATGCTCCTTATACAAGCTAAAGGACATTTATGAGAGAAAGTCTAGGATATGGTGGAACATCTCCCATCATTGGGAGTAGATGTGGTAGGGCTTAGTGTTTTTTTTTTTTTCATAAGAAATTTTTATTGAAAAGCAGAGAATACAAAAAAAAACTGTATAATGACAGTTGGAACACATTTTACATCACGTGAACAGCACATGAAATGTCTAGTGATACAGGCCATACTACACAACGTATATATATAATCCTCGTGATTGGTTCCAGAGAACTAGCTCCTGTGGGATCGAGCATGCCCACAGGCCGCTGGTTCAATGGAAACAATCCGTACAGCTTAATCAAGACAGTAATAGTGTGTCACTGCGGCACAAAGGCAGTGAGATTTAGCCAGATTGAGGTGTGCCAGAAATCAGTAACCAGGGGTACCTACACAATGTGGTAAGGATAATGAGGAATCATAGGAAAAGAAGCCACCCAACTGGCGGCAGGAAATGTCTGTATGTCGTGCGCATGGCCCATAGAAAGGCCCAGAAGCGGAAAGCCGCTTCAGAAATAGGGAAAGAAGAAAGGAGGAAAGAGAAAGATAGTGGGAGCAATAGGAAAGAAAGAAAAAAAAAGGGGAGGGGGGGGAGAGCGGGGGAGGAAGGAAAGACGGGAGGGAGGACAGGGACGAGAAAGCTTTGCTCTTGGAGGTCTTGGAATCACTGCCTGCACGTGTGGACGCCACAGATGCGGCCGTTCCATGTTGGGTTGTGGTTGCCAGCGTGAGCAGGCAATCCCCTTTTGGATGGACACATGCTAGTTGGCGTCTGACTGCCCTTCACACCATCACATGGCGTTAGGGACAGGATTTGCCTGCATTTGTTATGGATTTTCAGTTGGTGTCACATTACTATCATCATACTTTCATATCACACATCTTCTCGCCTGGCTCTCCATCCCTTTGCCGCCTATCATTGTCCCTTCAGCTCCCGGATCAGACTTATGATACCTTTACCACATGATAGCATTCCCTCCACTAGTCATATTTAGCCGCATGCTTACATTCTTATTTACTCCTGATGAGTGGGCCATCAGACCCACAAAATGCGTCCAGTTTTCCACAAGATTTTTTGTTGAGTTTTAATCCAAGACATTCTACTCATGTATTACTGCTACATATGCCTTGCACGGATGCTCATTGGCCTGTGCATTAACCATTATACTTTTATTGCATGTTTTTACTCAATTAAAGCTATATACTAAGTTTATTGCTTCATATGTATGTTGCTCTGTAATCCTGTCATGTTGATCATGTTTTGTATTAATATCTTGACATCGGTTACTTGTTGGTACTTGTTCATATTCAGTTATGTTTTTATAATAAACCAATACATTCATTATTCCATGTTAGTGACTATTGCGTGCACCTCAAGTAAAGTCCCATCTGGGCACTCTTTTCTGAAAAGTAAGAGGACAATACATTGTGAAGCTTTGTGGTCACCGCCTGGTCCTTCAGCAATGAGGGATTTATGCGCCAAGATTTGCATCTGGTGTCCAAGAGCAGGAATGGGATGGTCATTGTGATGGGATTGTGGTCCGAAAGCACCCGAGCTTCGATGGTGGCCGAGGTCAGCATCGGTATGTCAGCCTGAGAAATGAAAAAGTAATCAATTCTGGAGAATTTGCCAAGTGGCGCAGAGAAAAACGTGTAGTCTCTCACCTCGGAATTCAACAACCTCCATGAATCATGAAGTCTCAGAGCCTGTAACTGGATAGCAATTTGGCACAGTGCCCGGTATGGAAGAACGGAAGGACCAGTGGATGAGTCCAAGAGGGAATGCAGGGGGGCATTGAAATCTCCCCCAAGTATCAGCAGACCGGAAGCAAAATCTTTCATACTTTCATAAGACCGGAAGCAAAATCGAGCAGCTCTTGGCAATCAGACTTGAAGAACGGTACCTGCTTGCTGTTAGGGGCATAAATATTTGCGATGGTGACCGCAGTGTCGGGAATTCAGGCTCCCTTTAACAAAAATAAACCTGCCATTCGGGTCCCGCCGGACATCGCCGGGTTGGAAATCCACTTGATGTGAAAAGAGGAGAGAAACTCCTCTGGTCTTGGAGCCCTCTGTGGGGGCATGGAAGGACACAGGATATCTCCTGTTCGACAACTTGGGGACTTCCCCCTCCTTGAAATGGGTTTCCTGTATCAGGAGCACCTGAGCTCGCATCCTGGGAGCTTCAGCAAGGAGTTGCGATCTCTTCTCAGGTACATTAGGCCCCTGAGCGTTAATCGAGAGGAGTCTGAGGGATGACCTCTGCGATGGGAGAGCGTTTCTCAGCATATTGGAGGGGGGGTGCTAGAGGAGGAAATGGAGAAAAAAATAAGAAAAAAAAGGGGGGAAAGAGGAGGGGGGGGCGAGAAGAGAGCACAAAGAAAGTACTGAGCGGACCAAGCAAGGGTCGCACAGAACACAGAGAGGTCAGGCAGAGAAAAGGGGAACAAGCAGAATGAGGGAAAGAGCAGGAGGAAATAGAAGAAGAAAGTAAAAAAAGAGGAAATCCCCACTAGGAAGGCCGGTACCACTAAACCTGCCTATTATCTAGGTGGGGGAGAGTAATACAAATTGCATAAGGGGTCAACAGTAACCACCGGATACTGTTGTGGTGGAGAGTAAGTAAGACAAACGGTCCCAAAACATTTACAGACCCGTGAACTTTAGGGGGGGGGGGGTGGAGGGCAATTGAAGCCAAAGTAACATGGGGTGGCAACAACAAGCTGGCTAAAACTTACCAGAACCGGAAGGTAAAGCCACAACTGGAAGTCCAGAGAACATTAGTCTGCAATACAATAAACATGGAAGGCACATACCCGCCCCTGAAGGCAAATTCTAGCCATCATCGAAACAGGGCATGTCCCCAATATTTGCTCTGAAAGGGGGCCCAATAGGGCACATTCAGTAGAGTAGGTAAACCTGACGTATATAGCCCAGAGCATAGAGCGTAACCCCCCCGTGAGGCATCTTAAAAGGTGAGGAAACCACTGTGAGTGTGCTTAAGCGTCATGTCCGAAAGTAGGTTGAGCGGAGACTGCCCACCTAAGCCCACCCCCGCCCCTCAAACCCCAAACAGCCAAGGGCCTATGCTTGGGTATCTAAAGGGGTCACGAGACACGGCAGGAAAAGGAAAGGGAAGAGCCCAAGAGGGAGACGGAAAAGAGGAAAAGAGAACGGACAAAGGGGAGCGGATAAAAAACGGAAGAAGGAAGGAAGGAGGGAGAGGGGAGGAGGGGGGAAAGGGAGGACGAGGAAGGAAGCAAGGTGAAGGGGAGGGGAAGAAAATGGGAAAGGGGAGGAGATATTTAAACAAAAACAGGTAACCACATCGGGGGGAGAAGGGAACAGGAGGGGAAGCAGGCAGAGGAAAAAAACCTAGAGTACTCCCCATACAAGGACTTAGTTTGCATGCTATGACATCAACATTAAATCCATTATACCTCCAGACCCACATCCACCCCCCCCCCCGGACAGCAAAGTATGCAAAGGAGAGAAGCATCCCACACAGACACTGGCACCCCCTCCCCCCCCACCCCCACCCCAGCAGCCGCATAGCAACCAGCAAGACATCATGATACTTGTGAGGGACTGATGCAAGGCCAGAGGCCACTGGTTAGACGGCCATGTCCTTTCAACTCAGGGAGAAGACAGGGGAGTAAGGCAAAGGCAGGGAGAACATGCAGACACTCTAGAGGGGCACAATGGGAGCCGGGGGAAGGAGGGGGTTCAATCAACAGTTGCCAGCAGAAAGGCAGCTTCCAGAATGCACAATCTCTCCGGGGAGCACTTAGCCTGTCCGGGGTATGGGAAATGCATGGCAAGCGGGAGTGTTGAGGGGGGCTTCCGGAACGCAAGCAGAAGAGGGAGCAGACAAGGCGGGGGCATAGTCAAAGTCACAGCAGGTGAAGGCAGGCAGGGGCAGGCATCGACTGGGGCGAAGGACTGGGGTCACAAAAACAGCAGGGTTACTCACGAACGGCGGGTATAGCCAGCCAGGGCAGTTGCACGTCTTCACATATCAAGGCGCTCCCTCCGATGGGCCGGGTAGCGCCGGGGAGTACCTCCCTGAGCCTCCCTGGAGCGAGGTGAGGTAGTGCTGGAACGAGTACGTGAGTGTCTCCTCCTGTGGCTCTGTCGCTGGGCCTTCAGTGTGTCAGAGATGGTGACTTGGATCCATGGGTCTGGCGAGTAGAAAGCGCTGTACCACTCCAGCAGATCCATAGAGGGGATGTCAAAAGCGACACAGAAAGCCGAGAGGTCATCGGGTGTGCGGAGTGAAGCATTCCTGCCCCTGAAAGAAGCAAAGAGGCAGAAGGGGAAGCGCCAACTATATGTTATCCCCCGTGTGCGCAGAGCTTCCAGCAAAGGGTGTAAGGCTCGGCGGTGTTGGAGGGTGATGGTAGAGAGGTCCTGGAACAGCTACACCTCCACGCCATTAAATAAGATCTGGTCCCGGGTCCTGGCCTTGCGTAGGATCGTTTCCTTCAGGGGGAAAGTCACTAGGCATGCAATTACGTCTCTCAGAGGGTCCGACTCCCCTCCCCTGGGTCGCAAGGCCCGGTGGACCCATTCAAAGCCAATTGGGGTGTCAGCGGGCCGCTCCAGCAGTTCATTGAAGATGGCTGAAAGTGCTGACTCCAGATCTGGGGGTTCCACTCGTTCCGGGAGGCCTCTCAGGTGGATGTTGTGCCGCCTCCCTCTGTTATCGAGATCCTCGAGCTGGCGGTTCATTTCTATCAGATGGGCAGTGTGGGAATCTGATGTCCTCTGGAGCTGTCTGATGGCAGACCCCTGGGTGGCCGTGGATTTCTCTGCCTCGCTCAGCCTGGACGTGACCAATCTGAGCTCGGCCGTGAGCTCGGTAATGGCGGCTCCCAACGTGAGCTTAATGTCCGCTGCCACGTTTTTGAGGTCCTGCAGGCTCGGGAGTGGGGTCGCCCGCGTGGATGTGGAGGCAGCAGGCATTGGGGATCCGGTGTGTTCAGCGGTGGGGCCTAGCGCGGGAGAAGGAGAGGCCGCACGGCAGTCTGAGTCCTGCGTCTGGAACAGAGCCGGGATGTTGCCAGAGAGTTGGGTTCCCGGGTCGAGCAGCGCCCGGTTAGCTGGGGCACTGCGGACGGTTCGAACCATGGTAAGACAGACAAAGTTGCCAGAAAAGCAAGATTTTATCCCCCCGTGCACAGTGCAACTCGATCAAGTGGCCATCTTGGTCCGGTGCCTAACCACGCCCCCCGAGCCTCTCGGGCTTAGTGTTTTTAAATGTTATGTGATTTATGTTTTTAACATTTTGTGCAATAAAGGTTGATTCTTTGCTATGTAAATGGGGACAGCATTACATCTTTTAGTTTTATCTCTCTCTCTCTCATTCTCTCTCTTGGTATTTCCCAATTTTCCTCATTCTTTGAGGTTATAAGGACCCCATTATCTTTGCACATACATATATATGAGTGGGTAGTGGTTGAGCTATAGCCATCTTTAGGTCGCATGCTTTTTTCTTTCCGTCTCTTTAAGACTTGCGAGACAACAGACTTCACTGCAATCACATTAGCTGTGGCACACAGCAGAACACATAGTTTCTTGCACTCACAGCTTTTGGTACGTGAGGATCTGAAACTCTGCCATTTAATGCCTACATTCTCCACTAATTGTGACAAATCAGAGTTTCTTAGCTGGTAATGCCAAAACAATGAGTCTTGGCATAACCACTTCTGATTTCTCTAGCAGTTCCCCTGAGAGCCTTTCCCACACAAATGCCGCTGGAAGCACTTTCGCAGAGAACCGTGAGACATAGTTACATAGTTACATAGTTAGTAAGGTTGAAAAAAGACATCAGTCCATCCAGTTCAACCTATGATGCGTGTGTGTGTTTGCTTTTAACCGTACATTGTATACCCCTGTATGTTGTGGTCTTTAAGGTGTCCATCTAATAGTTTTTTGAAACTATCAATGCTCCCTGCTGATACGACTGCTTGTGGAAGAGAATTCCACATCCTTACTGCTCTTACAGTGAAGAACCCCTTACGCACTTTAAGGTTAAACCGCTTTTCCTCTAGTTTTAGTGAGTGGCCACGTGTCTTATTGTATCTCCTTTCTCTGAATAGTTTGTTCCTTATGCTCGGGTCACCAGTACAGTATTTGTACATTGATATCATATCCCCCCTCAATCGTCTTTTCTCCAGAGAGAAAAGGTTTAGTGCTTGTAGTCTTTCCTCATAGCTGATGTCCTCCATTCCCCTAATTATTTTTGTTGCCCTTCTCTGGACTTTCTCCAATTCCAGCACATCCTTCCTGAGGACCGGTGCCCAGAACTGGACAGCATACTCCAGATGTGGCCGGACCAGAGTCTTGTAGAGTGGGAGAATAATCTCTTTATTTCTGGAGTGAATCCCCTTTTTTATACAACCCAGTATTCTGTTGGCTTTGCTTGCGGCGGCTTGGCATTGCATGCCACTGCCAAGCTTGTTGTCTACCAGTACCCCCAAGTCCTTTTCCATCCTAGACTCACCCAGAGGTTCCCCCCCTAGTGAGTAGCTTGCTTTCTGGTTTCTGGCCCCCAAGTGCATTACTTTACATTTATCAACATTAAACCTCATCTGCCATGTAGTTGCCCACCCCGTTATTTTGTTCAGGTCTGCTTGCAAGGTTTCCACATCCTGCATAGAAGATATTGGCATGCCTAGTTTAGTATCATCTGCAAATACTGAGATTGTACTCGATATCCCCTCCTCTAGATCATTTATGAACAAATTAAACAGGATTGGTCCCAGGACAGAACCCTGGGGGACCCCACTTTCCACACCCGCCCAATCCGAGTACTCCCCATTAATCACCACCCTCTGTACTCTCCCCTGGAGCCAGTTCTCTATCCAGGTACTCACCTTATGGTCCATACCTACCTTTCCATAAAAGTGACTAGAATTGCAGTAACCAATACCCATTTGACCAACATTGTTTAACATCGCCTGTACCACCAGTCTCCACTGATTGGTACTATTCAGTACCAGACCACCCATCTGTGGAACACACACACAGGTTTACAGCAAAAGGGTTTTCATCAATTCCAACATTTTCAATAACATCTCAGTTATTTCTATACACCCCACATCTAAACACAGAACTATAGGGACTCTTCACTTACTAGCAACATGGAGAGACTTATTTACTAAAGCTAGAGGGACAGAAACATTTAAATATACATCCACCTCGGAGGTACTTGACACAACCTGTGGATCCCCTTGAGCACTGCCAAATGCATATGTCATACTCATTCTCTCATTTTCAGCAAAACTGAGCTTTTCCAAGCCAGTATCCAGTTCACTGTCATTCTCACCACCGTGCACTGCCGGCACTTCATTAACTTCATAAGACTCTGTTGTGTCAGGCTCAGCAGGCTGCATGAACCCATTATTTATTTCAGCATTTTTAATCTTATTAATTAATAACACATTATATTCAGTTCTACCACTTGTCTTCCTTCTGCATAGTACATTGCCTTATCAGTCCTCAGTCTTGTTGCAGGTTCAGCATTAACCTGTGCTTCCCCCTATTCAACAGCAAGTCTCTTTTGGAAGCGGATCTCCTTACCCGATTTGCCACCACTTCACAGGCATTAAACACATACTCAGTCTCTCTCAC